>NW_028227272.1:9355000-9680000 GCF_978045245.1 Mus caroli
TCCCAAAACAAACAATCAAATGTGAGCATGCACATCTCTCAGGCAGCTTCCTTTACACAGCTTGCTCCCTGATTGGGGGCAGAGGGGACAGCCATAAATAAGCACGTGGGAAATGAACGATGATTGTTGGTGCTGACAATTATCTGAAAAGAACCAGCATGATATGACAACATGATATGACAGAGAATAATTACGATAAATGAATTATTTTTAAATGAATCAGGCAGGCATGGTATCGAAATTAGGACTTGGAGACAAAGAAGGAGCCAGCCACACAAAGAGCAAAGGAGATAACTTCTATGGGAAGACAACATAAAGCCGCTATGTTGAATGTTCATTGCTGGGATACACACTTGAGATAACAGGTTTAAAGGAGGAAAGATTTATTTTTGCTCATGGTTTCAGTGTTCTTAGCCCATGGACTATAGTGACATTGTCCCTGGGTCTGTGGTGAGACAGTGTATCACAGTAGAAGCATGTAGTAGCCGCAGTGAAATAAACTATTAGGTTCATGGCATCCAAAAAGCAAAATCAGGCAGAAAGGAGAGGGCCAAAGTCACCTCCAGCAACCTATTTCCTGTAGCTGGGCTCCACCTTCCAAAGAGCCAGGACCTTCCAAACTTAGCACCGCCATATGAGGACCAAGCTTTCAATGTGAGCCTGTAGAGAGATTTTTTTTTTAATTTAAGCAGCACCCTGGTTGGAAATTGTTGTGTGTGTTGAAGAACTCACAGGAAAACAGCACGGCAGTAGCAGAACGCCTGAGGAACTTCCAAAGCATAGGCAGGCGTGCAGCTTTGAGGGACCTGTAGGAATGCCAAGAAGGTTGTCAGGGCATAGGGGCGTGGCTCAGAGGTCAAAGCACTTGCTAAGAAAGCCAGAGAACTGCAGTTCAAATCCCCATGAGGACTGTGATTCCAGACTCAGAAGGCAGAGGCAGGGATCCTCAAAGCAAGTAGGCCAGTAAGACTGTAACCCAGTGAGCTCTAGGTTTTACTGAGCGATCCTGTGCTTAGTTAGGACTATTACTGCTGTAATAAAACACCATGAACAAAAGCAATTTGGGGAAGAAAGGATTTATTTGGCTTACATATCCCAAAACACAGTCCACTGAGGAAAGTCAAGGCAGGAACCTAGAGGCAGAAGCTGATACAGAGCCCATGGAGGGTGCAACATCCTGGCTTGCTCCTCATGGCCTGTTCAAACTGCTTTCTTATAGAACTCGAGGCCACCAGCCCAGGAATGGCCCACCTACAGTGGCCTGGACCCTTGCACATCAATCCCTATTTAAGGCAATCTCTTACAGGCTTGCCTACAGCCTGATCTTATGAAGGTTTTTTTTTTTTTTTTTTTTTTTTTTTTTTGAGTCTCCCTCTTCTCAGATGGCTGCAGCTTGTGTCAAGTTGACATAAAACTAGCCAGCACACCGTCTTGGAAAGTAGGTTGGAAAAGTAGTCATAAATGACCCACATAGGTGTTCACACACATGAAAAATATGTGTATACCGAATTATATCACACACACAGAGACAGACACACACACACTCCACCCACCCCACACCACATTTTGGAGCCCCAGATGCCAACTGACTTTATTTAAGAGAGGTCTTTGTTCTGTGCATGAGTTTGAGCTTTACATAGTAGTTACTGCTTTCACTTTTCTGGCTAAGGTCTTGGGATTTGAATCCACTCACATGGCTTCAGGGAGGAAGAAAAAGGCGAAGGGCATGTGGAGGCTGCTTCTGCAAAGCAGTATGTCAGGAGGCACTATGGGGATCCTTTGTTTCATCAAGTTAGTTTTCCCACTGATTCTCCAATACCTCTAATTCTGGGTGTCACCAGGAAATAGGTGTGCTGCAGCTTGGTGACAACCTTTTTCAGTGTCTATGGCAACCTGGGGCTGGGGCCATTTTTCTTTCATCAAAAGAAAGGACTGGCTTCCTGAAGATAAGTAAAACTCCATTGTTGCTCTCAATTCTTATAAAGCATGCACAAGGGTAATAAAGATTCAGTTGAATACTACTAATGATATTGCATGAAATAACACAAATTAAGCAAGCCACTTCTCAGCAGCCTGGTTATAGATGCTTCTGGATGAAAACGAAAAGACCAGCTTTGAGCTGTGGCCTCCCTTCTTATGCTAGTCATTCTTTCTGATGGTAACAATGGTAGACACCCCCCCCCCGTGTGTGTGTGTGTGTGTGTGTCTGTGTGTGTGTCTGTGTGTGTGTCTGTGTGTGTGTCTGTGTGTGTGTCTGTGTGTGTGTCTGTGTGTGTGTCTGTGTGTGTGTGTCTGTGTGTGTGTGTGTCTGTGTGTGTGTGTCTGTGTCTGTGTGTGTGTCTGTGTGTGTGTCTGTGTCTGTATGTGTCTGTGTCTGTGTGTGTGTGACAACTATGCAAACAACTAATCTCCAAGTTTGTGAATTGGAACCACTTATCTTTGTTCCTGAGAAGAACAATGCTACTAAACAATGCAGAGTTGGCAGAGGAAGGAACACAATTGGGTAGCAACTCCCCAGACTTGCAGATCCCATAGTCATGGCTCTTCTCCCTTTCTTACTCCTTGGGCAGAGTTGTTTTCCACATGGAGGCTGACCCCACCACTTAACATCACAGAAAGCTTTCCAGACTTTAGGTGGACTTTGAGATGAATCCTGTAACTCCCATCTTGCATTTTATATCTTATTTTATTGTTGGTTCCTTCTGTGTTCTGTACTGTGGGATTTTAGAGTATTTGCTTGGTAGGTGCTATAGTCTTGTCTTATCCTGCATCTTATCCTGCTTTCTCTTAAAGAATGCATGCTTAACTTCCAAGGTTTGCCTCAAGAATGCTCTTGAGTATAAAGCATTCCTGGCTCCCGAGGTAAAACTGTTCTCATTTTTGCAATACAGGAATGTGAAGGTTTGAATAGCAATTGTCCTAGCAAAGGCTCCTGTGTTTGCTGCTGGTGGTCCATCAGGTGGCACTATTTTGAGAGGGTAGGTAGAACCCACTTGGGGAAGTAGGTCAACTGGTAGGGCAGGCTGTTGGTAGTATCTTATCCTTGTCCCCTCTCTGTCTTGCTCTTTCCCATCTATGGTAATGTGTAGGGAGGGAATGCTATCCTCAACATAGTGGACTAAGATTCCTGAAAACATGGGCTAAATCAGCTCTTCCCCCATTAAATTGTGTTCTAGTGTTTTGGCTCAGTGGAAGAATCTGCTCTGGGGTAAATATACCAACCCATCTGGCAAAGGGCAGAAGTGGGTTGATTTTGTTCCTGATTGAATTCATTGGCTTGACTTTATCAGATGATAGTGAACTTCATGTAAGCACAGGTTGGAAGTACAGTGGGTCCCTGAATCTAAGATCCTGGAAAAAGTCTGACCAATTGGAGAATGAGAGACATGCGGAGAAAATCTCAGTTGTCCCAGTCATGTTATTCTAGACCATCCAGCTCCTAGTCAACTTCAATTGGAATATGCAGAACTGAGTTCCTAACACTGGGTAGACCTAACCAAGAGAAGCCCAGTAAATAGCCATTGTTGCACCACTGCGTTTAGTGAACTCTGCTTATGTCAATTGGTAGCAGCACATACTAGAGAAGGGTGATAGTTGTCCATCAAAGGGCAGGATAAACCATAGCTCACTTCAGTCTAAGCAGTGTGTGAGTCACTATCCACGGCTCATCATTTCTTTCTGGTAAAGAACAGCAGTCTGATTTGATCTTGACCCTTCATTTATAGGTATGTCAAATAAACAACTCCTCTTGTTCAAGCAGTGAAAGGCAAGGAGCTGTCCACACCCCTGTGATTTTTTTGCAGGGGACAAGGAAGTCCTTTTGTATGGGTTGCCTGTAAGATGAGAGAAAAAGCAGATGGCTCCCCCTACAGGACATATCTGGTCATCCACACACGGTCACAAAGATTGCCCTTTCCTGAATCACTATCCTGTTTCACAACGCTGGTGTGAGGAAGTGCAACAGAAGCTGTTTTCATGGGAGCCCCTAAGGAGGTGATGAGCTGGGGTGATGCAAGCAGAGGAGGAGGAACCAACAGCACTGGCCAAGTAAGACATTGGTGTTTGCCTTCACAACCCCAGCTCTTCCAAGTATTAAATAAAGATGGTTAAAAGAAATCAAGAAAAAAGTGCTAGACAAAATGAGGGAGTACTCGGTACATGCTGCTATAAAAACCATGGATCCCTCTTAATAGTGCTACTATTTTTACTTCTTTGCACAGAAAGAAATCAGCCCAAAAATCACGCATTACGGAATGGAACGGGATTCAAAGGCCGTCTTGTGCCGATACCCATGTTTTACCTAGCTTGCAAGAAGCCATGGGGAAATTTGAAGTGTGGTATATGGCATTAAGCATTGATCTCCATCACTAGCGATGGACAGAAGAAAGAATGTCTTCCTTTATAACCTATCTTGAAGCTCCCATATTGGAGCTGCTAGACCTACACTCCTCGCCCTAAGCGTGTGTAAGTCTTCCTTATAGCATCCTGAATTCTGCCTATGTTTTTGGTTCATTGTAGTATTTCTATGACAGAAATGCACTCAGCTCTCTCCTAGAATAATTTGTTGTACTATTGATGTGTGTGTGTGTGTGTGTGTGTGTGTGTGTGTGTGATGCATGTGTGGGATTGCACGTGCTACTAACTTTGTGGAGATTAAAGGAGATCTCTTGAATGGGTTCTCACCTTCCCTCTTGTTGTTGCAAGGACTCTTATTGTCTCTGTCTCGCTGCACACTGCAGATTAACTGGGCCACAGGGTTCCAGCCTCTTTTCTCTGTCCTACATCTCACTATAGGGGTGCTGGTATTCTAGGTCATCAGGCTTGTGAGGTAAGTTCTTTGTGCCCACTGAACCTCCCGGCCAGCCCAGCTTTCCCATTTATCTTCTACCCATGCCATGTTCTTATTCTCCTAATTTAGCCCATTTGGTTTTTTTTACAGCAGTATATTCCCAAGTACTAAAACTACACAATTATACTTTATACATTAGTATGTATACTTTAATACATCATATGTATTTATATATATTAACATATACATTATATACATTTATATATATATATATATACTTTATATATTAATATAAGTGTGTGTATGTACCTAAATTCCTCTTTCAGAGAAAGAGTCCCTTCTGTTCAGTATTTTACAGTATGCCCTACACCATCCTTTGTCTGAATTTATACTCTAGTAAATGAAAAAAAAAAAACCCTTCATTGTCCTAAGCCATTTTCTACAATTTCATAGTCACTCAACAAGGACTACTTACTTCTACAGTAAACAAAGTCAAGTCCTATATTGTTGTTCATCTCCAACTTCATTGGCTTTGAGTGTGACTCTAGTGTTTGGTATTTGCCAGAATCTACATAGGAACCAATAAAATGGAATCTACAAAATTGATGCAAATATGTGTGTGGAGGATGAGAGAAGTGAGTAGAAATATTCATTACCATGATCAACAGCATGTTTAAGAAGTGTCTGCCTAGTCACAATCGATAATCAGGTGCATGCAACCTTTTGCAAAGTGCCTTCCAGTGCTAAGATGCAAAAACATGAAGCCAAGTACTCAATGCTATTAAGTTCTCTTGGAGTTAGAGCATTAAAGTGGCAGGTTTGCATCTACAATTACCCCCGAGCTTTTAAGTGGCTATAAAGGACAAATGGAGCACATTTGGCTCCTCCATTCTCCTGATACAGGGCACAGTTCCCCTGTGGGAGAGGGAAGAGCTGACCTGGAGCTCCATGCTGTCAGAGGCTGTGAGTGTTCCCTGGTTAAACTGAGAAACCCAAGCTACGTGGGTATTGAATGGAGAGACCCTTCTTGTGGCATGGGGCTGCAATCAGACTGATGTAACAGGTAAATGATGGACGTCTCAGTTAGACAAGAGGCTCTTCCAAACACTGGAGGTTTGGTGGTGAGAAATACAAGCAGGCAACAATAACACCAACCAAGAAAAACAGTGTCAGATGTTGACTGCCAGAGAAAAAGATACAATGGGATACAAAAGACACAAAAGCTGCAGCTGGTAAGGACTCTTCTTGTTTCCTACAGATAGCAAAGCATGTCCACAGTCTCCTGGCCACAAAATTGAACTCATTTTCCATTTTGAAGTGGAACCCAGAAGCCCCCTGCCATTATATACCAGGCACTTTCCAGTTTCTAATTCTGGTCCACACTCTCTATCTAGTGGGCCACTTTTTCCCTTGCCATCTTCTCTGCATGCCCCACAACTGCTCACATCTGGGTCAGATCAGTTAACAATCTTTTTATCGTGACTTTCTTTACAGTCCATTTTTCCAGAGAGAAATGGGTGTTTATATGGATGGATGAGCCACTGGGGTGATCGGAGATGGCAATGTTTATTCTTTAATACCACTGCATAGATGTTCCCTGATTTGTTGTAGAGATATGTCTTGATACATCCATTTAAAGAGATAAGTACTTGCCTATTTCACACAAAGGCCCAAGGTCAATCTCTAACACTTTAGAAGCTGCTGAGATGCCATACAGCTCTAACCATAGAACTTGGAAAGTAGAGACAGGAGAATCAGACATTTAAGATCATCCCCAGCTACATAGTGAGTATAAAGCCAGCTTGGGTTATGTGAGATCTAATCTCTCTCTCTCTCTCTCTCTCTCTCTCTCTCTCTCTCTCTCTCTCTCTCTCTCACACACACACACACACACACACACACACTATAGTCAATTGAAAATATCCTAACTCCAAAGTACAATCCATTATACATAATTTACTGAGCTCATTCTACTGAGATTACAGCACATTAAAGATCATTGTATTTGTTTTTATCTTTTGAACTTCATGTGTTTGCCCTGCATTATGAAATATAATTGTTTTCAGTATTCCTAGGCAGGGAAAAGAATAAAATCAAACTTAGAAACATTAGTCTATAACACACGGTAAAGTCAAAATTGTAACCAAATCACCATAAGTTAGGGACCTGTCTGCAGAAGAGAATTAATCACACCCAAAGAGAGATCTAGTATCTGCCTTTGGCTGCATAGACATATTTCCTAGACTCCCACAGATGTCATGCTTGATGTAGTGTCATTGTTTGCCTGGGGTTTTGTCATTCCACAGTTTAACAGTGTGATTGATGGTGGCAGCTTTGGGCCAGACTGTCTTGATTCCAGCTCTGGAGGAACTAGAGACTTATGGGAAGCCCTATAATATGAGTTCTAACTCTGGAAAGACTGCCCATGTGAGGCCCAAACTAAACACTAGACTCCCAGGCTCAGGTCTGTGTGCCTAGTTGCCAATGTTCCAAGCATACTTACACAGGGGCATCAGAAAAGTAGCTCTGGGGCTGGAGAGATGGCTCAGTGGTTAAGAGCACCGACTGCTCTTCTTAAAGTCATGAGTTCAAATCCCAGCAACCACATGATGGCTCACAACCATCCGTAATGAGATCTGATGCCCTCTTCTGGAGTGTCTGAAGACAGCTACAGTGTACTTACGTATAATAAATAAATAAATCTTTTAAAAAGAAAAGAAAAATAAAAGAAAAGTAGCTTTGTCCATGGCAACACGGGAAGAAGTTGTGGATTATAATTTTCCTGGAGTCTGGCGCTGAGCTCTTCCTCCAGCTGATTCCTCATGTGAGAAGCCGTGGTCACAAGTAAAGCCATTATTGGCAATGTCTGCGAAGTGCCTAAAGTTGCCTAGCTGGTTAACAAAAACTTTCAGATGTTTTTGTATCCTGCCCTCAAACTTGAAATTGCTAGTAGGAGTGAGAGCAGCCTTGTGGGGACTGCCGTCCCAACTCCACAGCCATGTCTGCCAAGCATCACCATGAGGAAGATTTCAGAACATAGGTTCAGTCCACTGCCAATGTTCCGAGAGGCTCTCCTCAGCTGCTGCTCAGCACAGATCTGATCTCTATGAAGTCCTTGGGCATCTGAGAGTCTCCTGCTCCTTGTCAATCTTTGGTTGAGAATAATTTCAGCACTGATGGGAGTTATTGCTCTTGAGCACAGTCTCCCTGTATTAGTTGCTGTCTCAGCCACCACACAGTCGCTAAAGCTTCTGTTGCCACCATCCATGGTAAGATAGACCTCAAACAACTCACTGGCCCAAAGACTAAGAAGAAAAGTAAGCCAGCTATTGGCTCCGTGTGGGAAATAAGAACTGTAAACGGGGCTCCCTGGGAAGGACCTTGGGAAGAACCCTCTCTTTTGACATGACTGTCTTTCTCTTTTCCTCCCTTACCCCTCCTCTTCCTTTCCTTATGTTTTCCTTCCTTATATAAAGGACAATGTCTTGCTTTCGCTTGCCCAGTGTCAGCGAGAAAATGTACTCTACACTCACAGAAATGCACACTTCCTTTGGTAGCATATATTTATTTAGAGAAACCATATAGGTTTTCTTGAACCTTCTAAACAGTTGCTTTGTGAAACTCAGGCACACCCATCTTTCATCTTTACAGTTCCTGTACTTTATTTTTGTTTGGATTTTTGAGATAATGCCTAAAGTAGTCCAGGCTAGCCTCAGACATGCTATGCGGCCAAGGATAGCCTTGAACTTCTGACCTTTCTGTGCTCCCCTCCTTGCTGCTGGGATTACAGAAGTGTGCCACCATGCTTGATTCAAGGCTCTTTTTATTTTTGGTTATGAGCCTAGCTCTCAACATGTGAGGCATCTCTCCAGCCTTTGGTGCTCTTTAAAAACAAACAAACAAACAAACAAATGAAACAACAACAAAACATTTTCTGCTTCTATTTACGTCTTCTGTTCTTTTAAGCAGCAATTCATTTTGAAGGGAAGAAATTTGAAGGAAACTGGGTCAAAGAATCCATGAACATGTTTCTCAACAAGAGGGAAGACCAGGGAGCCACAGGAATCTAGAGGAATGGGTGCTTCATTCAATTCAAAGATTTAAACAAACAAACAAACAAACAAACAGAAAAAAATTTGATCTTTAGTAACAGAAGTAGTTAAATCTATTATGTTTGAGTAAAGAAGGAGAGTTCATTCTGGCCAAGAAAACAGCATATGTGACAGTGAAGAAATGTGGGCAACTGAAGCCCCATGTGACAGAGATTGAAGCAAGAGAGGTGTGAAAATCAAGTGCAGGCAAGTGTGCGTAAACCTCACCACTTATCATCAGGCCACATTAGGAGCTTAGTCTGATCCTATTGTAGTGAAACTGTCTAAAGCAAGTGTAGACATCTCACTGCAGATCTCACTGGAAAGGGAGAGTGTGGCATCTGAGAACCACTTATAAAGCAATTGTAGTAGTTCCAGGAATCTGAGCATGAGAGTTAATGGTTGGTGACATGAGTGGACCGTGTGGAAAAACAGTGACCATAACCCTTGGGGACAGATTCCTTAAATATCATGGAGAAGGGAGGCCTCTGGGAAGAATTCTGACCTTGTCTCAAATGGAGAACTTCATCAGTGCCATGAAGGATGCCCGTGAACTGCATTGCCTTTGATGGCTGCAGAACGGAAGAAGTAAATGTCGACTGTCTCCATTAATGATGTTGAGGGCTGTGCACTTGCCAAAAAACAACTAGGGAGAAGACAGAGTTTATTTGGCTTACAAGTCTGTCATATAGAGAAATCAAAGCACTAATCCCAGGCTGAGGCTGGAAGCACAAACCATGGATGAGCACTGCTTCTGGCTTGCTTTACCTGCCTTCCTTGTAACAACCAGGCCAGCCTGCTAGGGAATGGCTCTGCCCACAGTGTGCTGGGCTCTCCACTATCAACTAACAATTAAGAAAATGCCTCATAGTCAGGGCCCTGGGCCAATCTGATTTAGGCAACTCTTTAGGGGAGGTTCCTTCTTTCCAGGTGTAACCTTGATAAGCTGAGCTGCCACAGATGGGAACTCTGTCCTTTTAGAAAGTGTTTCTCCCACAACATCTTTATTTAACCTGTTGTAGTTGGGCCATATCCATGGCTATGGCTGAGACAGGACCGTTGGCTGCTTGGAATCATCTGGCAAAGAGTCGATTCCTCTGTCATGTTGCTTGCCCTTAGGATACAAGTCCACAAAAAAGCCAAGCGATAGAAGCTTCTGCAGCTCATCTTTGGCTCCTCGGATTTCACAAACTTGTTAATATTGACTTCCATCTAATTGCTTCACTATTTAGTTGGCAAGGTTGTTCTTTGATTTTTCTTTTCCTAGTTACCTTCTGCCCAAAGGGAACGATTAATTAATAGGAAGGTCGGGACTCTTTCAGAGTCCGTTTACACACTCAGGGTTGCCTCTCTCTCTCTCTGTGGGCAGTGATAATCGCCTAACAGGTTTCCACTTAAATATTCTGTGTCTCAGTTACCTATATCTTTTAAGTAGACACAGGGCTGGCAAGATGGAGTTCTGCCTCCACGTATACTACCATGTAGTCCTCATGAAAGTACTAAGATAGGTCACATTTTCCCTATTTTTATATCTAAGAAAAATAAAGACACAAATAATCTAGCAACTCCTATATCTAGATAAAGACTTTCATATACTTCAAGGATATGGGTCATTTTTTCCCCTAACATTTATATCTAGAAATTTAGAGTGATTAAAGATTTTTATTATAAAGGACAATAGGGATCCCATTCCAAAAAATGTATTTTATAAAGAAGAAAGCTTATATTAATAATACTTTATAACAGGATCTTAAACTTTAGTATTACTAATATTTGGGAACAAATGATTAATGATCGGCTAAAAGGGTGTCCTATGCGATATAGGTTGGGCTCCTATGCAGTGGATGCCTGCAGAAATATCTCAAGTCAGGGCATTGCTGTGAATTGATTGCTATACCTTGGGTCATGTGATCTGTCCCTTGACCCAGAACATTTGGAATGAGATGAGGAGAGAGACAGAGTTCTACCAAACAGACTTACTCTCTCAAGGAGAAAGTGCCACGCCACGAGGGGCAGTGTGGGCCATGTCGCTCAGCCACCCAATGGAGCAGAGTCTTTGTTTTCGGGCCATGCGCTTGTGGAGGCAGAGCCAGCTTCTACCCCACATCTGTCTAACTCCACAGCCCTTTCTCCTCTCTCCTCCATCTCTCAGGGGAATAAACAAAAGAAGCTTCTAGAAAATTAATGCAGGGACTGGCAAACTACAGCCGACAGGTCAGATGTGGCCCCTGGCTGATTTTATAATTTTATTGTAATGAATGCAAACCCACGGGGACATATTATTATGAGTGCCTTCTTGCTACAGATGCAGAATTGATTGGTAGCAGCAGAGGCTTTATGGCCCAAAAGACCCAGGTGATCTTCTACCTGGCCCTTTGTAGAAAGATTTGGCCAATGCATAATTCAGAAAATGAATCTGTGCCACCAGGTCTTTAGGGGTTGCTTACTGGGTAGCGCCAAAGAGAGGCAAGATGGTGACTTGTTCTTGTTCACTTGGAAAATGACCCATATTTATTCCTTTCTAATCCACTCAGTGTCAGGTACACTTGTTCCTGCTAGAAGAATCCTGTAATTGAAAATTGAAAATGATTCTGGAAGACTTGAGATACAAGTCACACATTGCACGTGTGAATGGGCCTGACACTTACCTGTTGTACGATTCATCACACTTGATGGTGTTTCTTTTCCCTTGAAAAGAGCCAAAAAATGAGCACCATCCAGCATTACAACAGAACCCATAGCCATTCTGACAGAAGCCCGAGAGTCTTACCCTCTCGGTTCCTCTGCCAGACTTTACATGGATACAGTTTTGCTGCTTTTCCTAGAACCAGAACATACCAATCTACTGTGAGACTGCATTTTAAAAAGATGTTCTTTTGACAGCATGGATAGAGGAAAATCTGGCAAGGCCCCACCCCTAAATGAAGAGCTGCACAGACAATGGCTTGCTAAAGGAGCAAGGGCCAGTTTTCATCAGGGATGTTTCCCCTAATCCTAACTGATCTACCCTAAACGCATGCACATGAGAGGAACACTAGCTGTTCACAGTAGAATATCTGTATGCATTTTTCTATATTATATTACAACAATAATTACAGAAGAGTTATGTTGTTAGAGAGGAGATGGGAGGGGCATGGGAGGCATTGGAAAGGGGAAAGAGAGGGGTGAAATCATGCAAATGTAGTGTACTCATGTGTGAAAATCTCAAATAAGTTAAAAATATCTCCTTATATTTCATGATGCCCTTTAAAGGGGATAGGGCTAGTGTCACTGTACCCAAAGCCCATGGCTGAAAATGAAATATATTTATCTCCAAGGAGTCAATACATGTTTACTGCATCTGAACCCACACTCTTGGCACACAGGGAGGGAGAGAAAGGGAGATATGACCAGCTCAGAATTACACAGCCAGGCATGACTTGGGATACCTATACTTTGTCCTTCTTTCTTGTGGTTGATACTTATCTTTCCCGTGGTGTAAGTCACAGACTAAGTGAAACAAGAATTCCTGTCCTATGCTGTTCTGAGAGGTGTAGAGTGAAGATACCAGCTCTTACTGTTGTCTGGATTAAATCTCTCAGGACTCATCTCTGATCTTGAAAGCAAGATCCTTGTTTGGCCATGCCAGTACATAGCACACTTCCATGTAGCCAAGGCTTGCTGACCTGTTTAGTCTAGTCTCCTAATGGATGTGTTCTCTGTCTGCTGCTTGTAGCATCCTAGAACTCATGCATGGACCAATAGCCAGCACACTGTCATTACCTCCGCACCAGCATCTCTGCACATCTAATCTTCCTTCACTTGTTAAATTTAGATGTAACATTCCTGTCCTCAATATTCTGTACCATACAGATGAGCTCTGGGTTTGATTGAGACACCCTACCTCAATCAATATTGTAGAAGGAGATCAGGAATGACTCCTGGTGGCAAATTTGGGCCTTCATAAGCATGTAACACTCGTGTGCCCATACACATGAGTTCATATGTACGCATGTGTGCAGACACAAATTGACAACACCTTCCCTGATATCTGCATGCCTTTCTACTCTAAGAACATAGGATACAGAACATGACAAATGTTTTATAATTCTCCCTTATATTTCTTTCCCCTTTCCAATGCCTCCCATGTCCCTCCCATCCCCTCTCTAACAGCCTGGACTACATAGCTAGTTCCAGGACATCCAGGACTCTGTAGAGAGACCTTGTCTTGAAAAACAAAAATAAAACCCATGAACAGCAATATCAAAAACAAAACAAACAAAACAAAAAAGCAACAAACAAAAAAACACAAAACAAGAGAGATATCATTTCTCAAACTGAGGTACCAGGAGTAACCACATGGGAACAATGGGCTTCTCATTCTGCATTATAATTTTAGAACCTATTTGAGGACTGTGGCACCCAAATATCTTGATGTGGAACCCACACTTTTTCTTTTCTTTTCTTTTTTTTATTGGATTTTTAAAAATCACATTTTAAGTGTCTCCCATTCCCAGCTCTCCTCTTAGGAAACCCCCTATACCATCCCCCCACCCCTGCCTCTATAAGGGTGCTCCCCCACCCATCTACCCACTCCTATCTTTCCACCCTGGCACTACCCTACACTGGGCCATCAAACACCCTCAGGCCCAAAGGCCTCTCCTCTCACTGATGTCCAACAAGACCATGCTCTGCCACATGTGTGGCCAGAGCCATGGGTTGCTCCATGAGTATTCTTTGGTTGGTGGTCCAGTCCCTGAGAGCTCTCAGGGCATCTGGCCAGTTGACACTGTTGCTCTCTCCATGGGGCTGCAAACCCCATCAGCTCCTTCAGTCCTTTCTCCAACTCCTCCATCAGGGACCCTGCACTCAGTCCAGTGGTTGGTTGTGAGCATCTGCCTCTGTATATGTCAGGCTCTGGCAGAGCCTGTCAGGAGACAGCCATATCAGGCTCCTGTCCGTAAGCACTTCCACAATAGCATCTGGGTTTGGAGATTGTATATGGGAAGGATTCCTAGGTGGGGCAGTTTCTAGATGGCCTTTCCTTCTGTCTCTGTTCCACACGTTGTCTCCATATTTACTCCTGTGAGTATTTTGCTCCCTTTTCTAAGAAGCACTGAAGCATCCACACAATCATTCATAATAGTCATCCTTGAATTGAAAATCAATGGGAATATTGAATTTCTGAGATAATTAAGCAAGATGGTATAGAAGGAAGAGGGAGAAGGAGGAGATGAAGGACGAGGAGATGAAGGAGGGAAAGATGATATGGAGGAAGAAAAAAGGAAGGGGGGGAGGAGAAGCAGGAGTAGGGAAAAGAGGAGGAGAAGAACAACAATAATAACAATGACAAGAAAAGCACACAGTCTAGCTCATGGTCAGCAAGATGCATTTATTTAATTTTCTATCTGTTATCCATCTATCTGCCCAACAATGTCTACATCTTAATTTTAATAAAGTACTTTTATTTTATTCCTGGCCCCAGCCTAATTTTTTAGTTTCCTGTTTTATTCTCTCACCCCCAGTTAATAGGGACCCATCCCCATGCCAAGCTATATTGCTCTATGAAGCAAAAACACAATACTATACTCCAGGAGTTCCTGTCAAGTGTGGTTTGTACGTATGTGGAATTAGAGGTGACCACTTGGGATTTGATAACATACTGAGAGCTCACCCTAGGAAAGAATAATTCTCCCTTTCCTGACAGACATTAACTGACTGTAAATTTTCAGGTAGGTTTGGGACCTGTCAGATTTCCCTCATTCGCTATGACACCTCAGCTGATGGGATCGTTGTGCAGCTTTTGTTTAGGCAGCCATGTTGCTGAGATTTCGTGGGTACAGTTAGAGCAGGAGGAGAGGAGGGGATGGTGTAAATATATACTCATGTATGAAGTTCTTCAAAGGTTACATTTAAAAAAAACAACTCCTATCTTAGAGGAAATGTGGAATTGTGTGGCTATATATTCAGCACATCCCAGCCTTTGAGCTCTGGCACACAAACTTCTCTCCTGTCCTGTCTGTCCTCTCCTACATGAAACTCAGTCCACCTCACTCCAATGACTCTATGGCTTGCTCTCAACCTTCCCCAACTCATTCTACTTTGCCACTTGGAAACAGACACAGTCACTCATTCACCCGACCCCACCTGTGCAATTCGGAACAGCTTCCTCCTCAGGGTAATCACAGGGTAAGATTAATTATGCTAATCATCCTCTGCAGGCTGATATGATTAACCAGAGTGTGAGATAGCAGCTCCAGAGACCCACACAGGAGGTGCTTAACTGCTGGGTTTAATCTCACTACTCAACACAATAATTAAAGAGGGGTACAAGCTTGATCTTTTCAATTGAGAACCATGGAAGTTGCATGAATTTTTCAGGGAGGGTCTTGCCACTCAGGGAGCACCCCCTAGAGCCCACTATTTACTGTTTACTTGGAATAAGGTCCTCAGAAGATAGCTCATTCTCGGTGCAATGAAACTGGGGTAGTCATAATTTGATACGCATAAAAACCCTTTTCTTTTTCCACCCACAATTCTAAATCTTTGAGAAGAAGCAATGTTTTCCTGTATTTGAAAATCAGAAAAGTTAAAAAGTTAGATTGGAGATTAGAGATTCTTGTCATGGGTTTTATGAAGTATTGATTCTGAAAGTTGACTTAGTGATAAAAGTTTATAATAAAAGATTAGGGTTTCTAATTTCTACATTTAAAAGAAACATTTTGGACTCTCTCCACTTTATTTGAATTTCTTATATATGAGTATTGACTGTATTTACATTGTTTAGACCCCCTCCTCTGCACTTTAACTCTTCCCATGCCCTCTCCATTCCTTACAAGTTGTTGACTTCTTCCTTAATATGCACATGTAACCCACTGAGTCCATTTAGTGTAAAAATATGTATATGTGTTTAGAGCTGACCACTTAGTATTGAAAACATAACCCATTAGAAAGGTTATAATCTCCAAGAAAGACTAATTCTCCTTCTCTGTGTAACCTTCAATTGCCTGTAGGATCTACAAAAACAGAGACCATGTGATATTTGTTCTTCTGAGCTTGGATAAACTTTTACAAAGTTATTATAATTTATGTGTGAGAGAAGGAGAATGTACATATTTTGGTAAGTGGGGGGGTGATCTGGGGAATCAGAAAACTGTGGAATAGATTCTCTTCTTCCACCCTTATGTGAGATTCAGTAGTCAAACTCAGGTCCTCAGGCAGGACCACGAGCCTTTACCGCTAGACCATATCACTGCCCCATACAGTACTTTCTTGAAGAACCAAAAATGAGCATTTCATTTGCATATTAAAGGTTCTTAACATCCTGCAACAAAGAATACTATTAAATTAATAGTTTTGAAATTAATTGCATAATAGATATTTTTGTTTTGTCCCACCCCCACCTCAACAACTCCTATTTCACATATTTGGTTTATTGAAAGATTTTAGGAAACAGGATAAGGAAGATGAGAAACAAGCAGGGTAGGGAGAAAGCCAACAAAAAAGTGTGTTAATGAATGATCGGGGACGCTGAAAGATCCATGTGGAACACACTACAGAATTGTCTTGCGCCAAAACCAGGAAGGCTGAGACATTTATTCATCGATTCCCATTCCTCAGCATTTAGTAGCTACCCTGAGGGAATCTAATCTCTGTGTGATTGTGAGTCTAATCAAGAGATGGGGAAATAAGATAAGGCAGCCCTGCTAATAAGGGACAGATGATCACTGGAGAGAGGGGAGCTGTCCTCTTTCCAGGTGCTGAAATTAGTAGCCGTGAAGCTAAGCAGAATGGTTCTCCCAAACTCTTTCTACACTACATAACTTTTAAATGATATATTGTATTGCTAACTTATTGTCATCCAAAGGACTGTATATGCACAGTCCAGAAAGCACTGCTGTGTCTGAGACCAAAGGTTCTTTTCTACACCTGACTCCACCTCCTTTCTTCTTGCCAAGAACATAAAAGACTCACTCTGCTCCCTTGCATTTAGACAATAATGTTGGTCAGTACGTGAAAAACTGAGTGGTGTGTTTCTTTCTCCATGGGGTGCTGACATTCTTCACATAGCTTCCCATATTTTGTTTCCCCTGCAGTGACAATCTTTGAAGGCACCCACAGAGACAGCTGTAATAAGAAAGCAGACTGAGGGACTCAAGACAACTCAGCAGATAAAGAGCTCGATACCAAGCATGATGACATCAGTTCAGTTTCTGAAAACCACATGCTGAAAGAAGAGAACCAACTTTTACTAGTTGTCCCTGACTTCCATACATGTACCTTTACACACTCATAAGTGCATTTGCACACACACACACACACACACACACACACACACGAAGGAAGCTGTATAGACCCTTGGGTGGTCTAGGAAGAGATAACCTAGTTTGCTACCCAACCTCCAACAGACTTTGAATGAAAATGGAACCAGCATTCCTATATCAGTGTGCTCGTACACCAACTGGAACTGAAGGCTTTGTCTCAGAATAGACTAAGAGGCCTAAAGAGTACAGCCATGGATATGCAAAAGTTGCAGTGGTCTACTCCGAGTTATCTGATGTGAGTCAGCCAGTACTACAGAAAGATAAAGGAGAAGGCAAAGACAAACTGAACTTTGTCTGTGCTTCTTAGTGCAAGAACAATACCACAAAAATGAGTGAAGGGGGAGCCAGTGACCCAGGCATGGTAAGCAAATGTCCTCCTTGTGAAGGGTGAGATAACTGTGAGGATGCTATTTAACCTTGTGGGATTGAATATGCATGAAACACCCTCTGAAAAGTGGGTGGGATCTGAGTGCTGTGTTTCCAAGCCTGGCTCCTGGCTCACACCATGTGATTCCAGATAATGCCATTACCACACAGTGTGGTGTGAATGGGGTCTATAGGGAATGAGCCCTGTGAGGCAGTATTCAGGAACCCTAAAGGGAAGACTGAAAAGCTAGAAGGAAGACTGCTATTGGGAGTGTACCCTTGACTGTGTGAATCTCCAGACATTGCTGTGTGAGGAGAAAAACAACTCTTGTCAGCTAACCTACCATTCATCTTTGGTTTCTACTGCTTACAGTAGAAGTTAGTTTCAATTGACACCCTCATCTCATTGTTCCTTTCTAACATATGTAGCAGGATGACACTGTGCAAGACACAGAAGAAGAAAACAAGTTAGTTTTTCTTGGAGAACCTCTGACACCCCAACTTCCAAAGTAGTGGTTAGAATTTTCATAAAAATAGAAGCTTGCAGGTGGGTACTTACATTTAAAACAAGGTAATGAATGATTAAAATAGCCATACAAATTGTACAAGATCCATGTGCAAGGTCACATATTCCCAAGTAGCTTCTTGATGCATACTTAATTTTAGTTAAGACTTCCTCCAGCTCCTATATGTGTGTAACACACACACACACACACACACACACACACACACATATTCATTCTATAAGATATGTTCCTCTAGAGAACCCTGACTAATGCATAATACCAGACTGGTTCTAGAGTAATAGAAGTATAAAAATGAATTTTAAGTTTCTGGAACAGGCTCTCTAATTTGCCAAAGCCTCTCCTGAGGGCCCTCCCCTCCCCCATCAATCACTAATTAAGTAAATGCCCTCCAGGCTTGCCTACAGCCTAATCTTATGAAGGCAGTTTCTCAATTGAGGCTCCCTCTGTTCTATGACTATTTTCTGCCAAAGTGACTTAAAATTAGCCAGTACACACCCCCTGAGATATTACATTTCTCACCTTTGACTGAGAAAAACAATCCTTCATTGTCTGCTAAAACAGCAGTGACATTCCCTGAAGGGGATGGCAATCAGGAGAGTACTGATATTCCCCAGGGCCAAGCAACAGTTGCCTCTAGACCTATAACCATAGTAAAGCGTACTCAGTGTCCTAGAAGAGGACTGGAAAGTGTAGTCCAAGGAAGTGCACTACTCTACTAACAAGCTTAGCGATTCTGCTAATTCATTCAAGCAGAAGTCAGGGGAATATGTGTGGGAATGGATTGTAAAGGCGTGGGATGATGGTGGAAGACACGTGACTGGACCAGGCTGAGTTTATTGATATGGGCCCACTGAGTGGAGGTTCTAGGTTTAGTATGGAAGCTCACACAGTTATAAAAGGTGTTCAAGAGTGAATGGTTGGGTGAAGCATTTGTCAAAAGATGCTCACTGAAAAGAAGTTGGAAATGCCTAGTATCCTTTGATTTAGTGTTGAAGAAGGGATTTTAGGCTCAGGGAAATTGTAATGCTGTATAAAACCTAATCCTCCACAATAGGAAGACCCAGAACACAACCCTTTCACAGATCCTCTAAGATGCAAATGGTGAAAGAGACACCACACATTTGAAGAGCTTTGTTTTTGTGCCAGACCTTAAGGTCGGAGACAATGCTGCTCAGTTGGATGAACTGAATATAGTGGGTGTAATTGGGTCCTGGAGAAGCAGCACAGAATCGTCAAAGGCAAGGTGATTGCAGTTATCTTAATGGGCAGCACCAACAAAGCCATGCCCATAATGTCAGGGCCTGTAATGGACAGCACAGGCAAAGTGAATTTAATGGTGGCATGACTCATAGTGACCTTTGGTACTGGCTAATCAATCATGGTCTTTCCAGGCATGAAATAGATAAGAAGCCTACTATATTCTTTTTTATCTTTATAAGCAGAAGAATTCTAAAGCAAATGAAAGAAAGGCTATACTGGATGGTGGCAAAAGGGGCCCGTGAACCAGTTTATAGACAAGAGCCAGTTTGCAGACTCAGAACTCCTTGAGGGCTCTTTTAAAGGATAGTCAGGTTTCCCAGAGGAAAGACCTTGATAAAATACTCAATACTGTTGCCCTTTCTTTCAGTCCTTTCCAGAAAGACTCACAGCCTTTTGTGAGGGTAATTGTACACTGGGGGAAATCTGACAGAGTAGGTTCAATGGATCTCCAAGCCAGATTCCACAGTGGAGGTAAGAAAGAGTACAGGAGATACTGTAGGTCATCCCTTGGTGCTGCCATGTCCTGTGATTATAGCCAGAGGGAAACGACAACAGCCTGATCCTGCAGGATGACAAAGGGCACAGATCCAGGAATGAGGTCATGGCTCACTTCCCCAGGAAAAGAGTAAAGACCTGCTGAGGTGCTACTAAAGGTGGAAGAAATACAGACTGGGTAGTAGAGGCAGTAATATACCAGCTCAGGCCATGTGACCAGCTGCATAAATGAGGATTATAATAGATATGCTTCTGTCATAGTTTGTTAAGAATGTGTTTGTACAGAAATTTGGGTTTCCTTTCCTCAATTTCTTTATCATGTAATGTAACATCAATTAAAGGAATATCAGTTGTTATCATATTTAAGTTTTGCAATACCAATTTGAATGCCCCTCTAGGAACATTGCCACCTATTCTAAGGTTTATAAGGCATATGTGGTTGTGCAAAAGAGAGTTATATCATACTAGGTATAATTATTACCTGGATAAATAATCAATGCATTTCAGTTATATGTGGGATAGTTATGTCCTGTTCAGTTTAATTATGACCTGGTTATTTTTACATTTGGAAATTAATCATGTCATAAGGAGATATGAAATTTTGTGTCAAGTTGACAAGTGGTAGACTTGTGGTGGCTATTCTTGGTTGTCAAAGTTGACTACATCTGAAACTAACTAAAACCCAAGCAGCTGGGTGGGGACTTTGTCCTAATTAAGTCATTGAAAGTGGAAAAACCCTATTTAAATCTACATCTTTTGAGGTGGAGAGTCATACCTTTAATCCAGATCTTTAAGTAAGAAGATCCACTTTAATCTGGGCCACACCTTCTGCTGACAGCCTAATATGGAAGCTGAACATGGAAGAATGAAGCTTTTGTTCTTTTCCTGTTTGCTCTCCCTCTCATTGGGATGTAGTCCATTCATTCATTGACATAAGACCCTATTTCTTTGGGTTTCTGGTGTATACTGAAGACTGGCAGAGACATCTAGCCTTGTGGACTGAATATTACAGGATTCTTGAACCTTCAGCTGATAGGCAGCCATTGTTTGATTAGCTAGAGTACAGCCTGTAAGCCACACTAACAAATTTCATATCTATATATGGAGGTATAGATACATGTAGAACATGAATATACATGTTCATCCCATAAATTCTGATCCCTTAGAGAATCTTGACTAATACACCTCCTACAGGCTGTTATCAATGAGGGACCAAAGATCTCAAAACAACACAGGCTATTGCCGTTGCTCTTTGCTGCCCACCATAACTAAATGGTAAGTCTCTGTTGTTAAAGGCCTAATATACTTTGGATGTAAGACACAGAGAAATCTATCTTGAATTGGTGGGGAAACTTTCCCTGCTGGGTAGCTTTTATGATGCTGGAAGGTGCTTTGCAGTCTGCTGGGAGAAAAAAAAAAGGTCTTATCCAGCACTGAACTCTGCATGCTACAATACTGACCTGCCTGGCAAGATGTGTCCACTGCGCTATAGCAACAAGACTATTCATGGAGTAAAAAAATGACTCTCATGATTGGATTTGAGGCCTGATGCATAAGAGGAAAGTCATACCTGATACTTTAAACATGGCCAAACCCATGGCTAGGAAAGTCATAGGCTCTAAGGTACTTCTAAATACCTATGCTTTCAAACTGCCTTCTAAATATTTATGTCCACATCCTCAAGGCTCTCAACCGTGGCCAGAGAAGCTTCTTATTGCAGTAGGTAGTGGCTGACACAGAGATTTATAACTGTTTCTAGTGTAAAGAATATGTGGCTATAAGTACTCACCTACAGACAGGACATACTATCAAACCCCTCCTTAACTAGCCCTAGGGAACCTTGTAAAAGAGGAGACAGAAAGAATGTGATAGAGAGGAGAGCTGTGAAATACTGCTCTCTGGGCATGGCACAGCGTTTTCACACACAAACATAGCAGCCATTATTACAGGCACAAAATCAAGCCTATTAAAATCCATATGGATGGGAACCTGAGGCCCCTAGCTCAAGGCTTCTTGGCAGTCAGTGGATGGCTGCTGGGAAGAGAAAGTCCTTTGCAGGTATGGCAACTGGTAAGTTGCCTGTGCCCCAGGGGATGGACTCCTGTCCATGCACATACTGACAGACTCAGTTGGTTAAAAAAAATAAATACATCAGCCAAGTGTGGCAGTACACACTTTAATCCCAGCATTCAGAAGAGAGAGGCAGGTGGATCTCTTAGTTCAAGATCAGCTAGGGCAACATAGTATGACCCTCTCTCAGAGAAAAGAAAGAGAACAAGAGGAGGAAAGGAAAGGAAGGCATGGAGTTGGGAGGGAGATGATTGGAGTTGAAGAGAAAGAGTAGGGTTTAGAAAGACATATCATAAAATAAAAACATTCTCCCTATATCCTTTCCTACCTCCTCCTTTACCTCCCCATAGCCCACCCCTAATTTCAAGTTATGTGCACACGCATGTGTGTGTGTGTGTGTGTGTGTGTGTGTGTGTGTGTGTGTATGTGTGTGTGTGTGTGTGAGAGAGAGAGAGAGGGGGAGATTGAGAGAGAGAGAGAGAGAAATATCCATATTGTAGGATTCATTTGGAAGACTTTCCATTCATACCCTCTGGCAGTGAGCCACATAATGTCAGATAAATAAGTACAATAAAAATATAAGACTTTGAAAAATAAATCTTTCCCTAGGATCCTATTACTGGAGACGCCTGTGGAAAGTGATCATCGAAGGAAAACTATGAACGATGGGAAGAGAAATGCTAGTAAGATATCAGGACATTTATGTTACAGCTTACACAGGAGTTATGAATGGAGAAAACATGGCAGTTTAACAGCAGAGGGGACAGTAAATTCAACGGCAACAGTAAGAAGACATGAAGCTGCAGCTGTTGGAAATGGCTCTGAATAAGCCAAGGTCAGTGGTCTTATTTCATTTAAAATAAAATGGCAAACTACCAGGAGGTTCTTAACAATTTAGTGCTTAACAATTTAGTCACCACACCACAAATGCACATCACACCACACACACACACACACACACACACACACACACCATACACACTACATAGGGTTTTGTTTTGCTTTTTGTTCATTTGATTATTTGTTTAATTCAGAGTCTAGTTATGGCTCCAGGAATTAGCCATGTAAGCCAGCTGGGTTTGAACTTGCAATCCTGCTGCCTTAGGCTTCTGAGTGCTGTTACTATGTGTTTGTTCTGTCACATTCTTCTTTACAAGTTCCCTTTTATCTCCCCAAATCTATCTGGTTAAACAGACTATGTTGGGAAGATGTGTGTGTGTGTGTGTGTGTGTGTGTGTGTGTGTGTGTGTGTGTAAGAGTGAAATTAGTGAGTAAATAAATCAGGAAGCTTTGTAGTTCTCCAGAGGACGGAAAGTCTAGGCTTGGATGTGGTCATGAGAAAGATGGGTAGGTGTAGGAAATTCGGACTATGTTGTGGATGGAGAACTTTTAGAGCTTACATAGGAATTGGCAGGGTTGTGAGAGAGGTGAATCAAAATTCATCTTCAAGTTTGAGGTAAGGAATTACCAGCTTTATTCCATATATAACAAAATCTGAGGGTCCTGTAAGGATGGATTACATATCAGTAGACAGCTGGTGTGATGAGTAGTGTGTAATGAGCAACAATCACATAGCTAGCCCATAGCATTCATTCACTGTGTGCTTATTTATTCAAACATATGTCAGGTAGAGGAGAAATAGGAGTGATCAAGACAGTCCTGTCCCTGGTTGAATTTACAGTGTGGAACAGAAATAATCTACACTCCCTTGCTCATACACAAAGAGAAATTTTCAATACATTTTGATAGTTCTGAAAACCATGGGAAATTCCAGTCTATGTACACTGAAGCTCACAACACATCCCAGTAATGGCTGCCTGAACTTCCCAGGGTTTGAAGAAAGTCAGGAGTCAGGACCGTGCAGATCCTGTGGTCACACTTAGGGCCCATGGTCTTTTGTTTAGGTTCTGATCGATCTGCTACATGCACCTCTAGATTTTTTTCCTTTCAGCTTTCTGCTTGCATGCTCCATTGGTGGCCACTGTGGGAGCCTCAGCCAGAGCTTATTGAAGGCCTACTACTCATCATGTACTGCAAGGGTCACCAAAAAGCAGAGGTGATACATCTCTGTGATGACTGAGTATAAAATGCTCTCTACAGGCCCCAGGTTGTAGACATAAGGGGGTTGCAGCCTGACTAGTGGCAGAAGTTCAGAGGGTAGCCCTTGGAGCAAACACCTGTTCCATTCTTTACATTCTCATCTGCCAGGATGTGAACAAGTCGTGCTCCATGTTCCTGCTGCCATGAATTGCACCATAATGAACTATTCCCTCTGAAACATGAAATCATGATTTTTTTTTTAAATCTGCTCTTAAATCGCCTCCAGCAGGCATTTTTGTTACAGTGAAAAGAAAACTAGTACACTCTTCCCTTTACCCAGGAGGCAACAGTCTAGCAGGAAAACAGATAGCCAACAGCTATGTCAGTGAAGTATAATGTATGCAGTATATGTCATGACAGAGTAAAGCACAGGACACCTTGGGTCCCAGTAGAGGGCACTTTTAAATGGGGGGGGGGGAGAGGGAGTGCTTTCAGTGAAGTTTTCATAGGGCAAGTTAGGCAAAAGGAGAAAGAATTGGAACCCAGTGTCTTAGTCGGGGTTTCTATTGCTATGAAAAGACACCATGATCAAGGCAATCCTTATAAAGAAAAACATTTAACTGGGGCTGGCTTACAGTAAAGAGGTTTAGTCCATCATTGTTATGATGGGAAGCCTGGTAGCATGCAGTCAGACATGGTGCAGGAGAGGTAGCTAAGAGTTCTAGATCAAGATCCTCAGGTAGCAAGAGGAAAGAGTGACATTGGGCCTGGCTGGACCAGCTAAGACCTCCAAGTCCCTTCCCCCACCCCATCCACCCTCCATGACAAACTTCTTCCAATAAGGCTACACACCTACAAGACCATACCTCCTAGTCGCTCCCCACCTTATGGATCTATGGGGCCTATTTTCATCCAAGCCACTATACCCAAGGTGGCCTCAGAGTCACTTCTCATGCCTCCACTTCCTGGGTACTAGACTTAAGGATGTGTGCCACTTCTGTCCAGTTTATTTGTTGCTGGGGTGGAGCCAAGCGCCTCCTGCATGATCGGTCAGTTCTACCAACTGAATTACATTTGCAGCTCCAGAAGAAAGAATTCAAAGGCATGTGGGGCAGAGCAAACTAAAAGTACAGCCTCTAATACTAGCAAGGGATTGTGGTAAAACTCCGAGGGTTATACAGTGGCATCACTCAGAGGGAGAGATGTCCTAGTTTTCTGGCATTAGCTGCCACTTCTATTTCTCCTGAGAACTGCTCGATCTTTATCATTCTCACTCTTTCCAGTGTGAGAGATACTGGGTTCTCTTACTCAGGAATCCGGGATCAAAGAGGGAGAGACACCCACACTACCTCTGTGGCATCAAGACTCTGCTCTCTGCCTTTTGTTGCCATTCAGCATCTTGGGATTCTCAATGTGTCCGTGTCTTAGCAGTTGACCAGACAATCTCCACCCCAGTTATTTAATCTCCAGTTATATAATTTCTACCCACTGCTATTTCTAATGACATGGAAGGTGACATTCTAAGAATGTGTCATCTTTAACATATTGGTTTTGATTGGAAAATAGTAGTATTGTCTATTTCTGGGCTGCCCAGTAGGTCCATGGTGATAATTAACGTGTCCATCACTGTTATCTGCTATCCTTTCCCATCGTCTGCTGCTCTCGTTCTCCCACACTATGGCATGTGTGTTCTGGAGGGAACCATGTCTGTCTGTTCAGGGGAAGATGGCTGTGTTTCCTTTGTAGATAGACAGACATGGAAGGGTAAGGATGGAGGAAGGGAACCATGAAGAGTAGAACTCTGGCACCACAGTAATTCCTTGCTAGCCAAGCAGGGGTGTGTGCATCCAAGTTCTGCACGTCAGTCCTTGGCAGCAGAAACTCAGAAGGCGGTGAAAGGGTTGTAGACAAGATAAAACACTTATGTTTAATTGCTTAGGGAGGGTCAGAAACAATTCTCTATTCAGCTTTGTCAAGCTAATTAGTTGGGAAAGAATGTGCTTAGCGCACAAACAAGAAGCTGATTTCTATAAGCAATTAGGAGATGACCTTAATTTTATTCACTTAAACACTCACCCCACCACAAGGCTGGAAAGAAATCAAAGTTGGAGCTGAGCAACTGCAAAACTTTGCAAACCTTTAAACTCTGGGAATGAAACCCTTATCGTCCTCTCTGTCATGCTGTTCCTCTTTGGGTCCCTAAAAATTTATTCCCAAATGCTCAGTAATGACATTGTCAGGCTGGATTGCCAAGGATGCTGGGAAAGGGTCTGCTGCTGAGCTTTCAGCACAGCCTTTCCTCAGCTAATACTGCACATGCTGTTTCTTGATTAATGGTTTACGTGTCTTCCCTGTGCCAGACCGTAAACACTGTGTGGCCCAGTGTGTGTCCACCAAGGCAGCCTCTGTGCCTTGTATCATGGGTTGTGTAGATGGTGCTGAGAAAATCATACATGAGTAAATCAATGGTGAATGATTGCTTTCCTGAAGAGGGAAGAAAGACTGTGTCAGAGGTCGGAGCTGGGGTGATAATGAGCTGTAATGTACACCGTAAACATTGAGAGCAGGAGCCACATTGGTCCAAGTTTTCTATAAAATTGAATGCCAAGTTTGAAATGGAAATGAATCACCAATTGCAAGATTCTCCAATTCCCTTCGTGTTGATTAAATAAGCAGGGCCAATATTTATTAAGCACATGGCACCCGCCAAGCAGTGTGACACAGGATTCACATGCATCCTGCTGTGTGTAACTTGAGCTTCCTGCCTCCACTGGCCCTCCACCGGACAATCAAGTCTGGTGCTGGGATCTTCATCTATATAGACTGTCTAGATCTTCTTGGATGGATCCAGTGAGTAGGAGGTACCACTGGAAGGCAGAGGTAAAGATGACAGTGAGAGTTTCTCTTTGGTCCACAAGCTCTCTCCAAGCCAACTCACCATGGATGTGTCTGTCCACAAGCTGAAGATTGACCTGGAACCTTCAACCTCTCCAAACATCTGCTTTCCATTGGGTGTCAGAACTGCCTTCTCCCCATCTCCTGAGGCTTGTAGTCGACACCACATCCTGTCACATCTAACATCATTTGTCTCATCTTCTGGGTTTCTTCATTTCCTCCAGTTGTTTTTATTAAGACTAGGTCTCTTGTAGCCCAAGGGAACCTCTATAATTAAGCATGACCTCATCCCCCTCTACCTCCTTCATGGTGCTGGAATTATAGGCATGGGCCACCACACCCAGTTTATGCTGTGCTGAGTTTAGAACCCAGGGCTTCACTTAGACTAGACAAGTACTCTAACACCTGGCTACGGTCTCAGCCTGCCTGTTTCCTCGCCCTGTTCTTCTCTTAGCAGTTTTCTGGAGGAGAGGGGTTCACATTTACATTTTAAATGGAGAACATTAAGTCTAAGGGAGCCAAGAGAATTTCAAGGTCACATCATCAGTGACTGCAGAGCCTCAATCTGTCCAATTGTAGCGCCAACATGCCCTTCTGCTATGTCCACAGGAAGATATGTGGAGGAAGGCTAGTGTTCCAGGGTCCAGCAGTAACTCACGGGAAATCCAAATGGAAGAATGTCTACTGGAGGCAAGAACAGAATTCTTTCACAACTCATGATCCACAGATGAGCAGTTAGCATTTGACTCTGTGGAATGGTGGTGGTTCACTGAGAGATCAAAGCCCATCACTGACCCAGGTGGGCAAATAAGTATTATAGTCTATGATTCCTCCAAGTGCCTGCTAGATGCAAGACCACAGATGCATGGGGGTATGAACAAAGAGAGTCTGGAGTGGATTCACTCTTAGAGAGAGCCTATAAATATGCATGCTGGGTACCATGACTCACATGGGACTGGTTGGGTTGGTTTTGGTTTGACTGACTCAGACTTGTTGGCAAGACCCTATGAGATCAGAGTAGAGTCAAACTGTTTACAGAAGTTGGAAGAAAACAAGATATTTTCTATCAAGCTTTATTCTGAAAACTTGTTCTACGCTTAGAAAGACACTAAGGCATCGGGGAGGGAAGGATGGGGGAGGGGAAGAAAAATGGTCCTAAATGAGCTTGATTGAGAATAATAAGGATTTGGGATATGGACTACATTTTAGAAGTTGCTTCACAATGTATTACACCACAGCTCTGCTCAAGTGTTCTCACTACATTCCACATCAGCAAACTAGGGATCATAGCTCAATGGGACATGGGACATAAGGTTGACAAAAGCAACCTGTGCACCACTGTTAGAGTTTCCTCTTGTATGCTCTAGTCCCTTGAAAATCTTACAGTCAAATCCCAATGGTCAACAGTTGTCATTGGTAAATATCGCCTTTTGGTTGTGTGGGAAGCTCCTGTTGACAGGTTTATAAGCTAAGTTTTCCTGCAGTAGCAATATGAAGCCATCTGTTATTGCATCGTTTACATCCCAAAACACGTATCTACCTAATTATCCTTTACCATTCCTCTCTATTCTACCCAGTGGTTTATCCCAGAAGCTGCAGGTGCATGGATCGTGATCGGGTCCAGTCAGAGTGCTTTTCTAGAACTTAGAGGTCTCGTTGGCACTATGGTCTAATAAGATGTAGAGTTTGGACAGTATTGATTGTCTCCTTCCACCAGGGAAATGAAGACCATAGACTAGGCAGAGAATTTTAAATGAAAGCCATCGAAGGATAGCACTGATTGAGAGAATAGAAATGTTTAAATTATACGCAAGCCCAGGTGTGCATTGGTTTGGCTTTCCAGGAGTACCCAGAGTCTCTAGTTTTCAGAAACTCACTGTATCACTTGTAACCCAGAGTCATAAATTATCATCTATCCACTTAACATTATTTTGAAATTAGTTTAGATTGCTGCCCACTCACTTTTATTCCATGTCACTTCTGCTTTGATTTTGCCCATTTATAAAATGTGAGAAGTGATTTTTTTCTTAGAAAAATCATTTTAAAAGCAAATTATGTACAAATGACGTTGTCCAGAGGCAGGCACACAAAGCGTCTCAAGTGTGGCCCTGCAGTATGTCTGTCTGTATTATGTACCAGGCTGGGTGTTCTTCATCTCCCTCACCCCCCTTCTGAATGATTTCCACCTCCTTTCTCAACACACTGTGTGCATTTGAGCTGGTCCAGTTTCAGGGAGACATGAATTTATTTGTGGGATGGGAGAGACATTGGAATCTGGGAGAAGAATCCTTCTTAAAGCAACTGAGCTCACTCAAGAAGAACAAAGGAAAGTAATACAATCAAACATGAGCATGGTCCCTGTGATCAGTAACCAACTGTAGGACACATTTGAACTTGTCTGCCTGACCTCCTGGAATGTTTGGATATCACAGAAGTATAGTATCCAGTAAACTTGATTGCCACAAATTGGCATCCTGTCCCTCTCTTCCTGGCTCAACCCCTGATGGTTTAATCATCCCACCCTTTTCTTTCTATATTAACTCTACATACCCAAAAGATATCACACACATACCCCAAACTGTATGAAAATGAATTGTTTCTAATTTCATATCAAAGAATGTGAGCCATGTATTTCAAGACAAAATTTTAAAATCTAATAATGAATTGTTATTGGTTGACTCCCTGACCTTCAGTCTCAGAATTAATATAAATCCTTATTTTTTCACTATTGTCTGAGTCTCCTATGTTAAGACTTCTTTCCTCCCACAGCCAATATTGATTCTCTCCTTAAACACAAAAGAAGTCATCACAGACAGCAAGACATGTGCACATCTAATAACCCAGTAGTGTATCTACACCCCAGCACACAGAGTAGACAGCTGCTTGTACAATGAATTAAAGACTGTTTGGTAGCTACATCATTCTAAAGTATACATCATTTGATTTTTAAATTATAGTTTTTATTTTACAGGCAAAGCCAGAACTTTAAAGGGGTTGAAAGGCTTCTCTGAGGTCACACCAAGAGCCTGGCAGAAGCAGAGCTCAAGCGTGGGTCATAGCTTAATAATCATCTATTGGCCACTTATCACTATTGCCTTGCTAGATATTGAGGACATATGAGCAATGAATATTCTGTAATGCTGTCAGTGAGTCTGTGTCATAAAAAAGGAGGCCAAGAAAATAAAGCAAAAGTCATCACATAATAGTTTATACTCATCTGAAATTGTTTATTAAGCATATGCCTTTAGTTGTGTTAAATTTGTTTATATTTATATATTATATGTACATATATTAAAATTCCCATTTAGTCCCTCATGAATGTTATGAGATAGTTTACACTTTATTAATGGAGAAACTAAATTGAAAGGTTAAGTCACTTTCCAAGGTTACAGTTCAGAGAAATGGCCAAAGTGGGGTTGGACCAACACAATTCAAGTAAAGAGCCTGAATATTTATCCCCCTAAGCCTAGTGTATGGATGATTTAGAGGATGCTGGGGAATTTGAATAGACCAAATGAATTGGACAATATTCAACAAATGTGGTTTACAAAATGACCATTGTATTGGTGAAAATATGGCAGATGCATGGATGGGAGGTGAGTGAACATTCTTGTGGTCTATGAGGCTTCAGGTGAGTTTGAGAAGATGAAGAAGTGCTTGTTTTGGGAGGGGTCATTGAGAAGAAGCCCCAGAAGCAGAAGGGCCTTCATATGTACAGAGGAGCAAGAATGAACATTATACAATCAAGCACTCCAATTGGATCTTTGGGTATTTGTCAAATAGCAGAGAGTAGGGCAGTGAGAACCTAGAGGCCTTTGGAGTAAACCTATCTTGACCTATCTTCAAACCTATCTTGAAAGTATCCGGAACTACAGACTCTAGAATCTCCACTCAAGTCTTCCTAGTGCAATGTACATAAGGCTTCACTCAAGTGCTTTGGCCTTCTGTGCCTTCAACCCTCCTGTAGAGTAGCAGACAAAATGATTAGAACAGATGATTCTGACCAGCTAATAGACTGCACAACACTACATCGAGGCAATAATCATATTAGACTGCCAGATAAATTTACACAGGGCAACCTCATTCCAAACATGCTGTAAGAGAATGTCTTTTTGAATTATTTGTAAAGGGGAAGTGTTTTTAATTTTTCCTTAACTGTGAAGTCCCTTTTACAGTCTTAGCAGTCAGGTCTTTACTCAAACTCAGGTCACCTTTGTTTGTTATCAGCACAGATTATTTGTCAAACACTTTCATTTGACAAGCTTGTGAATCTTCAGAACAACCCCCAACGTAGTTGAATATCCTCTACTTTATACATAAGGAAACTGAGGCAAATACATTATAACCCTCACTCATAAATAGATCTGATTACTTTTTTTTTAGTGGTAACATTTATCAAGCTAAATAAAAGAAATGTTTTAAAAGATTATTTTCTTTATGCCAAAATTTTATTCACACGATAATCTAAATTGATTTTTAAAAACCATTGATGTAAGTCCATAGTCTAATGAAGTATGGTTTTAAACATAAAAAAAAATGAAAACAGACTAGGAATTTATTTTTTATTTATTATTTAATTTTGTTATCGTTTCCTTTTAAAAATTATTTTAATTGAGTTTAATTAGGTCACTTTCATGTTCCTCTCTCCCCTCCAGCTCCTTCCAGCCATTCTCCCTTCCATGATCCCTCACGCATAAGTTGATGGCCTCTTTTTCTTTTATCATCATGTTAAATACATATATTTGTGTATGTTTGTATATATATATATATACAAATACATATAAATGCATAATGATGAGTCCATTTTTGTTGGTAGCGTATATATAATTTCAAGGCTGAACATTTTGCATTAAACAACCAATTATGGGCTCCTCCCATGGAGAGGATACCTCTCCTTCTCACAGAGACATTAGTTATCTATCCTTGTTTGTCTAGGGGTGAGACTCCAAGAAAATTTCTTCCTCCCACATTAGCATACCCACTGATAATGCCTTGTTCAGCTCATTCTTAAGTAATCGCTTCTAGGACAATTGTTTCACGGCAGACTTCCTGGTGTTCTGGCTCTTATACTCCACTGCTCCCTCCTCCATGGAGGAGCCAGAGATGAAGGAGCTATGATATAGATACATCCATTATGGCTGGGGTCCTTTTGGTCTGTTAATCTCTACATTGTGTCCAGTATGGTACTCTAAAAACAAACTTTAACAGTAAAAATGAATATTAATTAAAATATAAATCTTGCATATAAATCTTAATTTTATTGATTTTTTGTATAGTATCAAAAAGGAAGAAACAATACAAATATTAATCAATAGACAAATGAATAAACACATTACAATGGAAAAGCATCACACATGCACACAGAGTGTCAAAACAGTTATTACACTTTTTCTAATAGATAAAATACTTGTGTGGTTCTATTTATGCAGAATTAGAGGGCATACAAGCACATGTAATTAGGGAAACACAGCACATGTGCATTTGTCTGGACATTGGGAGATGTGCTGGGACCAACACAGGACAGAGGGCTTATAAATAAGCACTGAAGAAAAGTTTGAGCTGATGCAAGCTCATTACCACACATGTCTGGAATCTTTCATGAGTACACATGTTAAAAATTTCAAATGATAAACTTTCAACAGCTTTGTATGATGACTATATCTCAATAGAACTATTTGATAAGAAAGTTTTGGTTTTCATTTCCTTGCTCTTTTATATGGTTCTGTTCTGACAAAGAAGCAACTGGAAGCTGTTGATAATGATGGTGGTGGTGGTGATGATGATGTTGGTGGTGATGATTGTGGTGATGGTGGTAACAGTGTTAACTGATTGTGGAAGCTATGGTAAGAAAATAAGAATATTGATGGCTTTACTACACATGCATCAGATTCCTCCTAAGAAAATAAAGGAATAACTACACTTACCTTTTGGAGAATTCCCAGAAGACTCCTTAGTATTACTGCACTTCTGATGAAGAGTGTGAGGTTCAGAAGTACTGGAATTGCATAGTTGAATCAAGAGAAACATTTGAAACCATAGCTAGAGGCTTCTGGAACAGAAGAACATCAGCCTCTTTTGGATTCCAGCCTTCACCTTTGGTCCTACTCATAACACCTCCCCTTGGAGAATAAGGTAAGGATCTCAGGACCCTGAGTCACCATGGCAACTAGCCCTCAATCTCCTCCCAGGGTGGTAGAAAAGCAAAAGTCAAACAGAGTCTTCCCCTAGGACATTCTGTGGGCAAACACCAGGACCAGTGTGGTTGAGCTCTGTCCTCAGATAAACAGGGTGAATCACTCCTGGAATTGGAGCTGGGAAGCAGCCAGGCTCCAGAATAGGTGAGATTAATGGGATTTTTAGAAAGTCTTTGGGTCACTTTGAAAATTAATCCTTTTTTTTTTCCTGCAGAATCTGAGTTTATAAATGAGAAGATTAGAAATTGGAGAAGAGAAATGAGTGGGAGTTCTCTGTAAGGGATTACATTACAGCAATAGCTTTTAGGCTGACTCCATCCTGTCTCATTCCTATTGTCCATCCTTTGGCAAGGTCCTATCTGTTTAAAAACAATCAGCTACAAAAAGCAAGTAGATTTGTGTACCAAATTCCTTCAAGATAAACGCTCCATCTTGATGAGAAGCTACATAGGCACGGGAACAAACCATCCAATGGCTTCAAGAAGTCCCAGAAACTGATCAGAATCACTAGAACCCTCCCTCTCCAAGTTTATATAAGCAGTAGAGACTGCTGAAAGATACCCAGAAATGCTGAGGAAAGGAGATAAACCAGCCAAGCTGCCTGGAAGAGATGTGCTGTCTGCAGCTTTCTTGAGCTGACAGCCATGCTGGGGCAGGCTTTGTTGATACAGCTGCCTTTGAGTCATTTCTGCTCCTGTAAGTTACCCTTGACCCATGCATACTCTTATCAGAAACTCCAATAAAACCCATTGGTTCACCAATCAATTGTAGTGATGTCCTTGGTTTGATATGTTGTCATTGCCTACCTAGGGTGAGTAGATATTTGCTCATGCCTCTCCAGGAACAATGCCACACAAGAGACTCCAAGATGTCAGAGGTATGACCAACAACTTAACCATATCCAGTTTTTAACAATGAGCCTGAACAGTAGAAAGCTTGCTGAAAAAAAAAAAAAAAAAAAAAAAGAAAGCTTGCTGATAGTCAATTGACTAACTGACTATCACTTGCACCTAAAGAATTCATGGTTTGGTTGGGGTGAACTTCTTTTCTTTCCCATACCTTTGATAATTCAAAACAGTGTTTTGACTTCTGTAGGATATGACAGTTAAGTGGAGATATTGAGTGACATGCAGCAGTAAGTTATGTGAATAGAAAGAAAGAACATTCCAGTAAGAAGTCAGTGAGGGATCTGAGGTAAGAGGGACAGCCAGAGCCCTCTATGGTTAAAGAGAGTAGAGATTGATCAGAAGAGGGCACAGGGCATTGAGATGGTTCAAAGAGGAAGAGCAAGCTCTTGCAGGAAGGAGTTGAATCAAGTTCTTATTCAAAGTATAGCATGAAGTCCTTGGGAAACATTAAGGGAAAGTGGAGAGAGCTAACATGCCATTTGCTCTGTGTTCTCAGTGCCTGGTTCTAACAGGCGCTCAGATAATGCATATAAAAATGCCTTTTAAATAATGAAGAGTTTCAGAAATGGGAACCATCATCATTTGGAGGAGGATAAGACAGTACCATTCTCTTAGATCACTGTGCCATTACACACTTCTAGGCCACAAGGGGTAAAAATCTTTAGACATGAAGTTTGGACAGTGACTCATTTCTGCTCACATAACTTCAAACCACATAAAAATGCATAAAGGTAAAGACACTGGATGGGTACTCCAGAAGGGATTCTCTTGTCCTCAAGAGGCAGGACAGCAAGATCAGGAGGGGAAGGTAATGGACTTTTCATGACCTATACCTGAGACTCATGGACTCTAGTATGTAGGAGGCAAGTTCTGATAAGATCTGTAGCCATCCAGCGGTCATAGATGAACTGGGTTTATCTGAAAGGGGGGCTGGAAATGAAAGAGACGAGGGTGGAGTGAGGTGGAGGGGGGGTTCAAGAGAGAATGATGAAGCCAAGGCAAGGTTCTGATCAAAGCTCCAAGTTTTATAGTCAGCACTGCATTTATATAGGGAGAGCCCACAGACCCATCCTTTGTTTCAGCTGGATTATGTTGCAATGCAAGCTCAGTGGGAAGTCTATTCTAAGTTTCTGTGGGAAGTTGCATGTGCAACCAAGGCAGATGACTCCACCTAGGTCATTAAGCCCATTGTGGCAAGCACTCAAGATCTGTTCAGCCTGCTCAAGGCTGGGAAGGGCACAGAGGTCCTAGTTACTGCACTGACCTATGCCACATACCTACTGCCTTTCTAATTACAGTCCTGTGTAGGCTCTGATGGTCAGAGTTGTTGGCTGTTACACACACACACACACACACACACACACACACACACACACACACAGTGCATGATGCAAACAAGAGTGAATAATAGAGGTTTATTGCTATCTACAGAGCAAGATTTAGTGCTAGGGAGACAAGAAAAGGGTTTGGGTATGTGGCTCATACTCAGCATGAAGAAGGGCCTAGGTTCAAGGCTCTGCACCTCAAATAAAATGAAAGGAGAAAGGGTAGAGAGAGAAAGAACAATGGGGGCAGTGATCTCCAGCTTGGATTTACTGCAATGCGTCTGACCACAGAACTAGGCATCATTAGAGACCCATGATGAGGGGCTGGAGAGAGGGTTCAGCAGTTAGGAATACTGGTTGCTCTTTCAAAGGCCCTGGGTTTGAGTCTCAGCACCTATATGTAGCTCACAACTGTGTGTAATTACATTTCCAGGGAAACTGATGCCACTTTTGGCCTTTACCGTACTGTATGCATGTGGTACACAGACGTACATGCAGGCAAAACACCCACACACATAAAATAAATTTTTAAAACTTTAATTCATGAATAAATTGCTTCTGGTCCATAAGTAAGGCCTCCTGGTCCTCCTTGGTTAATATTCAGTGTAGAGTTGTGAGGTTTCAGCTATAGGACTAGTTAATAGCCTTCCACCAAATCTCTGAGGGAGACCCAAAAGATAGATGGGGACATGAAGAAAGCCCACCCCATTTGGGGACTTGAATGCTTGCTGCACAAATGTGAGTTTCTGAGTTCAGATCCCCAGCACCCTCGTAAAATGGCAGGCATGGCTAGAAGCATGTCTGCAGCCTCTGCACTGTAAAAGGCAGAAGATTGCTAAGGCTTGCTTGCTTGGCATCAGCCTGGCTCAGGTTCAGTGAAAAAAAAAACTGTCTCAAGGGAAGAAAGCACAGGATGAGAGAACAACATCTAGTGTCCCACTCACCACAGCCTCTGTGTGCACACACAGGCACATACACCTATACACACATGCCCACACTCCCACATACATCACCAAGCATACTCTCTCTCTCTCTCTCTCTCTCTCTCTCTCTCTCTCTCTCTCTCTCACACACACACACACACACACACACACACATGCATGCATATATTCGCAGAGTGGGGGGCGGGGGGGGTTAGTATACCTAACCTGCCTAAATCTGCCCAGATCTTTCTTCATTTTGGAAAAAATTGAAGAAAAACAAATTAATAAATAATAATAATAATAGTAATGATAATACTGATAATAATAATAATAGAACAATGGCCTATAGGTTACTAACAACTTCTAACCATAAATGAAATGAAACATGAAGAGTGCTACATTTTTAGATTTATTTATTTATTATATGTAAGTGTACTGTAGCTGTCTTCAGACAGACCAGAAGAGGGCGTCAGATCTCATTACGGATGGATGTGAGCCACCATGTGGTTGCTGGGATTTGAACTCTGGACCTCGGAAGAGCAGTCGGGTGCTCTTACCCACTGAGCCATCTCACCAGCCCCCGAGTGCTACATTTTTAAAAACACATCAAAAATGCCAACAGTCTTCAAAAGATTTATTAGACAGAGAAGAAATGTCTAAATTTCATCTGGTATGCCACTAGTAAAATTCAAAGAAGCACAGACTTCTCGGGGACTAGTTAAATAAGGGGAGGTGCAATCAGACAGTAGAGTATTATGCAGCCATTAAAACCTTTGTTTTCAAAAACTAAATCCTGACATGAGGAGTGCTTGCAGTAGGGTGCAAATGTTTTAAACCTGGGATTTAACAGCCATGCGCACTGCAGACTGCATATTGCAGAATCTCAACATACACGTGAATTTCACAGCAGCCTTATTATTAATGGATTAACGCCTGAAAACAAAGTCACACTTTCTTCAGTGGGTAGATGTGTGTGCACACTCCCCTCCAAATGTGCATTGATACATAGACTGTCTTACATGGACCTCATGGAATGGTCCTTAGCAAAGAAAGTCAAACTCTCAAGGCTACGGTGTCTAATTCCCGCATGCACTAAGCTTTGTAAAATGGCATATTGATAAATTACAGTTACTTACATACATTTATATATTTATTGGAATATGCAGTGATGTTATGAATTTTGAATACAATGTTGCTAGCACCTTAAATATTTAAACATTTTTGAAATTAGAAATTTGAAAACTGCCTTCAGTGATTTGGGAATGTATTCTGATGCATGGTTCGCCATTTCCCCACATTTTGCAGTGGTTCTAAAAAGATATTCCCTCTATCCAACCAATGTCTTTTCTCTTTGAACTACTAGAACCACACTGAAAAAAAAAAAAAAAAGCCTAACTGAATGGTCACTAGTGCTTAAGGACAGACTGAAAGGCATGGCAGGGGAGGAGCAGTGCCCATGCAGTGTCCTGCATGGTGCTGCCACAGTTCCATTTGTGGTGGTTCTATGAATGTGTATGTTGCACACACAGATAGAACGAAAAGGTAGCCTTTACCGACATCAACTTCCTTGGTTTGACGGTCTGCTAAAGTTACAGTAGTTGGTACTGTGGAGGAGCTGGGGTGGCATGAACAAGGACATTCGGCTATTTTCAAGATTTGTTTATATTTGCCTCGTGTCTGAACGGTACTACATGTATGCCTAGTACCCGTGGAGAAGAGAATCTCCTGCACTTGAACCTGTGAGTGCTGCAAGCCACTCTGGATGCTGAGAAATCAACCAAGGTCCTCTGCAAAAGCAGTAAGTGCTCTTAACCACTGAGCAATCCCTCCAACCATGTTTCATGTTCTTGTTAGAATATGTTAACTCTACATAATGAACTTGCCTATTTCGTTCCTGCCCGTCCATCCCATCCTGGCCCCTCCCCCTCCTCCTGATCTTCCCTTTCCTTCCCCAGCTAGTCTGTCTTCTACCTCCACGCTTTTCTTTTGAAAACCAGAGAGCGTAATTGGGGTTACAACAACTTCCTGAGAATACATCGTGATATGAAAAGGAAAAAAGAGTATTTCTATTAAGCAAAGCCCAATTTTGTTTCAAAAACACAAATTCTGACTAAAAGAAAATATTTCATTATGTTAATGACTTTTTGTTAACAAGATAATTGTCATTTTCATTCCTCTGTACTCTTTTATTTTTCTGCATAGGCATGCTATTTTTAAAATCTGAGAGGTATTTATGAATATGCTTGAAAAAACATCTAATGGATAAAAATAATAATTAGGGCTAAAAAAGATAAAATAAAGATCATTAAATTTTAAAAAACCATTTACTGACAGGGGTCAAGTCAGACCCAGGACAGACAGACAAGGACCTGCTCTCATGAGGTATGGAAATGCAACAAAAGATGCATGTAAGGTCATGTAAAATCATGTTTTAAAAACAGGGCAGAGGACATTGTGGACACTAAACTGGTAGTGTATGAGTGACCTTGCCCAGAATACAGAGTCCAAGAACAAAGACAGGAAATAATAATAAGAGAAATGAAAAGCTGTGGAGAACCAAATATAGAGTTTCAACATACCACCAACTGATGTTTTGAGAAAGCAATCCTGAAAAATAGGACCAAAGCAATCATCAGAGTGGCAAATTGGCAAAAGCCTCCCAGGTTTCTAGACTGCCTGAATCTGAATAGATACAATGGACAGTGCTTGTTAGACAACGCCTCCCACAGGGTTAGAATCTCAAAGATTAATTCAAAAGCTTTCTGTGTATATTCTGGTATAAAATAGAACAAAGGGAAACACTTACTATACTTTGCCTGGAAAGAGTGAAACAGGAAACTAGCCTCAAGCTTGTCTTCTTTAACAGCTCATTTAGAAGAAAACAGCGTACAACACCACAGCACCCACAAAACTCCAAGGCAAAAAGACTAAGGTCATCTTAGTAAGCAGCAGTCAATTTTATAAAATAAATGCTCATCCCTAACTAAAACCAAGTGCAACTGGAATTTGTAAGCATCCACAGACGGGGACCACATCTCAGAGAGAGGCATGTCACAGGTTTTAGTGAGACAAGGTGCTTAGCAGTGTCTGTATCATGGGCTAATGGATCATAAAAGGGTAGTAAGGAAAAGTCTCACCACTTGACGGTACAGTGGTCTGCTTGGAAAAGAACTAAATTGGGAAAGGGATGGAAACATGAAGAACATTCTGAAGGTGGTGTGCTAAAAAAAAAATCAATGGAACTATAGTGTCCGCCATACTTGAAATACAACAGTTAGAAAAAAATTAATTCCATTCACACTGTTGACAAAGTAGAAATTAAACTGTCAAACTTAGGAGGAAGCACACACAGATCTGCAGAGGCAATCCTAGCGCAGAGTTTCGTGTGAAGCCTGGAAGAGCTCAGGGCCATTCTCTTGAAGGCTTCTGCTGGGTGGGGAATTGGCTGTGAGGCAATGTTTTCCCAGCATTCCCTGAGGCCTTGGGTTTGATTGCGCATTCGTTAAAAGCTAAATTCCTTTCCCTAAATTAGCGAATGCACTTCATCAATGTCAGTTGGGATTCTGAGATTGTTTGAGACTGAAGCAAACCGTTGTAAAGATCATTGAGAAACATGAGACTGACCAAGTGATTCAAGGGAATATGAGGATTCTTATCATTTTAATGCTATGTCCACCCAAATTGGATCCTAGCAGACAAGTTGAGGAAGAAACAAAAGATGCAAAATTAGCAGTAAAGAGAAAGAAACATGTTGCTGCAACCATGAATTAAACAAACCCAATCCAACTAAGTCAAAATATTAAATGCAAGCATATGAATAAAATCACCAAGCAAGTAAAGTTTTTATGAATGAAATGGAAAGAATTTCTCAGCAATGGAAGAAATCATGAAGCAAACTCTTACAACTCTACAGAAGACTAAACGAACATCAGAAGACAGTTCAGTATTTAGCAAAATGTTAAAACTCAGTAGAAACAAATCCACCTGAAGGGACAACTGGGAGAAGAGGAAGCCCAAGGGACAAGTTAATGAGAGGCAAACAAACAGAGGCAAACTCTTAAAGCAACCCTCCAGGATCCTGGTTTAGGAGATGCTGCAGGATCAATGGCCTCATTGAGAGCAGTGAGGGGAATCGTAACAAGCCAGTTTGCAACCTGCTTGCAGGGAATCCGTTTTGATGCCTTGAAAATATCCCATTTCCTATGTTAAGATATTTTTCTGGAAACTTTTTTTGAAAAGTAGTTCATTTCCCAGGGCTCTCCCACTTAGACTCAGAGAACATCAAAAACGGGTGGGATGGAAAGGACATGGCAGCTGAAGGATGGGGAAGCATGCAGCGCATCAGGATGGGGTCACGTGGATGTGGCAAGGCCATCACAGTCGTCAATACACAGCAGCTGCGGCTGCACGCAGAGTCTGGGGGAAAATACGAAAGGAACAGAGAGATGTGAGGGGAAGCGGGAAGCTAGCTGGCTCTAGGAGAGACAAGATGACAACGGGGCATTGTGACACCTCTCTTTGTCAACTTGACAGTCTAGAATCACCTGAGAAGGCAGTCTCAGTGAGGAGCTGTCACTGTTGGGTTGGCCAGTGTGGATGTGTGTAAGGGACTGATTTGTCTTAACTGAGTTGACTGATGGGGGAAGATCCAGCCTGCTGTGAGCAGCACCTTTCCCTAGGCAGGCACTCCTAAATTGTGTAAGAATGAGGAAATCAAGTCAAGTGTGAGCAAACCATCAAGCGAGCCTCCATTGCCCCCTGCTCTTGACTGTGGGACTGATGTGACTAGACATTTTAAATCTACATGCTTTGACTTCTCTGTAAACATGAACCTGAAACTATAAGCTGAGCTATAAATCTTTTCTCCTCTAATTTGCTTTTTGTGAGGGTGTTTTGTCACAGCAGCAGGAATGACACTAGATCAGGGTGATTGTGACCATGGTGCCTTGTTTACAAGTGAAATACTGAGTCAGCAGTACTAAGGAGACTGCTCTCAGGAAGGTGGGAGACAGCTTCCAAGAGCACTGATCTCTTCTTATTCTGCAGAAAAGGAAGGCCTGCCTCACCCCGTACAATGGGGAGACAACACTGCATTCAGGCAGTCTTGCCTTCGCGTGCCCTCATCCTTTGGTTGAAGACCTAACCTTACAAGGGTCTTTGTTTTACTTACTTTTCTTGTTACCAAGCACCCGAGAAGCAGCAGCTTCAGGAGGAAGGTGAGGCCATTTGCTTGTGTTTTGAGGGGCCACCGTCCTTCATGGTGGAGAAAACAGGATGGCATGGTCATGGTGTGGTTGGTCACATCCTATGTGCAGACAGCAGAGAAAGATGGGTACCTTTTCCTTTCTATTTAGTCTAGGACTGCAGCCCACAAGATGGTATTCCCAGGCCCTGGGTGACTCCTCCCTCCTTCCTTAAACATTGCTGGGAACATTCTCATAAATACACCCTGAGTGGGTTTCCATGGTGATTTAAAACCCAGTCAGGTTGACAACCAAGATCATTTATCACAGTATTGCTGCTTTGTTCTCTAGAAATAGAGATGGGTAGGGAGAGGTCTAGCCCAAAGTACGGCCAGAGCTTTGAGGGTAAGCCTGTCAGATCTACGCCTGCTGTCTGGGGACTTTTCTCACCAGAAAAGGCACACCTTCCAAACTAGTAGCCAGCCAGTAGCTACGGCAGCAGCTGGATTCCCACTGCCTTAACTCCCTGCCCACACTCAGCCTACCTACTCTAGAGTTGGGTGGAGATGAGAAAGATGATGTTTGTCAGCTATACTCAGGCTCCAGCTTGGTGTCCCTAACAACCAGCCACCTGCCCCAGAAAGGAAGACAGCACAGCTCTGGCAAGCAAAAGACTTGACTAAATCAATGTTGGTTCAGCTGTGGAATGTAATCACACACAGACTCTAAAAGCCGTGTTCTTCTCAAACACATAAAGTGGACATTTTCTAAGATCAAATGGAAGAAAGCCTGTCATAAAATAGCATTAAATAAATACAAATTTATACCTTGGAGGGGCTAGGTGGGAAAGGCTGGCTTTTTTTCTGGATAGGGTAATGAAGGATTTTATTTTATATTATATAAGTTCTCCACAATATATTTGCACTGCTTTTATAATCAGACCAAAAAAAAAAAACCTATGTTATTTTTGTAGAAAGCAGAATCTCAGAGGTCACAGTGACTTTGTGCTGTCTGTCCTCTATGAATCTGGAGAAATGAGCTCTTTGATTTTGGCCCAGGGCACTTGGAACATATGAGCACAAACCCACGAGAAGTTTATTCTAGGCAATTCACCATGATTACTCTCAGTGTGATGATTCTCAGACCTTTTGTCCTTGCACAAGGTCAGTCCATCCATCCACCTGCCCACTCATACAAAGCAAGGTCACCAAGAAGAGCTACCTGCCTGGGACTGTTCTGATCATGGCATTCACTTGCAGCCTTGACAAAGCTGCAAAGCTATGCCTCAACTGGAAAAGACTGTTCCTTCACAGGAAAGCAGACATGCAAGCAAGCAGCTGTGGACTAGGACATGGGTAATTGAGGTGTTCACCCAGCCCAGGGGTATACAGAAGAACCAGAATAAAGTCACTGTGATATCCTTGTAGGGGGATACAATTTGATTTTGGTCATGAAAGATGAAGACCTGGATGGGCAGGATATTCCAGAAGTGGTAGAGGAATGGTAAGAGGAATAGAGGTAGGTACTATGAGTACCCTAAGAATTGAACGACATAGGAGGCTGGACTAGCTAGGATTCGTTGATCATAAATCACAAAAGTTGATTCTAACTTGAGTATGGGGCAGATCCAAAGAGCTCCAGGAGAACTGGGGAAACAGGAAGGCTCAGCAAGCACGGCTGCAGGGAGCTGAGTGGGTTCCATCTGAGCCACCAGGTCTCAGCCCATGTTTCACTGAAACATGAGTTCCAAGGAGGGAGTTATGTAGCTGACCCTTGGATTGAAGAAGGGCTGCACTTTGAGTGACAGTAGATGATGTTCTCCTGGGATGGGTGAAACCTTCCTATATCAAATCAAACTTGATACCCTTGACTCAAAATGAGGTTCTCAACTAGGAAGGAGTGTGTTTGCTTCTCAGGAGATTCTTCAGATTGTTTTGGTCAACATCTAAAGCAGGCAGAGGTGCCACTGTGATCTATGGGGTACATCTGGGACAGGGCATCATGTAATTGTTCAAAGGTGGCTCCTATGTCCAAGAACTGCTCATCTCTAGGATGGAGGAAGTCTAGCTTGGAGGGCTCAAGACAGTGAGGGGAAGCAAGAGACAGATGGGAGGATGGATGATGAATTGGCCTGTAAACAATGTGGATTTTATGCTGAGAGCAATGAGAGCACTAAAGGAAATAAGGGTCATTGAAAAATCCTAAGCCAGAGACAGATGTCACATGTGCAGCCCACAGCAGCAGGTGAGGACACAGGAAAGAACCATATTTTCCAGATTCTTGGCAATGTCCCCCCTCTGTTATTACCTTCTCCAAACTTGTGTTTCATTGCTTGTCATTAGTTAGTCCTCTTCATTAGGAACAGGATGGCTCCTGTGTGATATAGCACAGAACTTAAGTGTACAGCAGATCATAGAGGTTGAAAGAATAAACACATATGTATAGATGAATGTATGGACAAGTGGATAGATGTGTGAATAAATGGATGTGTGATGTGGTGGATGATATATAAGGATATAATTAGGAATACTTTGTCTGGAACAGAATAGTATTTTTAGGTTATGGAAACAAATCCCCACCCCTAACCAAGAAGCTGTTTGTAATTGAAGTCTTCTGGGAAGGGAAAAATCAGTTTTCTCCAATGTAGTGTTACTGGGTATATCAACTTCCATCCAGGACAGACGCCATGCCCAGGGGTAGCTGACAAATACAAATACAAATGACCTCCATGGTTCTTGCTTTGTTTTTGTTTATCTCTTTGTTTTGCTTCATTTTGGCATTTTTGTCTTTTTGGTTGTTTTTTTTATTTAATTTCTCTGTTTTGAGTTGCTTTTGTGTCTCTTTAGAGGGAAAGTAACCAGGTATGGAGGTGGGGAGGGTCTGTAGGGAGTTGAGGGAGGTAAAGAATATAATCAAAATATAATGTAAATAATTAAAACAAATAATAAAAACCAAACTTTAAAAATGTAGGTTATGGTCTTGAAGATGTAGTAAACCATGTAGCTGTCCAATTCCCGTGTAGAAAAGACCCTGAAGTGAGCAAGACCTAGAACAAAAGGAAAAAGTGGAGATGATCTAAGCTCTGACTGAGAACAAGCAGCATGTGGGACCAACAGGACACCCATGATGGACCCAGCACAGTGCTTGATGCAAACTATCTGCTAGTTTAAAAGACACATCCAGTCCATTCCCTTTGGTATTTTAAAATCTACTGGAAGAGACGAGTAACAGGCCCGCAAAGGAGTATGTGATTAGGAATTGTGGCAAGTAGCATTAATAAAACAACCAGAACACACTTACAATTAAAGACTAGGGTGACCAGTTTAATAGGAGTGACTGGGGATTCTCTGAAGGAGATTATATTTAAGCTAAGTCTAAGGAATGGTGGAAGCCCACCATGCTATTAACAGATGGAAGAAAGAATATCCTATATAGAGAAACAAGTCAAGAGCAATGATTGAAATCAGGAAAGGGCTTATTTTGTGAAGGGACCTTAAGCAGGGCTGTCTAGATCATAGTAAGTAGATGAAGTATGTTGTGACATTGACATGCAATTGCTGAGGTTATGCAAGGACTTGTGGGATCCTGTAAACATTTGGATCTTACTTGGAATTTCTATTGTTGAATAAAAATGAGACCAAATATAATGGTTTAAGTTCATAAAACATATTATTCAAGTATATACATTTTCTAGATACCTCTTTTGGTACTATGTACTGGGTCAGTCATGCATATACATTCATCTCGATTTATTGAGCTGGAAGGTGTACAATGTGGCAAGCCTGGGCTTCCTTGCAGCATGGCTATGGGACTCCAAGAAAGAGCACCCCAATTGGGAGCCAAAGATCTTTTAAGGATCAATGCTGCATGTTAGGCGATATTTTTGCTTCTTTACATTGATAAAAATCACTAATAGGGCCAGTCTCCTTGACAAGAGGAGTACTCATGCTTAATCCACCATCAAATTGTTTTTAAACAATAGAATGCCACTGAAGTTTTAATAATTCAGGAGGTTAATATAATGAAATTGAAGTTTTTCAAAGAGTTATAATCTGTTATGAGGAGAATGGGTTACAGGGAGCAAGAATGGGATTAGGGAAATAACACTGCATGACAGAAAGATCTCACAATATCACCAACGGGGGAAGGTGGCTGGGTCAGAGTTTCCATTGCTGTGGTAAAACACCATGACTTAAAACAACTTGAGAAGAAAAGGGTTTACTTCATTTTACAGCTTGTAGTCTATAGTCCAGGAAAGTCAGGACAGGAACTCAAACAGGGCAGGCCCCTGGAGTCAGAAGTTGATGCAGAGGCCATGAAGGAGTGCTGCCTACAGGCTGGCTCCCTCTGACTCCCAGGGCCACCAGCCCAGGATGGTATCACCTGGGCTGTGCCCTCTCCCATCAATCACTAACTAAGAAAATGCCCTATAGGTTTATCTGCAGTCCAGTCTTCTGGAGCCATTTATCCGTTGGGGTTCCCTCCTCTTCCACAACCCTATCTGTGTCAAGTAAGTAAGTAGCATGGAGGGAGATTCTAACAAAACCTTGAAATTGGTAGTCAGAAAGCAAGATGGTCAATCTTGGTTGTCAACTTGAAGCCAATCATGAAAACATGATTGCTACGTGTGGTTGGCTTTGGTTGTCAACTTGACTAGACTGTGACACATACTGCTCTATGTTTGTGAGGGCATTTTCAGAGATGACTGACATGTGGCGTTGTAGCTAGGAACCATTTTGGTGGTCTTTCTCCAGATGACCCTGATGAAAAACATGCCAAAGAAAAAGCAGGGTATGCACACTTGCTTTTGCAAACTGTTCTTTCCAAGTGTGTTGTCTTAGTCAGGGTTTCTATTCCTGCACAAACATCATGACCAAGAAGCAAGTTGGAGAGAAAGGGTTTATTCGGCTTACACTTCCATACTGCTGTTCATCACCAAAGGAAGTCAGGACTGGAACTCAAGCAGGTCAGAAAGCTGGAGCTGATGCAGAAGCCATGGAGGGATGTTCTTTACTGGCTTGCTTGAGTTCCAGTTCTGACTTCCTTGGTGATGAACAGCAGCATGGAAGTATAAGCTGAATAAACCCTTTCTTCCCTAACTTGTTTCTTGGTCATGATGTTTGTTCAGGAATAGAAACCCTGACTAAGACATGTATCTATTTCTGCTACTGGGAGCCAATATCACCAGGATCCAGCTTTCTGGATCTTCCAGGGTCGACTCAAACTGTCCAGAGAGTTCCCAGGCTTTTGTGCCCAGCCAGTACAACAGAGATGGCTGTCTTCTTGAACTGACTACTGGGTTATTCATCTATACAGCATGCAGATACCCATTGCCACTACCTAGCCCCTATCAATGTAAGCCAATCTAATAAATTCTCTTTGTATACATATAGAGTATATATTACTATGTTTATCATATTAGTACATATTATTATCATAATATAATACATGTGTTCCTTTAGAGAACTCTGCTTAACACAGAAAGAAACTATGCCTAATCATAAACAAATATCCTGAACTAAGTAGTATTCAGCACCCTCTGAGGGAGTTTCATTACACTGAGAGTGGCCTATATTGTCCACTGCATTCAGATTTGCTCCCTAGCAATTAGTTTCCTGACTTTATTTGTAAAATGGACCCCCTTCTATTAACTCGTGAAGTTCTTACTGGTAGTTGGAGAATTCACAGGAAGCAATGTATTGGCTAGGCGTGCAGTAAATCTCACTCTCTTCCCTTCCCAGGCATAGCCACATTTCCTTCCTTAGGATCATTAAACGGTGAAAGAGGAGTCTGCAGGCAGAATCCAGCACTCACTCACGGGCTGTGTGGCCAAAGGACCACAGCCAAAGATTCTATTCCCTGAGGTTTACAGCACCTGTGGGGGCTCTGGACAGAAATGGACCCCCACACAGAACTCAGGCCAGCAGTGCTCAACTTCCCAGGAACACGGCTCCTGCCAAGGCCAGAAACAATCCCATTAGTCACATTCCAAGTGCTAAGCAGAAACAAAGAGAAATCAAAATTAATTTCAGTGCTCACAGTGACAGCAGCAATTAAGGTGACAAGATTATGGAAAGTGTTGCTATTGCCAGAGATCTTTGCCTAAAAGAAGAAAATAGCTAGAAATACAGATACACTAAGGAAGGGTTTGAGCTACCGCACGATGAAGCCCACTGCTCATCACATGTGGTTCACAGTCCCCAGGGAGTTAGAAATAGGTGTGGCTCCACCCAGTAATAGCGAACTCTATACCAACTGTATACTAAAAACTGTAGGTATTTACCCTAAATCCTCAAGTCATCCCTAAAGGAGAGACTGCCAATCCATCTGTGATCTAAGGAGCTGAGGCATGCAAAGGTTCATAAATTTACCAAGTTTATCTTGATGGAAAACACCATGACCAAAATCTGAGTCAAGACCTTCTTCACCAGAACCCCTCTGGCCATGCCATTGTCATCTTTGCAGAGAGTGGTGAGAGTCCCAGAAGGTCCTCATCCTCACCTAGCTCCCTCTCTGTCACTTGCTACATGCTAAGGGTCCCTTCTATGTTGGTTGAATGTCACATGGTTTGCCCTTTTTTTGTTGTTTGTCTTCCTAACTTCTGTCTTGCACCACTGTAAAGTGATTGCTTATGAACTCTACAGTGGTTGTCTGAAAAAGTCCCAAGCAAAAGAGAGGAACATTTTGTTCTGAAATTTCAGAAAAGATGAATTGCATCTTGCTGTGCAGAATAACAAAAACAATCATTAAAGTCAAGTATGCTTGACATTAGGTTGTCTAAGGAGTGCCAAGAAGCTTTTCCGTGGGTTTGTCATCTGGTCCCCTCTAGTGTGAACAATGCCATTCTGAGCACTTTATATGTTTTCATTGATCACCTCCATGGAGACCTGAGGTAATGGAGAAATGAGATGGTCTAGAGAGAGCTTGCTTTTTTTGAGATGACAGTAAATGGCTTTCTGAGATAATCTTACCCTCAGTCCAATTCTGGGCATAGCTTCTGCAGCAAAGAAGTGGGAACGGTGACTAAAACCTAATGTACATGGCTGAGGGCAAATAAGTACCAATAGGAGCAGTAGGCACAAGAATGGCAAGTACTGGAGTGCCCGCTGGGGAGACACAAAGTGCACCATGGCCTGAAGTGCATATTTCCCAGCCACATCTGTATTTCTCATCCAATATTCTTCATGATGGTTAATCTTGATCAACTTGATGGGGCATAGATTCTGCGAGGGATTTTCTAGATTAGATTAATAGGTATAAAAACGTATCCTCCAGGGGTGGCCCCATTCCAAAGACTGAGGTCCTGAACAGCATACAAAGAAAACACTGAGCTGAGACAGGCATCCATTTCCCTCATGCTGCTTCTTCACTGTGGATGGAATGCGACTGAGTCAGTCACTCAGCTGCCTACAAAGTGACTGGATCCCTTGAACTCTGAGCCAGAAGATGCTCTCCTCTCCTGAAGCCACTTCACTTAGGCATTTCATCACAGCAGTAAGTAAAGTAATAAATAGTGTCTTTTTGGTGCTAAAAAAAAAATAGCACTAACAGTGTCTTGTTTTCTAAGGGTCTAGGGAAGTATCTAAAAAGTAACAGATATTGGGAACTGATTTTACTTCTTTGGGAAATTACATTTCATTCATGAAGTCCAGCGACCCATTGGGTAAGGTAAGTATGACAGCTTAAATTTGACATTCAGAACACACCTTGAAAGCCTTTAAAGAAAGCCTTGACCCTATTTGTGAAGGGAATGATTTAGCTCACCTTTGCCAGAAGCATACAATTTTATGTGTATGCACTCATATCAAATGGCAATGCCAGGGACTTTCCCATTGGGTTGAATTGTTGCTATATCTAGGTATATAGGTACTAAAGGCTTCAAACAAGAAGGATGTAAGAGAAATGGGTTTCTAGAAAATTGGTAACAGTGAGACAAATAAGAGACAAATAAGAATATGTGAGGGCATTCACGGCATTGCACATTACGTAACCACCGATTCTAGCAAATTAGAGGATGATTTGTTCATCCATCTACCCTTCTCTCCTCCCTTTCATTCATCCATCCACTTACCCATACTTTCATTCAATAACTATATTCTGAGCATCTTTCATGTGCCAGGAACTGTTCAAGATGTTTGGAGATATCAATGAAAAATAATGAAAGATATCTGGCTTTCTGTAGTTTATATTCCAACAGCTATGTGGGGGTGGGGGGAAGGCAGAGACAATGGAGAAAGGCAAAAGGTAAATGTGCAATAGAATATGAAAAGAAAAGAAAGGCAGTGTGAAAGGAAGGCTTGAAGTCTAATCACGGGGAGCAGGACTTGGTAGAATTGCTGCAGATGTGAAAAGAGTTGACAATTCAAGATTCTTATACTGTATAAGCAGTGAGCACTGTGCCTGAATGACATGAAAGGAGGGAGCAGGGTCAGGGAAGTTCTGGGGAAGGGATTAGGCCACATTGTTTCTATCTACATGGTAAAGATGCCCTGACATTTTAACCAAAGAAAGTGCTGAGTGTTGATCCTGAAACTAGTCTAAGCCATGAACTGCCACCACCACCATCACCACCACTACCACCACGACCTCCACCTCTACCACCACCTCCACTACCACCACCACTATCACCATTACTGTTCTTATGAAAAAAAAGTGAAATTCAGAGATAGGAAGTCATTTCTTAAGTTTGAAGTCACCCAGATGAGATGTAAAAGAACCAAGATGCTAGGATAAAGTTGCTGGTCAGAATTTATTGGAGGGATTTACTGCCCCAGCTCTATCTGTTCTGTGCAGCTTCTAGAGAGTTCGGGGACACCCTCTGTTTTATTTCTTTTGGCAGGTAGTTCTCATAGGATAATGGCATTTGGAGATTAGGAGCCACATAGAGCTTTTATTACACACACTGAATCCCCAGCCTCATACTGAGTATGGATGACATGTCTTTAATGAGAATTAAACAACTTCCTCAGAAACTGAGTGAGGCTCTGTTGTTAAGATGCTTAATTTTGAGACAAGGGTCAATAGCGGCAGACTTCCAGCCCTAACCTGAACCTTGCGTAGGGAAGCAGGTACATGTTCAAATTGGGTGTTTGAGCTGAGATAGCTGTGTGCCTTGCTCAAAGAAGTCTGGCTTAGGGAAGTGTTCTTTCCCAGAGATCTTCATTCCTTAGGTGTCCAGAACATTTTAACTGTTATATCTTTTTTTTCTAATTGCAAATGCAATAGCTGCTTAAGATGGAATTCATTGCCTTAAAGAAATAATGGATATGGAAAAGAAATAGTTTAGGTTCCTACTCTTTCATGGTAAACACAAATATATCTTGTTTCTTCCCCACATTTTTCCAATCCATTTCTGTCTCTGTCATATGCACACATACACTTGGACATACACACATACACATGCATGAAAGCACATACTGAATCTTTGTTTACTTTTCTGAAATATGAAGATAAAATCCTCTACTGTAAAACCTTTCAGTATTACATAATGGGTGCTTAATAGATTGCACCACACTTACTGCAGTTCACCTTTGATTGTGTTTAGGTTTTTGCCACTTGACATTCAGGTAATGAACATTTTCCATGTGTCATTAACTACTCTTCAACAACATGACTTTTAATATCTGCATAATATGTCATTACTTAATGAAGTGTGTTTTATTTAATGATCTGTTCTCATTGAGCTGTGAAGTGTTTTCTAATGTTTTGCTGTTAGGAATAATCTCAAACATGTCTTTTTCTAAGTTTTTCTTTGTTTCTTCAGGTCATACTTCCCAAGATAAATTGCTAAGAATGGAGAAGATAAAAGTTCAAGATTTGTGTATATGTTGCCAAATGACATTCCTGAGTTCTGGGAGAATACAACCTTTTGATACTACTCCATTTGAAAGTTATCAAATGGAGCAGAGACGAGGGAATGGACAACCAAAAAACCAGCTCAACCTGAGACCCATTCATGGGCAAGCACCAATCCCTGACGCTATTAATGATGCTCTGCAGACAGGAGTCCACATGGCTGTCTTCTGACAGGCTCCACCTAGCAGCTGATTCAGACAGATGCAGAGACCTGCAGCCAAACACTAGACAGAGCTCCGGGAGTCTTATGGAAGAGCTGGGGGAAGGATTGAGGATCCCAAAGGGGATAAGAACTCCACAGGAAGAGCAACGGAGTCAACTAACCTAGACTCTTGGGGGCTCTCAGACACTGAACCACCAAGACACTGATCCCACTGTAGCAGATATTCAGCTTGGTCTTCGTGTGGGTCCTGAACAACTGGAGTAGGGGCTATCCCTAAACCTGTTCCCCTAACTTGGCTGTCTTGTCTGGCTGCAGTGGGATAAGCAGCACTTAGCCCTGCAGAGACTTGATGTGCCAGGGTAAGGAGATACCCAGGGGAGGTATCTCCATTCTCTCAGAGGAGAAGGAGAAGGGGTTAGGGGAGGGAATGTAGGAGGAGAATAAGAAGGGGCAATGATCAGGTTAGAAATAAAGGAAGGGGAGAGAGAGAGAGAGAGAGAGAGAGAGAGAGAGAGAGAGAGAGAGAATGTTATCAAGAATGTAATTGATCAGAGATGCCAGAGATGCACATCAACACATTACCCAGGGTAATAGTGAAGAAGAAAGAAAAACATTGGCACATTTTAAAAACCAAGTCAGACTGGCCTGGTGGCTCAGCAGGCAAAGGAACTTGCTGCCAAGCCTGAGGACCCTAGTTCAATCACCAGGACCCACATTATGGAGCTCAAAAATGCCTTTCTGCAGAGGACATTTATCATGGCAAGTGTGACACATGTTTGAGTGCACACACACACAGTAGGGCAGAAAAATTCCACAAGTATCAAGTGTTTGGGGTGTATACAATGTGCATGCGATTCTTTAAGGGAATAAACTCAGAAATGTTGATGACTATTTTTTTTAATGCAGTGCTTGCATGTTAAGCATCCTTCAGAGGAGTGAAGATGTGATGTTCTTCTGGTCTCCATTGCTAAAGCCCAATCACACTGAAGGGGACTGATAATTATGGCAGTTGCACAAAAATGATTGCTACCTGCAGAGGCAATCACTTCTATCTTCTGCAGAACTGATGAGCAATTCATTATCAAGGATGTAATTGCTGTAACCCTGGGAGGAAGAGGGATTTCTCACATGATTTCCAGGATTCTGTTCATTTGAACCTTGTTGGCTGGAAATTAGCTGTCATGAACAGAAATCTGGAATCAGCTGGGGCAGAGGGTGAGTACACATTGGAAAGTGCAAAGTAAATATTTATGTAACCTGCCTCGAACTTGGGACGTTATCTTTAAGGGGAACCTGTATCCAGGAACAGGGGAGTATTGTCTTGGAATGATGACAATCCTGGCACCAAATACACAGCTCGATTCAGTCAGAAATGGGGAGAAGGCTGAGAGTATTCTCTAGAGGTGTCTGGTGTGCTTTGCCTGTGCAAGATCTTGACTGCGATCCCCAGCTTCCTATTCCTCAATAAACAAAATGCAAAAGGTGCTGTGTGGAAACGTGGCATGGTCCAAAGTCTGGCTCCATTCACATACAAAGCAGCTACACCCAAAATCTCTGTCCCCAGAAAGAATGCTAATCCTAGAGCTTGTTTCACAAAATCATGCCCAGGATTGTCTTCCTTCATGTAAATCCTGAAACATGGATCCATAGAGAGCAGAGTAATATCATTATTAAAATGTCTTAAAATTGCTTTCATTCTCTGAATTTAATTTTTCCCTCTGTCATAATTTAATACAAAATGTGCCACTTGGGCGCCTGCAATGGGGGCTGGGTTGCTATCTGGTGAGCTTTAGTAAAGTGATTGGATCTTAGAGGCTCTGATGTAATCACTGGCTTAATCCTTTGGTGGATTCACACTGGATGGAACTATTGGGGGGTGATGAAGTCAGTGAAGCCCGGGTCACTTCTGGCTAAACCTCACCTGGCCACTTCTGACAATCTTTCTTTCTTTGCTTCCTGTCCATCATTCACCCTGAGGTGAGCTGCCCCCTCCATACTCTCCTTACCCTGATGTTCTACCTCACCACAGACTTCCAATCATCAGAGCCAGGGACTAAGGACTGAAGCCTTTAAACCTGTGAGCCAAGGTCAAGATTCCCTCTGTCACAGCAATGAAGAGCCAGCTCACATGCTCATCCACTGCAAATATTTTAGTCATTACAGAGCTACATTTTAAAGTTGTTACCTCCCCTTTTACGAGCCACCTTGTTTAAAGAGATTGCAGTGAGAGAAAAGGAATATCATGGATAGCATGTTTCAGGGACATGTTGTGAGGTTTAATCTCTACTAACCACTACTTAGAATTGGTGTCATTTCAAACGTTTTTCATAAAACCGTTGTAGCCAAGGTTCAGACCCTCTTTGTCCATGCACGATTTTTTTATGATTCAGAGAAAATGACCTCTCTAAGCCTCATTTTCCTGGAAATGAGGATAATAGCAGTTCCTTTTTTATCTCATGACAATGTCTGGCAACTAGTGAGCGATCAGATAAGGCTGGCTCTTCTTATTACTTATTAATACATTCTGAGGCTCATTCAGATAAGGAATCCTCCTAAGATCATAAAAGCAATACATGTATGAGATTTGAGTATGTATCTGTCTGACCAAAACCACCCCAATATTATATACTGTCATGTTGACAAATTAGCTGCCGTGTTAGTAATTCATTCTAAGAATCCCATCAAAAGTTAGTGCGGAGCAGACTTCCCTACTAGGTCGCAATAACCAGTGGTTCTGTGCTGTGTTGAAGACAGTGAGAAGACTGGGTGAGAGGGATTTCTCGATGGTTATTTTAAAGATTATAAATGATTATTTGATTATATTTTCTCATTAAGCAGAAGGTATTTTGGATTCTGTAATTCAAAACTAAAGAAATGTTAGATGATGTGGTTATTCTATCAGGCTTCCTTAAGAACAAATTGTTAGAAAGGATATACATTAAAGGAGACTTACCAGATTGTTTTACACAGAATGGTCTGAGTAAACTAACAATGGCAGACTCACTGAAGAGGATCAACCTGTAAAACTCCAAGTCAAAAGAAGCTGCTTCTAATAGCATTGAAGGGCTGCAGCAACAGCAGCAACAAGAGGGGTGTACTTGCCTGCAAGCGATGCAGACAAAGGCTGAAAGCAAAGCCTTTCTTTTTGATGTCCTTTCAACTGTGCTGCCTCCAGAAGGTTCTGGAAACACTTAAGAGGGGGTCTTATAGCTTTAAATAATGTGATCAGAAAAATTACTCAAAGGAGTGTCCATCCACTTGCTGTTTAGTTAATTCCAGATCCTGTCACTGTGACAACTGAAATTAACCATATAATTATTGTTGACAAACGTAGGTTTTACATTACACACTTTTGGTAACAAAATTAGTGTAGACGTCATCACTTCTGCTGTCAAGGTCCCTTGCTGTCTACAAACTTTATGCAGGGGAAGGCTGTGAGTGACATGCCTGGGGACATGTTGCAACTACACCTGCAATTTGTATGCGAACCACTAGGTGCCACTTATCTTTGAACATTTTCTCCTGAGGAAAATAAATAAATTAAGGGTAGCTACTAATAAATCAACAATGAAGTACAGATTGTGGTTATAAGCTAAAAGCAGACTTTTATACTCCTTTCTAAATCATTCAAGTGAAACTAGTCACTGAGGTGAGACCTTCTTGCTAGACTTCAAAGCTTCCAGATAGCTGCAATGTTCAAAGCAGAGATTACAACATATAGCACAAATAAAAGAAAAGAAAAACTCTCATCTATTTCGTGGTTTTGTTAGGCATCACATGAATGCTCATGCAAGTGTGTACATACACGGGTGTGCACATATACACGAATACGTGCACATGTTCACACAGAGATGTACATGCATATGTACAGGTACAGGTTTGTCTCACTGTCTGTCTCTCTCTGTGTGTCTCTGTGTGTCTCTCTCTGTCTTTCTCTCTGTCTCTCTCTGTTTCTCTCTCTGTCTGTCTCTCTCTCTGTCTGTCTCTCTCTCTGTCTCTGTCTCTCTGTCTGTCTCTCTCTCTCTGTCTCTCTCTTTCTCTCTCCCTAATACAGCCTGCTGCTTACAATCACAGTTAAACATCAGGAACAGGGTCTCTCTATTTATCTGAAAGTTGGAACCTGCTGTGAAATGAAATGTGTATTTTCAGATTATAAACATCAGGAATACAAGCCAGCAGTCCTCAAAAGAGAGGAACCCAGATTCCATAAGCTTCACAAGCTTGTTTGAGTTTTGAAGCCAAGGTATAGGAAAGGGAAACTCCTTATCCTAGGCAGCTTTGGAAGTTCAGATAGACATAACTTCCAGAGGTGAGAGTTCACTGAGAAAAACATTGAAGAAAAAAATTAGGATGTGCAGGGGAGGCACAGAAAATCCATCTCTCCAATGTCCATGGCTGACCGCAGCCAGCCTATATATGCAAGAAGCATACCCAAGCTTAGAGACGGCCCTGCTTGCTAGTCCAGAGGAAATAACCCTAGCATTCAAGTTTACAAAAAGCCAGGACCAGTTCCAATCCCTGATGATTATAATAAATATGCCATACAATATGGAAGCTAAGCAGAGTGCTTGTAAAAAGAATGATCCTCACTTTATTGTAGGGGAGCCCTAGAACCCTAGAGTAGTGAAAAACAAAAACAAAAGCAAAAACATTCGCCATGGCCTTGGGAAGCTGGCATCAGCCCTGCTTAATACTCAGGAGGCCGTAAGCTGACACATTATCCAGGTCCTTCTCTCAACAAACACCAAGTGTGGCTTTATAACTAATTTTTGCATCCTGTTTATTTTAAAGCTGATCAGACACATGGCCATGTAGGCAAGCCTGGGGGTCAGGAATTTCTACTCTAGTAGAAAATTCTAGTTTGAGTGGGAGTAGCATTGCAGATTTGAGGACAGATAGCAGGCATTAGCGGGTGTCTGGCTCATTTGTAACTGAAAATAGGCCTCCAAATTTTAGTCCTAACAGTATACAGCTCAGTGTTTATTGCCTGATATTAGGAAAACCTAGCCTTAATCAATGCTTGCTTTACTCCCTCATAACGTTGTTGAAAAGCAAGCTTCAAAGGATTTAAACTTTTCCAAGTAAGCTAACTGCACCTTAGGACAAACCTCAAGAGTGTATTTTAGAAATAAAAGTTACCTTACAATCTAAAAATCACAATAAAAAATTTCTAGGAATGAAAAAGAGCTGGACGATACAGTCTACAATGAACAGCAGGACCCAGGGATGGCACAGATAGAACTTGTAAAGTGAGGACATTGAAACACTATTATACATATAGAGTGTGCTTTTGAAACTATGGGGGGAAACTTTAACAGAAACTAATATACATTAATTAAAAGAAACAATGGCCAAGAATCTTATAAGCCTGTTGACCCAAGAAACACAAACAGAGAAAATTACAGAATACTGTGAGAGATGAGCACAGTGACAGCCATATTGTGAGACATAACACAAGCAAGAAGATTCCATGGAACAACATTTCAAAATTAAGAAAAGAGAGAAGCCTGCTCACCACGGTAGTCACTGCATATGCTGCTGCAGAGGGCCAGGTCTGAGTCTCTGACCCTGCAGCAGCAGGGCTATCTCAATGTCCAAGGCCCATGTTACCACCAAGGGTCATGCAGATGTCCTTGGTGTGGGCCTCTGGGACCATGTTAATGTCCAAAGGCTGTGCAGAGCTGACCCCACCCCTTACCAGCTGCAGCACGCAGGACAGTGCTGGAGAGCTAGCTCTGGTGGCAAGGGTGCAGGAGAGATGGCCCCTTCTTTTACCTGGGCAAAGTGGGAGAAGTTGGCCCTGGTGGTGCAGGCATAGGAGTGCTGGTGGGCTGACCAACTCAGGTACCACCCAGACCCATATCCAGAGCCCACCCCAACATCTATGAACTGCTGGAGTACATGAAAGGGAGGGTCCTGCAGATCCAAAGCTGCAGGATCTCCATGACACAGGGCAACAACAGGATGTCTGAGAAGATTCTATATAGAGAGGAATATGTGTATATGTATGTATATTTGTGTGTATATATACATATAGAGAGAGAATATATGTGTGAGGATGCACATAGACAGATATAGATATAGAGACAGAGATAGATACAGATATAGAGAAAGATATAAATAGATGGTAAATGGGTAGATACAAAGATATGTGTATGTTACACAAGTATGTTAATGTGTTCATGTGCCCTTCCCCTAGCCTTGAGCAGGCTGGCTCAGACCTCCCTTGCCACAGCCGGCTAGCCCACCTACAGTGGAGTCTTCCAACCTAGGTAAAGTCTATTGTCCTGCCATATCTGCAGCTTTCCTCCAAGATGCCACTACCTGCTGAAAGGCTGAACCTGTTCTGACACTATCCTGACAAAGCAACAATCCTGGTGTGGTGGGGGATGGGGTCCTCCTCTTTATAAACTCAGACTCTTAAGTAAACATTGGCCTTGATCAGAAAACTTGGCTCATCATTTCTCTCGCAGCCTTTCCCATCCAAAACCCCATCTTTACTTTCAGGAGCCCAGCAACTCGTGGCCACAGGCCACATAATTGTCTTTTAAATAAAAGACTGGTTTAGGCATACAAAATTCTGTCAGAAGTAGATTGGCACAAGCGAAGATATTTAAAAAATTGTCAGTAGAAGACACATTTTCTTACAGAAGTACTCAGCTACACAAATAATGAAGACCACCATCAATAAATAGGAGGCTGTCTTTCTATCTCTCTATGGTTTCTCTTATATTTTGTACTTCATAAAAATATAATTTGCTTTTCAAAACAAAAGCTTAGGGCTGCCTGGTATGTGTTTAGATATTCTCTATTTTAGAGATAAAAAAAAAATTCTTACACAAGAGAGAAATGTCCTCTGGATATGACTGGCATCAAAGTCCACATCTCTCTCACAAAAACTCCCTTTGATCCAAACTATCAGATTGGTCAATCAGTTTCTCGTTTTCCAATAAGTTGGTAAATTTGAGGAGGCTTCACAAGATGCTTAATTAACTGGAATTGTTCAGACAATGAGAACCTCTCAGTTAACTGGAATGGTTCTGGTCCCGAGAGCCTTTTAATAGAACAGAAGTCTGACTCTAAGTCCACAAACAGTTTCCTCTCTTCTCTTATTTTAGTCAGTGGCAGTATTTGCTGCCCAATACTGCTCATCCATTTCTTTCCTAGAGTAGATTATTCTAACTGTTCCCTGTGAGAGATTAATGTATCTATTAAGTTTGCTCCATGGCAAAACTTAGTGGAACAATAAATTGCACAAGCTTATTTTCTATAGGATGTCATGGAATCTAAGTATGTTGGCATCCACGATATATCTGTAAGGAAGCAAAGACAATGAATTTTATTTCCCATATTATTCATATTCAATGCAAGTTACTTGTGCAGCTCTTATGCTTAAATGTTTACACTGGCAATCAAGGTATCAGATCAAGTGATCAGAAAAGGATCCAGCTCTTAAGATTGTCAACTTGCTTGGGGAATCTTGTGGAAGATGGGAAGGAAGGATTGTAGGAGCCAGAGGGGTCAAGGACACCATAAGAACATAGCCCACAGCATCATCTCATAGGAGCTCACATGCTGTGGGATGCAGGCCATGGGTTGACACAGCCATATGGGTGGGCCTCAGTGTGCCATGGCCATGAGAACTATGTGTCCTGGGGACTGTGTGCTGTTATTGAGTTCTGCTCTGCCTGCTGCCCTTACATCCCTCTTAGTCTAGGAATTATATGAAGTGGGCTTCCAGTCCCTCACTGGGCAGTATCTCTGGCACTCACAATATTAATGCTTGATCTCTTCCAGGCATTGCTGTTGGAGAACATTATGATTCTATCACCACCTAGATTCTAGAGAAGAACTTAGAGAGGTAGATTGTCAACAAGGATTCTTAGAAAACATTTGGAAAAATAAAATTGTTCATGTTTTTACTACTGACTCTAATGTAAAACCTCTTAGGGAACAATATGAAGTTCAGAAAGGCACACTCTTATTAGTTAATCTAGGGAACAAGAATAATGGCAGCACTGACCGACATGACTCTCACTGAAATTGTACTGTAAATAATTGATTTATTACACCCAGTTTTGCCCTGTTTCCTGATATGATTTATTAAGAATTGCTGATGAGTAGATATGCATTCTGAAGGATTTGAGGTAGATATGACTGATTTTTATGTAAAAGTTTAGATTTGTGGTTCTTTTAAGATTTTTACAAGATTAGTTTTAAAGATAAATAGTAAAATAATTACTCATTTGTAACTGCAAATTGCTGCCTGCCAATAAGAGAAATTGGCTGAGAAAACAACCCTGCTTGCTTGCATTTTGTTAATCGATAACAAGTGGCTTAGTTATGATTGTATGTGTGTCTTTTAGAATAATTTGTTTTCTTTACCTGTACTATGTAATGCTATTTCTTGTAAAGATATTGGAAAACACAGTTTTTTCATAATCATTTACTAGAAGAAAACTAAAATGTAACCACATTGTAATTGTTTTTGCTGGGACATAGAAGCTATGAGAGAAAGAATTAAGTATGGTGTGGTATGACTGGAACATTGTCTCTCCCACCCATTAACCAACTGTGTGTGTGTGTGTAAATTTTCTGTCTCTCCTTCCCTTTCTTGCCAGCTCCAGTTCATTAATAAGCTTTGTTCCCTCATTAAAAAAAAAAAATCTGCTGAGTAACTCTAATCGCTGGCTGCCTTTGTCAGCAGTTCCTGTAGGTGTCTGGACCCACCCTATCAGTGGCTCTAAGCACTGACCCCCAATGACTGCTTGCCTGGGTTTACACACCACAAAGGTACCAAAACCAGTCACTGACACTCATGGAGACTGAGGCAGCAGTCGGGCAGCCAGCATGGCTCTGACCTAGAACCTCTGTATGTCTGTGATGGTTGGGTAGTTTGGTGTCCTTGTGGGACTCCTGACAGTAGGAGTGTGGGTGTCTCTGACTCTTTTGCCTGCTCATGGGACCTTTTCCTCCTACTGGGTTGCTTTGTCCAGCTTTGACATAAGGGTTTTGTTATGCTGGGAGGCCTGCTCTTTTCTGAAGGGAAATATTTGAAAAGTGGATGTGAGGGGCTTGTGGGGGGGAGTCTGGGAGGAATGGAGTGTAATGTATAAAAGAATAACTTTTTAAAAGAGTAATGTCATCTTTGAAAATAAAGGCACGCATCTGAGCGAGAAAATGAGAGCAAAGAGCAGGATCCAGTGCTGATTCTCTACAATCAGTGGGGCTAGGGAGATGGCTTGTGAAATTGCTTGCCTTTTAAATGTGAGCACGGGTACTTGGATCCACAGAACTAACCTAAAAGCTGGGCAGATGTGGTGGCCCATATCTAATCACAAGCACATACAGGGCAGAGGCAACGAATCCCAGGGAAAGATGGCCATCTAAAGTAGACAAAATCAGCTAACGTTGGCTTCAGTGAGATACCCTGCCTCAAAACAGAAGATGGAGAACAGTTAATGGAAGAACTGGATATCAACTTCTGTCCTCCATGTGTATAGATGTACATCCACACCATTACACATGTGTGAATCCACACACAAGCATACACACACAAACACACACACACACACACACACATGCAATTAAGAAAGCAAGATTTCAAAACCTGGGGAGATGGTTCATTTGGTAAAGTGCTTGCTACACAAACACAAGGACCCGAATTTAGTTCCTCAGCACTCAGGTGGAAAGCTGGATGCATACATGCCACTGGCCCCAGTGCCGGGGAGAATGCATTGGCCAGGGATTCTAGCCAAGTGCATTGAGAAAAAAAATGTGGAGCGCAAGTGAGGAGGACACACCCAGAATCTGGCCTACATATGTATGCCTGTACACACACACACACACACCATACATGCATACGTGAGATTTCCAAAGAAGAAATCAGCTCCACTAGAACATCACTGTAAGCTAGCAAGCATTTCTAAATTGCGGGTAAAGGTTGTCCTCATCAGCTAACTCCATTTGTTCTTCTTGTTATCATTTTTATTGGTTATCATGAGCTAGAAGTTGTTATGGTGATGACAGAGGGTTCAAATCGATGAGAATTCAGAAAGATATTGTAAAGAGAAGCCTCTAACCTAGTGTTTCTCTTATGTTACTGTGCATGTGAATCACCCTGCAACATGTAAAATTCACAGGCAACACATGCAGATGTAGTAATTCAGGAACAGAATCTCTGCCCCTAACTCCACTATGTAAGGTGCTGCTGGTGCTGGTGCTGGTGCTGGTGCTGCTGCTGCTGCTGGTCAGGGCTTCATCTCCAGTTGAGAGGTTCCATCACACACACTTGGGAAAATGGATGATGCTCTTAGGGAGTTGGTCTTAATAATGCTAAATCTAATGGAGATGGAACTTGAGGAATCACCAAATTCAGAGACACTAAGTCCGAGGCCAGCCTGGTCTACAGAGTGAGTTCCAGGACAGCCAGGACTATACAGAGAAACCCTGTCTCAAAAAGCAAAAAAAACAAAAACAAAAAAACAAAAAGAAACAAACAAAACAAAACAAAAAAACAAACAAACAAAAAGACAAGAATTGTTATCTTTCCTCAAAACTCACCACCTGCTGGGCCCACGTGGTGGCGCATACCTTTAATTCCAGCACTTGGGAGACAGAGGCAGGCAGATTTCTGAGTTCAAGGCCAGCCTGGTCTACTAAGTGAGTTCCAGGACAGCCAGGGCTACACAGAGAAACCCTGTCTCGAAAAACCAAACCAAACAAACAAACAAACAAACTCACTACCTAGCAAGGAAATGCAACAATTAACAACCTGTGACCCGGAACTAGGAACGCACGAACCTGTTCACACTCTTTACCTTGGGATTCCAAATCCTCTGTAAATTGCCTCTAGTTATTTTTATGTGCCTTGTCATCACAGCGGTCCCTTTCAGACTAGACACGGTAAATACTCAGAATATTTGCTTGAGTAAAAAGCAATATCAATCTTGACTCCTTTTGTCTTTGAAAACATTCACCTTTCTCCCTGCCTGCTCTTTTCAGGACATGAGATGTCTATCTCAGATCTCTCTATTCTGCAAAGTTATCCTCCACTACTTTCTGGGTTTTCCCCAACTATCCCAATGTATGCAACCAGAGCAGCTGAGTCTGGCTAAGTTTGGATTTTAACCCCTGAATTCCACTGCCTACATGGGACAGTGGGAACATTTTCAGAAACAGTGTGGTAGAGCAAGCTGGTAGATGATTGAGTGGGGGGGGGGGGAGGAAGAGATCATTTAGACCACATTTACGTCTAGATATGGAATATGATTAATTACAGGAAGAGGCTGGTTTGGGGACTTTGAAAGGCATATGGGAAACTATTCACCAAATTGAATCCATAGATCACTATTGCAAAAGTGCAGCAAAATAAGCTTCCAGACATACCTTTTACTATATGATAGACAGCCTTTTAAGGGTGAGAATGAACGATGTTTTCCATTTCTGTCCCCTGCTTTGCACCTAGTTGTTGGGTAACTATTTCCTCTCAATTGAAACATTTCTTCCTGGAGGGCTGAGGAGGCTCAGGGGGGCTCAGAAAGCTCAGAATCCCAAGATTCACAAAACCCCTGCTCAGAGTTATCGTAGCAGTAGACAACGTCTGGTTGGATAAGACTTCGGGGGTGGGGGATCTGCTTGCAGGCTGGCCAGAACACTCCAAAGCATCCCTGAGTCATGAGCCATGGTGAGGTGAGTATTTTGATGAGGAAGGTGTCTTTGAATCCACCATGTTCCTGTAGGTAACCCTAGTAACCTATCAGGTTCACTAATCTTGACTTGGATGGAATCATTTTGGTGGCTTGTCATTGGTGCTTCATCCAGGGAGAATAATGTTCGCTCACACCTCCCTGTGAAGGGTTATACAACAGAATCACCACACTGAGCATAGTCTGCAGGTCCTGAATATGTAATGAAGCCCATCTACATAATCTCCTGCCAAAAAACCAACCAACCAACCAACCAACCAACCAACCAACCAACCAACCAACCAACCAACCAAAAAAACCAAAACCAAAAGTGGCAAAATAAGCCTGAGAACCAGCCAGGATTATACTGTAGACACATAGCCTTCATAGAAGAGAATAAGCTATTTTTTTTCTGTTTTCCATCGGTTGCCTATGATCTATTTTATCCCTTAATTATATGGAAGGATGATTAAAAAAAAAGAAAGAAAGAAAAGTCTCTATAGCTCTGCATGGAATCACTCCATGCTTCAGATGTGTCCAAAGCTAACTCTCAGTCCAAAAAAGCAACAGAAAGTGGAGGGTCAATTGGAATGGGAAGAGCTTCAACTCTCCCACAACCCCATGGTGAGAAGCACATGCCTTCTGGGTGCACAGAGGCTGGATTTGACTCTTCCTTAACACATGCCAGGCAGACAGAAGGAAGGCTCACCAATTACCTTGTACCTGTAAGAAGAGAGTATTTTTTAAAGAAGCCATATTTCTGGAGAAACCTCCCACATAGAAGACTGAGGATAAATAACTTGCATAGTAGACAAAAATAGTTATTCCAGCTCAAGAAGGACTGAGGGGGTATTTCTGGGATGGATAGGAACATTACAGAGAGGGAACCAAGAGTCAAATTTTATCCTATGTTCATTCTTTTAATGTGTTAATAACTATTGGGTGGGACACACATATGTGAGATCTCGAAATGGTTTTTCAGACATGATTAATAGAAATGAGGATAAATAGAGATGCTGAATTAAGGTTGATCCCAAATAAAATAACTTGCATCTTTTTAAGCAATGGAGAGGATACTCAGTGACATGCCTGCAAATGAATGCTGTGTGTAAACGGAGGCAGAGACTGGAGGGATGTGCCAACCAGCCACACAGTGTTGCTGGCTTCTGGCAGCCAGCAATAATAAGGAAGAGGCCAAAAACAGGCTGACCCTCATGAAGGAGTGGTCCCTGGCAACAGGTTGATAGCAGATGTCCAGGCGTCTGAGTTGAGTTGTCCAAGTTGAGGTTAGTTTTGGCAGTTTTAACACACTGAGTTACAAATGAGCACATTATATCTAGATTTCAAATAAAAATATACTGTTTACATTTCCTGGACTCTGATAATCTTCATGGATCTCCATTCCAAAGGCTAGAACAAGAATTCAAAATTAAAGCGAGATGCAGTCTTTCTTAAAACTTCATAAGGGGTTCAGCCTCTGCCTGCTGTCTCTGATTCCCTCCTCTCTCCTTATAGGCCCTCCTCATATCATTCAGATGAGGAGCTGGAGGTAGGATTACAAGGTGCTATGGTGATTGTGAAGGCAGGGCCTTCCTCTGGTCATCTTTTCAGATCCCATCACTGAAACCTGGCTCTTCTGGTCTCCATGGAGATGACCCTTTCTGCCTGGATGCTGAGCTTCTGGTTGACAGTCAAGGAGGAAGCCAAAGGCAGGTGAACTTGATCTCTGTGCTGGTCCAGCCCAGGCAGGCTTTGGGATAGGCTCTTTTCTGCCTCTCATTCTGTATCTCTACCTGGGGGGAATCATTTTTTGCAGATTCTCCTGCATCACACGACTGTGGATTGAGTGGCCTTTGGGGTACTAATAAAATCAAGCATTCTCAGAAGAATCTCATGAAGAGGAGGAGGCAGAATGCATTCTTTTATAAGGAATCTTTCTAGGAGTTTTGATGGCCTTCCTCAGGTCCCCACTCTGCCTCTCAACAATATTTTATGGAAAACTTGTTTCCAAAAATACTTGGGGGGTTACATCTAAATTCATTATGATTTTCTACAAAACAGAAAGTATCTCTTTAAATTTTCTAAAATCTTACCCTTATGAGTGATCAAATATGCAAGTAAGACATTCAGAGAGTATTAAGGATAGAACGTAAGTGGCAGGGAATTTCTTAAAATAGTTAGCACATTTAGAGCAGATTAAGCTCTTGATTTTTTTTTTTAATTACTGTGGTTGCAGCGTGCCTGCTGCATGCTGGTAATTCCTGCACTAACTAAGACCGCCGAGGGAGAATCTGAGGGAGGATTTTGAGATCAAGAATGCACTGGGCTACATAGCAATAAAACAGTGGCCAGAGCATCATGAGTAATCTCTCTGTTAACTACAGTGGTTGGAAGGACGGCAGATGATAAATAAGCCTGTTCACGACTCAGCTGAGAATTGGCCAGTTGGTGGTTTGACTGGTGTCGACCTCAAACACGAATGTGATTGCCAAAATTCCCATCACATCTCCAGACTTTATACATACCAGGTCTTGATATCATTTCTGCAGCTACAGCCACAAGTGTTTGCATTGACTTCCCCCTTGAAAATGCTGTAGCTTAAAAACCAAACCAACATCTCTATCAATGCTACACCATTCATACCTGAAACCTCAAGGCTGTCAGAGCCACAGCAAGAGCCTCTTTGTGAACATCAGAAGTAACTGGAGATTGGAGCAAAGGCCGGTGGCAGGAAGAGCCACATGATCAGGTTCAACACAGGTCATCTGTATTAATGCAGGAAAGTCAACAATACATGAGGGACAACATAGAACAGTCCAGTTCCAAGGAAAAGCAGGGCTTTGACCCCATTGCTAAGACTGTGGTCAAGCTTAGTGAACCAATAAGTTTCTTTGGTTCACTTACAGGGCCTGGGTGAGACACTACTTCCAGGACTATAAAGCCTTATAAACACATGAGTGATGACTTCAAATACTGGCACAGATGAAGCCCCCTTTAATTAACCTTCTGTGTACACTAGGATGTCCTAAGACTGCAGTCATCCAGGCAGACTTACATATATTTGAGAAGTGGTTCAGGAGGCAGTGGCTGGACTTTCAAATCCCTAAAAATACTTTCCTCTACTCATGGGTCCAACCTGCCTGACCTCCCAGGTCTCTTGCAAGTAATGGCAGCTGCTCTGATAAGATGGTGGTGCTTCTGCTCAGAGGGCAGTGCTGCACAGCCAAGAGGAAAGAATTATTTTAGCTCACAGTTTCAGGAGGGTGTGTCTGTCACAGAAGGGAGAGGAACATCCAGAGCAAACCATTTAAGACACAGTGGTCCAGGAATAAAATGAACTAGGGAATATAAGAAGGGCGCAAGGGCAAGAGACATTCTCCAGGGACATGGTCCCAGTCACCTGCTTCCTTCAGCTAGACCACACCAGCCACAGGTCCACCACCTCCCATAGTATTCAAATTCTGAATCCATCAAGGGATTACACCATCCATCAGGTCAGAACCGTCACTCTGTAAATGTCCTCACAATCCTATTCAGAGACAGTCGCCCTAATTGTGACCCAATCTAATCAAGTAAACAATAGAGATTAATCATCAAAGTGGGCCACTGAATTATTCTGAGGAAAGGAAACCTAAAATGTCATCATGAAGTCCAAGTTCTTCAGCAAAGACGTGTGTGTGTGTGTGTGTGTGTGTGTGTGTGTGTGTGTGTATCCATGTGTCCATGTGTCTATCTGTACATCCATTCATTCATCTGTACATCCATCCATCTGTCTGTCTGTCTGATGGTGTACATAGTGTCATGGTGGTTTGAAGTGCTTACAAGTGGAAAGCAGTCCCTTGAGGCCCTCCTTGTCACCTTTGACCCTTACTCAGAAGGGCATTTCTACACAGATGCTGCCTTCTATCTTGTACTTTCAGCTCTACTGAAGAAGAAGGAGAATTTCTTAAGCCCTGACTTCTCATCAGTCAAGGGCAGTTCCTGGGTTGTGCTGATCATTCTCCCAGGTCCCTCTGAATCTGATGGTTACTGAGTAGTAAACTTCCAGCACTTTCTTGACTGTTCTTTAATGGAGCACAAGCTACATCAGCCTCCTTGCCTCCTACCTTCTTCCCATTTTCCACATTAGTAGACTCTGCATCTTCCTTAATGTTACCCTTATTCTCTTCTGTGAACTATTCCTTTACATACCCCAAAAGGAAATTGGCTATCGTGATCTTACCACAACCCCTAGACTTCATACAGTGCACACAGTGCACAGTGTTTATTACAGTCACTTCTGTTTTCTCTAAGGGAATAATTTGTGCCATGCTCTGTCAATTTAGATCAGGAGCTTCCACCCTGCATCCCTAGAGAGATCATCTGTGAAAGTTTAAGAAAAGAACCAGACACCCAGGAGAAACCTAAGGGCTCTGGTATTGTTAGGCATGAGCTTGGCATTAGCTTGGATGTTTCAAATTGGGATTTCCTTTTCTTTATGATACAGGGTATCACCCTGTTGCTTAGGCTGGCCTAGAACCCCAGACTCCACCTTCTGAGCAACAAGATAACAAGCAGTCCTTAGCATGCCCATCTCTTAAAATGTGTGTGTGTGTGTGTGTGTGTGTGTCTGTACACGTACACATACAGGTGTGTGCTTGTGTGCATGGAGGCCAGAGGACAATACCAGTTGTCTTCCTCAGTCTCTATCTACCTTTTTGGAAACAGGATTTCTCAATGAACCTGGAGCCCTGGGACAGGCATAGTGAGACTGGCTATCCAGCAAGTTCCACGGACTGCCTATAGGCACACCACCTCCAAGTGCTGAGATTAAAGACATATTGGCTTGATAGGTGTTTTTATGTTGGTTCTAAAACTCTGAGCTTAAACCCTCATACAGTAAAGTGCTGAACTTACAGCCACCTCCCCAGTTCCCCAAACCCTTGCTTCTGATGTCACAGATGAGTTGAGAGCATAGCTAAGGCTGGGAGGCTGGACTCTGTTTCATGTCAGGCATTTTGCCATTTTACTGTTTGATATTTCTTTTCAGTTAAATCTTATTAACATTTACTTAGTTCTCACTACATCTGTTGTCAGAGTGACAGTGTCACTTGTCCCTGAAAAGCAAGAGAGAGCTTTGAAGTGGAGGTTTCCAGGTTTCTACTCAGGGCATTCAAAACGATACTTGAGGAGAACAGCAACCTGTCTCTTCTGGAGTCACAGAGAGAGAGGCATCCTGTAACTTCAGCTGGACATGAAACCCACTCAGACCCTAAACAATGCTCTGTGGGCAGGAGCTACCCTTAAATGGTGGAAGCCCCCACACTGGACCTCCCCAGCCTGGGAATCGTTTGAAGCACTTTCTCATCATTCCATAAAAGCAAAGAAGGCTGCTGTCAAGAGGGATGGGTAGGCACTCTGATGTTTCCTGGTGTGATGCTCAAGGTGTGAGTGCAGAAAGATGTATTGTTAGCAGAAAAATGACAAACTGGGATCCTGTAGGGCAGCAGTTCTCAACCTGTGGGGTGAGGTCCCCACAGGCTCACATATTAGATATCCTGAATGGGGGACATTTACACTGATTCATAACAGTGGCAAAAATTACAGTTATGCCATAACGATGAAATAGTTTTATGACTGGGGATCAGCACAACATGAAATTCGAAGGGTCACAGCATTAGGAAGGTTGAGAATTGCTGCTCTATGAAGACTTTCTCAAATAACCTGAGGTCACAGAGGAGACAGGAACCTTGAGGGAGACCATCTTAGCCACACATGCACATCTCTCCATCATGCTCTCCCTCCAAGGTTGGAGCGTCTCTAGGCAAACTGAAGATGCTCCACTGCTATTCATGGTGTGGAACCATTTGTATCTTGGACCAGGGGGAAGGGTTTCACCCTTGCTCCCTTACCTCTGCCATGACCCGGAGACTGGTTGTGATTTCTCTGATTTCTAGTAGGCCAACGAGGTATAAACGTAGTAAGAGCAGAGAGATTTCAAGTTTTCCCCTTTATTATTGTGAAAGCCATATTAACTCGGTCTAGGCTGACCTGAGCAAAACAATGGGGCCAGCTTATCAGGGACAAAGCCATCCGGTGCTTGAAAATGTCTTCTCTGCTGCTGATCACCTACCACTTAGATATAATTTTCAGCATTTATGGCAGTGACTATCAGGCTACACTACTCCATCACCACTGGAAACCACAGCAACCCTGGAGCTTGGGTGAAGCCCTAGAAGCAATTATCTGCCCTATGAAAGGTGAGGCGTGAGGAAGGTGTTATTCTGGGTGCACAGCACTGGGCATTAGGGGGATTGTTTCCACTTAGAAGACAGAATACATAAAGAGACAGTACAGGGAATTAATAATCATTATAATTAGCAAAAAGCAAGCATTGTCTACTCATCTGGAACTGCTGAAGAGATTTACATACTTGTTCTATTTGATCCTCTTAACAATGCTGAGGGGGAAAAAAGATGACGTTAAGTATTATCCTGACTTTACAGATGGGAAAGTGAAGGATTCTCCCAATGCGTCTGGCTGAGACATGCGGAAACTTGGGTTTCACTCCTAAGAATGGTGATGGGGGCCTGTGGAAGATGGCTGAGTGGGTAAGCGCACTTGTTGTGCAAGCATGAGGACCTTGGTTCAAATCCCCAGCACCCACAAAAAATACCAGGCAGGCAAATGGAAGTGCCGCTGAACTGCTTTCTGAATATATGTTTAAAGCCATAGACTCGAGCATCTCTGGGTCAGAGAAACCTCTTCTAGCAGTGGGTCAAAGCGGGGACTCAGAACAGGTAAAGTGCTGAAATTAAGTGATTCCCGAGAGGGCTTGGTCTCTTCATCTAAGGGCCAAAGAATGGCACAGAAGAGGAAATGGAAGGACTACCAAAGCCAACGGATTGGGAGGAGCGCGATGGAGTGCTGTCTCCTGAGCATGACATAGCTGTTGTAACTGTGAGTTCACTGTGACTGCTTAAATGGAGGGGGTAGGGTAGGAAGAAGACTATTTGGGAAGAGGAAAAGGGTCAGCGGGAGTGGGTGGGGAGAAGTGGAGAGTGTCATCACAGTGTATTGTGTACAAGTGATTTGTTAAATAATAATAATAATACTGTCAAATGCACATGCCTGTAAAGCCAGTGTGGTGAGTGGGTGTGAAAGGGCACTGTGGCTTTCCAGCCAGAACCAGAGAAAATCAATGAGCTCCAGGTCCCTGTGTTTCAAGGGAGCAATGCAAAGAATGTAGAGCAGGACACCTGTTTGCCCCACTCCCATTCACAGACACACACTGATGCACACACCACTCACGTAAACACACATATATTCCTCTACATACAAAAATGATGCCAAAACCATTTTACTTTTACTACAATAATCATGTTATACGTCCATTTCAATAGAGGTGGGATCTCAGCATCCAGGCAGCAATCTGAGGTTCAAAAGAGGCAGATGACCGGGGAGAAAAAGTGGGGTACATTAAGCAACCCCAGGCACTGGTATCAGTCCCCCAGGTATTTTGGGTCTACCTCTAACTCTGATGGCAACTCCAGGTCTGAGTACAGCCAGGGACAGGCTTGAGAATCTCCTACCCACTTGCCACTCGTAGCCAGACGCTGGCCGGTGGTGCAGCATCCCCTCAACTCGCTGTTCTTTGTATCTTGCACTGGAGCCTTTCTTGAAGTGGTGAGCTTCTCTGGGCACATGAGGATGCCTAGCAGTCACCAGGTGCCTGCAGCATCCTCCACCTCAATTGGCATGATAAAAAAAAAAAGTGCCCACAGACCTGGCTAATTGTCTGCTAGGGGAACTTACCCTCAGCTAAGAACCCCATTCTCACTGCATATGACAGTCTGTGGGCCTGGAAGAGCGGGTGTCTGAACCCCATCCTATTTCCAGAGTCTCAGAGGAGTTGAAACTCTGAAAAAAGTAGGAGCAATTTTCCTACTTTTATGAATTATAATGTAAATACCTGATATGCAGGATATCTGGTATGTGACCCCTGTGAAAGGGCTATTGGATCCCCAAAAAGTCACAAACCACAGGTTAAGAACCAGTAGCTCTAGGTAGTTACTGATTTGGGTGCTCAGAGGCAAGTTCTGATCTTGTGGAAGAGCAGAGGCTAAGTAAGCACTTTGTACTAGTGAGCCATCTCTCCAGCTCCATGACTCTTTATGGTTGGTAAAAACAACAACAATAATAACAACAAATGGTGTTTTCCTAATTTTGCACATCTATTGTCAAACACATCTTCTGACCATATAGTCACCTCCTGAAATCAGTCTTCATTTTAAATCTACTCACTAAACAGATAATCACCACCTAATCATAAGAAATAATACCTGTGAAATCATGATTTTTTCACTTGCTAATTAAGTCTTCTCTAACATGCACTAACGTAACTAAAAATTTCCATGTACCACATAAGTAAGTGCATTTGTACCGCCTGTGGTGTATGTGATCACACTTTGGTGAAGACTGAGATATTTGTCAGGGAGTCTTAGAAGCTGTAGAGTGTTATACAAACTCAAAGAGCTGTCATCACCTAAAACTAGGCAGGACCGTTGTCATAACTGTCTAGAAAGTGAAAGGTCAGTGGGACTAAAGTGGCTCCCTCTGGTGCAAATTACAGCAGCAAGCTTCAATTCTCCTCCTGCTCTTCTATCCACAAGGACCTGTAATCCCCTCTCATCTCAGATCTGCCCCCTAACACTTTAGGGTGTGTGTGCAGTGGAAGATGATGAAGTGAACTGTCTGCGCCCATTGGCACCAGGAGGTGAATCCTTAGCACTCAGAGTGGGCCCCACTCCAGAAGAGCCCATTAGTGGCTTCAAGTCAGCACGTCCCAAGGAAAACATCGTGTCAGAGGCTTGCTAGTGTCTGAGGCAAACTTGCCTTCGCTGTGTCCCCCTGATGATGGTAGAAGCCCTGTGGCTACTATATCTTCATGAACGCATCTCAGGTCCGCAGGAGAGAATCTCATTTTGAACCAGCATTTCTCTTCTGTTTTGAAATTTAACTCACCCCAAAAGCTTTTTGAAAACTTACTGTATGAACACACATCCCAGAACAGTGGGACCAAGCCAAGGATATGAGGCTAATGGATCAGTAGTTTTCAAGCACCTCAGCTAACCATAATCCACATCGTTGATTAAGAACATTGTTTTGATGATGGAGAAAAAAACCCTGCAGTACTTGAAGGTTTCTATAACCAAAATGCACAGTTCCTTCTGTTCTAATAACCCTGTGACCTCACCTTTCACTACGGTCCCCTGAGCTCCTGAACTGGCTTTTGGCTTTTCTATTTATTTGGTTTTGCTCTTCAAGTTTCAAAGGAGGACTAAAAAATGGCAATGTTGAACATTCACTGGGCACTCGTGTTTGTTGACAAAAGCTGTTGTTTTTATATGTAATTCACTGGGTCCTCAAATAAGTAGCTATTATTATATTATAAGCTACTTTGGAGGAGAGAGCTGTGAGTTTCCTTCTAGAATGTGCCTTCATTATTTTGGAGCACACCACCAATATAAAGAGAATAGCAAGAGCTGCCATTTGATTCATTATTTCTCCTCAGCCTGTAAAGACACTTCAATAGACTAGGGCTAGATACAGATCATTTGTGAGTGTGATTATTCTCTTTTCTGAGAACAGAACTAGCAGAGCAGGAAGAAGAGGGGAAAGAGATGGAGGGAAAGAAAACAAACCAAAAAAATCAAACAAACAAACAAACCTGTGCATCATCATGTGGCTAGTCTCCCTCAGTGCACAGCAAGCATCATTATGTGGCTAGTCTCCCTCAGTGCACAGCAAAGGTCAAGTACAATTGGTGATGTTCTTGGGTAAAGAGAAATACAGAAACTACTCTACAGTGGCTATGAAGGATGAATCAGTCATGTAGTTCATGTGACAGGTGGAGACACGTCTCCATGGAGCTCAACTTCTGCCCTTGACTCTGAGAACCTCACTAATGTATAACAAAGTCTCCCTTTTTCTCATGTTAATTGAGTAGATTTCCATCACCACAAATACAAATAACACAAGTTAATATGCGTGTGCAGTATGAGGAAGGTGTTCAAAAGGTATAAAACTGTTGACAGCCAATCCAAAACTTACTACTGAGAAAACACAAGATTTAGGCTCAGATGCAGGTCAGCTCCAAGCTTTCACACAATAGCTGTGATATCTCCACAAGTATTTTACTTCTGCAAATCACAGGGTTTGACCTGTGAAAATTAAATACTAGTCTAGCATGTGGCACTTTGTGGGGTCACCCACTCATCATAACCCCCATCCCTGGGTTTGACTTAGAAGTGATATGGGAAAGCACAGAGTGATTTCTGAGGGCATGCCACCCAAGACTGGGCATGGCCTGGGTTTCATGCAATCAAAATCCCTCTCTCCTTGCTTGTGGCTGTGGGAGAAGAGATACGTACCATCCTGTCACCCAAAGAGAGCACTTCTACAATCCTGACTCCATGCATCCCAGGGGGCGTCAGAGCAGCCAATTAGGATGTTTTATCCTCAAAGTGTTCAGTGGAGGCAGGTGGGCAGAACAGGTCACAGAACTCTGGGCCCAGAAGAGGAAACAGTTCACTAGGGCATGTGCTTTGAAAGTGCCTCCTTCTAAAATAAAAATGATTTGATAAAAAAAAAAAAAAAAAAGAATCAAACTGGGTCACTGAGTTGAAATGCATCAGGATCCTCATTAAAAGTTTCAGTTTTCCTCATCTGGCTCCCCCAAAATACAGGGATGTGAGGACATTCTATTTTGTGGGGAGATCATAGAAAAAGTTGGGGCTTTGAAAGTAGACAAACCTGGATTCAAGGTTGGGGTTTGCTAGGTCAGTGGTCTCCAGCCCGCCAAAGTCTCTTCATGAACCTCAGCTTACCTCTACACATAGTAAAGCATCTTAAAAATGCCTAATTCACTGAATTGATAAACATGGGATGGGAGATGGCTCAGTTTGTAAAGTGCTTACTGCACAAGCTAAAGGACAAGAGTTCAATCCCCAGCACTGACATAAAAATGTCAATTGTGTAGGCATGCATAGTAATCCAGCTCTTCGAATGCAGAGGTTGTGCAACCCTGTGGCTCACCAGCCAGCTCATCTAGACATCATAGCTTCATCAATGCTGAAATGGCACTCCAAGGCAACCCTGTCTGGTCACAGAGTATATGTTTTTCTGGGCAGCATTGAAACTGGATGTTTGGGACAGAAGTCCCTAAGGACTCACAGCTGGCAGGTGAGAGAGCCACTCTAAGCTACTAGGAGACTCTCTCAGAAAAGAAATGGTGGATGGTACCTGAGAAACAAAGCCACAAGCTATACTTTGGCATTCACATGTATATGTGCATATGTACCCGTACACACAAATAGATGGATTAATTAAGTTTGTTATGGTATACCTACACTATGCTTGCCATGCTGTATATGCTCAGTGAAATTGGGCACATCTTCTGTCCCAAACATCCAGTTTCAATGTGGCCCAGAAAAACATGTACTCTGTGACCAGACAGGGTTGCCTTGGAGTGCCATTTCGGCATTGATGAAGCTATGACGTCATTCTCTTTTCAAATCCTTTCTCCTTCTTTGTCCATGTCCAAAGGCATGGACAACACCTTTATGAGGTAGGCCTTGGCTCTCACTCACCCAGATTCTCTTCTTTTTGCATAGGAGTAAAAGTTTACTATCCAGGACCCCTCAGCTCCAAGGCTAATCTGAATGGCATGGAGGAGGAAATACCATTCAGTCCACTATCTCAGAGATGGCTCTGCTCTGGTCAGTGTCACAGGACACTACTCTGGCCAATGAGACAAGGCCTGCTATGTGCTTAGAACTTCTGGGAGCATTTTTGTTTCTTCTTCCAGGTATCTATTACCCATTTCTGCTTGTCTACCCTGCCTCTGGTGCCTTGGACTACTTAAGAACAGCCTATAGATGAAGCTAACAGCCAAGTAATGTAGAGGAGATGCATCAAAGAGTCCGGGTACTTGTATCACCATTTATTCCCTCAATCAACCCGTATTGAAACCTGCCTTAGTCTGAGTTTCCTGTTCCAGGCAATAATAAATGACCTGTCATTTAAACCAGCTGGAGTTGCAATTTCTGTCATTGCATCCAAAAGTATCCTAGCTGATGAGGGTTAATTACGATAGTACACGTGTTAAATCACTTGTCCCAGTCAACCCTGGCACCCCAGTAAAGGCAAAACAAATGATTATATCTTACCATTGGCGCCTTCATCATGATAATCATCATTACTAGTGGCATAGCTATTCACAATAAAAACAAGTGCCACAAGCTACAAAAATAACACCGACCACTTCCTCTGTGCCAGCCACAGTTGTAAATGCTTAACATATTTAAATTATTTAATCTTCACAACGGCCTCATAAGATAAAAGTTATAATGATCCCAATCTTCCAGATGGGGAAAATGAGGTGTGGAGGGACCGAGTCATTTCTCTAAGGACTCACAGCTGGCAGGTGAGAGATAAACCCAGCAGCCCAGCACCAGATTAGTGACAAAAAGAGAGGAAGACCATGAGGAGCGCTGATTGGCTTCCTCATGTGGCCTTTTCTTGTTACCCCAGCTGCCGAGTAAAGCCAATGCGAGTGAACAAGGCCTCTGAGGAAGCACTAACCAAAAAGCGGTAGGGGTATGTGCAAGTTAAGAGTCAAGAGTGCTTGTATGACCCAAGTAAGATGCAACATCACACTGACACTAAATTGCCTACCCTTAAACTAGAGGCAAGAGGGCTGGGGAGATGGTACAGCCATCAAAGTTCATGCTAGACAAGAATGAGTACTCAATTTTGATTCCCAGAACCCACTTTAAAAACAAAAAAAGAATACCCAGACCATGTGGTGCTATGCACTAGCAATCTCCGTGTTGGAGAGGTGGGAGAGGTGGACAGATGCAGGCTCTGGGGTTCCTTGGCTTAGTGGGATCCATGAGTTCCAAACCTTGACTAAAATGGATGTTCACTTTGTTTGTTTTTGTTTTTGTTTTTCGAGACAGGGTTTCTCTATGTAGCCCTGGCTGTACTGGAACTTACTCTGTAGACCAGGCTAGCCTCGAACTCAGAAATCCACCTGCCTCTGCCTCCCAAGTGCTGGGATTAAAGGCGTGTGCCACCACACCCGGCAGATGTTCACTTTGAATCTTAAAATATCTCTACTTCATTGGAATTAAGATCAAAAGATCAAGAAATTAGTGTGGAGCCTTAGAGTGGGTGAGTGTTTTCAAGAGAGTGGTGTAACGAGTTAAGGGAATTAAGGGACAGAAATGTGGGGGGGGGGGTTAGGAGGGTAGGGTAGAGGAAGAATAAATACCACTAAAAACCATTCAAAAAGTTATATAGAAACCTAATACTGTAGAAGTTTCTTGATGGGTAGATGGGAAGTAGAGAGATGGTGGATGGATACATAGATAAATGGTAGATAGATAGATAGATAGATAGATAGATAGATAGATAGATAGATAGATAAGAGAGACAGAGAGAGACAGAGAGACAGAGAGAGACGGACAGACAGACAGACAGACAGAGAGACAGAGGGAGATTAAATTGCTCTATGAGGGAACAATAGGCACCAGAGAGTAACAGATAATCCTAGTAACAGGAATGGATTATTCTCTTTTGGAATTTCTGGCCATTGAGATTCCATAGATGCTTCCAAACATTGCAGGCTATTGTCAATCCTGCTAGTTACTCTCCAGAATGGAACAGAAAGGCTATATACTGCTGAAGGCATTGTGTACTTGAGTCAGAGAACAGGGAGAAACCAAGCCGGTACTGACCTGGAGGCCTCAGCCCTATGGGATAACTTCCATAGTTCTGAAAGGTGCTGTGAACAACACTAGTGTAGAGAGGAATCATAGTCTAAGGCAACTCTGATCCCTGAGAGCCATAATAATGACTGGCCTGGCAAGACATGTTACTGATGCAATGGTGTCAGGAACATCAGGGCAGTAAGTAACCACTCTCTGATTGGATTTAATTCCCACTCCAGAAGAAACATCTAGGCCTGGCACCATTCTTGGATCATGGACCAGTGGATAAACAGTTCATGGGCCCTAGGGAAGACTCTATAACTGTTACCTTGCTAAATGGACATAAAATCAAACCAATTCCTAATGACTCATCATAGACTGATGCATTGCTCAACCTTTATCTGAGGAAACATCTATTTGCACTAGATGCCAAATAACACCAGCACTCATAACTGGCCAAAGTGCAGAGAATAAAAGACTAGCAATGCTTAGCCCTGAATAGGTCTCTCTCTCTCTTTCCATATATCCATATATCCATATATATATATGGATATATATATATATATCCATGGATATATATATATATATATATTCTCCCTGTTCTCCCAAAGCAGCTCATAGATCATTGTGGAAGGGGTAGAAAGAATTTACAAGCCAAAAAGCAAGCAGCAGTAGTCACAAAGAGTGTCTTCTGAATATATCAAACAGTCATACATATAAACTCACACAGCATGTACAAACCTGTACAAGTTTAAGCCAGATCAAATCGCAGTATGAATAGAGGAAATGGACTCAAAGTCCTACCCCTAGCTAGGGAAAATCAGCAATTGATATCTGCTGGGGTAGAGTCAGTATTTTTTCAAAGTGCAACACCTGATCCAGTGGAGGGCTACATATCTAAGAGTACATGAGCAGTACAAATTGGACTTAGTAGATTCAAGCAAATAAAGAGGACACCAAGTTGGCTGTGTAGGAAATGGGAAATTTTTCTGGGAGAAGTTGGGGGAATGAATATGATCCAAATTCATTGGACAAAATTCTGAAAAAGAAGAAATAGTTTTAAAAAAAATGGAATGGCAGGGGGTGGACTTAGTGGTTAAGAGCACTGACTGCTCTTCCAGGGGTCCTGAGTTTAATTCCTAGCAACCACATGGTGACTCATAAACAACTGTAATGGGATCTCATCTGGTATGTTTGAAGACAGTAACAGTGTACCCACAGACACAAAATAATCTTTAAAAAAAAGGTAGATGGCATCTAAAGATGACATCTGAAGTTGACCTCTGTTCTCCACACATTCTTACAGATTCATCCACACCTTTGCATGTGAACGCACACGCACACGCACATTTTAGAGCTAGGAGAAGGGTCATCGGTCGCCTGTAGGATTACTCTGAGAACTTGCCCTCGGGGAGTTGCTGAAGAGGAGCATCCCAAGGCTGGAGGATTGCCTTGCCTTCCCTCACTGCTCTGCTCTGTCTCATTCAGGGAGGACATAAAGACGAAGAGAGACTTTGGGAGATGGAGTGAATGCCAACCACATCGGTGGTTATCACTTTAATTTAAATCCCCTTTTCTGCAGTCCTCACTGAGGAGCGTGATGATAATTCCCTTCCAGGTTTCATTCCTTCAGTAGAGCCAATTTGACTCATTATCTCCCTGTAGGCACCAGGAGGATTAAAGCCAGCTGTCTTTACTGACTTGTCCCTGCTCTGAATAGAATCTGGATGGAGGAGATATCAAGGGTGAATTCCCTACTATATGACTTATCACCTTGAGGACAAAGGTCAAGGATTCTGGGATATGCCCACTGCACAACAGATCCATAGTTTCTTCTGGATAACCTCGGGGGAGGGCCTTTGAAGGAGGAAGCTGCATGGCCAGAACTGAGCAGGACCCTTGTAGAACCTAAGAGAGATGTCAGTCATGGTGAGCTAGACAAGCTTCAATCAAGCAGGCTGGGCTCCAGTAGCTGCCCCAGGACCTGGGTAGGTTGTCTAAGCTCACTGAGCATACAGAATGGGGTAATTTTATTTACAGATATGTAGCTGTATATGAACATACATGTATACAAATACACACATACCCCATAACACACCAGGAAACATGTTGGTAGATTTCATTATTGTGTAAGTTTCATAGAGTGTACATACAAGATAGGATCTTACAAGACCACCATCACATATGGTTTTTCTTTTAACCAAAGGGTCACTACGCAACACATGCCTCTGTGTGTCAGTATATATGAGTATTTGTGTATATATGTAAATCTAATCAATATTTTTTCTTATTGATAAAATGCTCACTGTATGTCTAAAGGCTGATTCTGAACTATGTCTTCTTTCCTTCCTGAAACCACTCTTTCAAGCCCATGCCAAAGCTGTGTGTGTGTGTGTGTGTACATGTGGATGTGTTTGCATATGCATATGTGTGAGCATATCATATATGTATGTGCATATGTGAGTTGTGTGTTCACATGTGTGAGTGTGAGGAGGCATGTGCATGTGACTACATATGTGAATGCTTGTGTGTGTGCATGATCATGTGTGTGTTGGTGTGTGTGGTTTGTGTGTTGATGTGTGTGTGTGTGTGTGTGTGTGTGTGTGTGTGTGTGAATGTGTGTAATTAGGACAGACCTTGGATGTAGTTCCTCAGGAGTCATCCACCTTATGTTTTAGTGAGAGTTTTTCATTGAGACCTGAGGTTTGCCAAACAGGCTAAGCTGGCTGGGACTCACCTGACTCCATTTCCTCAGCACTTGGATTGCAAACATATGCTACCAAACCCATCTTAGATTTAGAGATTTGGAGTTTTAGAATGTTTTAGAGACCCCACCCAGGTCTTCATGCTTGCACAGCAAACACTTTACCGGCCCAATCTCCTTGCTAATCCTTAGTAAGCAAAGCCCTTTCTTTCCAGGCTTTTCATGATCTCTCCCATTCACTGAATATTCTACCACATGGAACATGCTGTTCACCATGGTTTCTGCCTCCTTCCGGTGACCTTCTCCCTCAGAGTATCCATTCATCTCAGGACCCCTGCCGCTCCACCAGTCTATTCTGCCCTACTTCCACTCAGGTTGCATGGTTTCTCTCTTTATTCTGCCCTAAATTCAAAACCTCAAACTTAAGCATCCCCTTCTCTGAGAACACTCTCTTGTCCTTATAATTCACCTTTTGTGGACTCCCAGATTCGGTCATTCCAAGAGAGCTCTTGTGAATGTTTACTGTCACTCCCCAATAGCAATCTCTGTTCTCCATATTTACTGCCTTCTTCAAGCAGCTGAGAACTACATCGTTTCATTTGGAGAATGCCATGGACTTTCTTACTTCTTCTCTTCCTAATTTGTTTCTCTAGCCAAGCCAAGGCCAATCTAAATAAATCATGTATTCTGAAGCCCAGCACAGTCAAAGAAAGTATGTTCCATGATAACAGACCTCAGTTTAACTTAAAAGCATAGATTTATGCAGAAAAAAAACACTGCTGTGTTTCTCTGAAAGTTTGCCTTTTCTATTATTCCAAGAAAATTATTAAACATATCTCCTAGCCTCCAATGCCTCTTCTTTATTGTTAGAAAATGGTGAGTTTTCTCTTTTGTTTTGTGATAAAATAGCAGTGCTAGGAACTGTCTCACCATCCGACCTCCAGCAAAGGACAAATCCTACAATTCCTCCTCAGAGGGCAAGTCCCACAATTCCTCCTGTGTCCACCAGAGCACTGCTGCTGCACTTGTCCTAGTCCCTCCCTTCTAGGTTTCTGCTCTTGGTGGAGCACTTCCAAGACCATAGTTATGCTGTCGCTCTCTTTTGCGCTTCTCTGCCTCTGTCTCTGTCTCTCTCTCCCTCCCTCCCTACCACCCTCTCTTTCTGTCTGTCTGTCTGTCTCTGTCTCTTCCTCCTCTCTCTTCTTTCTGTTTTTCTGTCTCTGTCTGTCTCTGTATCTCAGTATCTCTCTCTTAGTATCTCCCCCCACCTCTCTGTGCAAAGGCGTGTGTATGCACTTTGTCCCTAAGGGTGTCAGAGGGGACACTGCAGTATCACTTTCTACTTTGTAACCTTGAGTCTTTTCTGAACCTAGAGTTAGACTGTAAGCCAGCAAGCCCCAGTGATCCTACTGTCTCTGTCCTACACAGTGCAGGAGTTACAGGCATGCACAGTCACTCGAAGCTTTTCATGTGGGTGTTGGGGTCTGAACGCAGGTCGTCATGCATCTGCATGGACTCTTACCCAATACTCCAAAACTTCAACATCCCTCCTTCACTGTCTTATGTGTTTCTACTCACCACCTCACTTATCCTCTCTATTTACAGTAAAACACCTTGTTCTTATTGCCCGCGCTTTTGTTCCCCTGGTAAGAACACGCTCAGGGCAACCGGAATCTTCTGCAGTACAAACTTTATTGCTTACCCCATCAGGAGCCAGTGGAGAAAGGAGCCAGAGAGAGAGAGATATGGCGGAGCCCCCTCCCTTTTATGGAGGACTGTCCTCCGCCTCGGACGTGTCACTCCCTGATTGGCTGCAGCCCATCAGCCGGAGTTGTCGTCACGGGAAAGGCAGAGCACATGGCGTGGAAAGCTACCCCGGCACATGCGCAGCTTGCTTGTTTACTACTTAGAACACGGGTGTCAGTGCCATCAGCGCCATCTTGTAATGGCAAATGTGAAGGCGGCTCCTTACATCTCCCCCTTTTCTTTTATATAAGAGCAATAGGCCACCCATAATAATGAGAGTGGAGATAGAGGTCAAATCCCCAGTGTGTAAAATAGGGGCTTTACACAAAACCTCCTCCCAGGCTCATCACCCAAAGGGGTCTTGGTCCGCTCCCGTGTCGTTTTTCCTGGGGGAAGGACACTTGGACACTCAACCTTCTTGAAAGATGACATGTCTCCCTAGAATAGGCTCATATATGCCACAGAGCCCTTCTACTGCAGTGCTTAGCCATGCAACTCTCTCGGGCTGCTGAAGCACACTCACTCTATCCCGTGCAATGAGACTAGCCTCATGGGGTGCAAGAGCTGAGTGGCCAGCGACCCATTGCTTAAGCATAGATAACCATATATCAGGGGAAGCACCATGTTCTAGTGCTGCAAGCGCCTGGGAAATAACCACCATGTCTCCTCTAGTTTGGGCCTTAAGCTTACAGACCAATCAGAAAAGCAACACTAATCCACAGCAAAGAACAGCTCCAAATAATTCCACCCCCACCCATTCTTTAAAGGAAAATGTTGAAAAGATAGTCTTTAGGTCAGGGACAGGTCCAAGTGCGTGGGGCAAGTCTCAATTTTTTAAAGGGTCTGTTCAAATTTAGCCGTCCAATTCTGTATCTCCCAATGCTGCTCTCCCTTTGTTGCTATCGCACTGGACATCACCAAGACGAGGGACATCAGTATTCCTTTGGTCAGTCTGGATTTTTCGGGTGAGTCTTTCTGGTATCCAAAATGGGTTGTCTTCATTCTGTGGAAAAACACAAACAGCTCCCCTGGATCTTATCAAAATAGGATCCGGGCCTTTCCATTTGTTATTTAAAACATCTTTCCATTTAACCATCTCTTTGGGCCTATCTGGCTCTGAACAATGTCGTTCAGCCGCGGTATGGCCATGAGAATCAAGATTCGATCCCGGGTTTCGGCACCATTTATTGCCCGCCGCTTTTGTGTGTCCCCCTGGTAAGAACACGCTCAGGGCAACCGGAATCTTCTGCAGTACAAACTTTATTGCTTACCCCATCAGGAGCCAGTGGAGAAAGGAGCCAGAGAGAGAGAGATATGGCGGAGCCCCCTTTTATGGAGGACTGTCCTCCGCCTCGGACGTGTCACTCCCTGATTGGCTGCAGCCCATCAGCCGGAGTTGTCGTCACGGGAAAGGCAGAGCACATGGCGTGGAAAGCTACCCCGGCACATGCGCAGCTTGCTTGTTTACTACTTAGAACACGGGTGTCAGTGCCATCAGCGCCATCTTGTAATGGCAAATGTGAAGGCGGCTCCTTACAGTTCTCATATCCCTTGTCTTTTATCCACACCACTTCACAAAGCCTATTCTTACTAAGGTCACCAATAACGTCCACACTACTGAAATTAAGGGCTGATCCTTAGTCATCCCACAAGAATTCCAAGCATCCTCTGGTAAATTTAAGCAGCTCAGCTTTTGTTGTCTCCCTGCCTTGGGAGATGTCCTCCTCATAGCTGCCAGTTCCTCTGTTGCTGACTATTCTCTATAAGTGAATCTCTGAATGCCCCCATGGTTCAGGGCTGCTCACTAGCCTGAGCTCACTTCTTTCTCTCCTCTTCCCCATTTGAGTTGGACAGAGTTTTTATTGTTGTACAGATACATGGGAGGAATTACTTAAAAGCAGGGACTACAGCTCAGCTCATGTTTCAGTCCATGGATGGTCAGCTGACCTCATGGTGATCTAGTACATAGAATAAAGGGCAGTTGACCCTAATGGGAAAACTCCCAACTACTCAGCCCCGAGGAAGTAGAGAAGAGGGAGATGGGGTTACACATTGAAAGGCACATCTCTTAGACACATACTTCCTTCATGCAGACACCTCACAGTTCAACCATCTCTCAACAGGCTGTGAAGACTGTTGACCAGGCCAGAGCCTTCATTATCTAACCATCCCTGCGAAACCCTCCAAGATACATTCAAGGGTGTGCTTCGTTAATCTCCTGGATAGCTCTCAATCCAATCTGGTTGACAAGATGAACCACTGAGCTTTCTCCACATGTAGAAAAGGGACTACTTGAGAAGAGGATGGGGCTAGGGGGAGGGAGCTAGGGGAGAACAGAAGTGTTGGGGTGTGGGTAAGAGGAAAGCCTACAATGCACCTATATGAAAATGTTATAATGGAATCCATCATATTGTTCACAATGAATATACCCATGTAAATAGAAGCATACATTAGGTTACAGAATCTCTAAAGTTTATTTCAAACATCTTTGAGTTTGGGATTATTCAAAACAAATTATTATTATTTGTTTTGTTTCTTTGTTTTTATGGGTGTGTGTGTGTGTGTGTGTCTGTCTGTCTGTCTGTCTGTCTATCTGTCCAGACATGGTCTCACCCTGCAGGCTGGACTGCCTGGGAACTTGCTGTGTGGCCCAGGCTGGTTTCAGGCTCAAAGCCCTCTTCCTGCCTCAGCCTCCCATCTGCTCCGTCTGCTCGGTTGACAGGTGCTCTTCTTTCCTGGTGGCTTTGCTTGTTTTCTACTGCAGAAGAAACAGTGGGAAAAGAAAAGCACAAAGCACGATGCAGATCCCAAAAAGGACTCTCTCTCTCTCTCCCCTCAAAGTAGAAGGCATGCCTTGTCTCTTGGATGGCACAGTAATGGAATGCCCTCTGATAGCAAAAGACACAAGGCTGTCCTTGCCCCTCTGTTGGGCTTTTATAAATGTGAAAGAGGAAAGATGGTAGCCACAAGAGAAAAATGGTGTTATTACTAGACTCTTGAAGTAAAAAAAAACTCACCACAACCATTTCATAAATCACATCTTAGATGCTGTCAGAAAATGTGTTTCACAATTATTGTCTTTGGCAAAAAGAAAAAAAAAATGAGTTTTCAAGTTTGTCTATATCTGTAGGAAGCTTCCTTCCCAACTGCACTGTGTGTTCTTGCCTTCTAGACTAAACGATGCTGTGGACTGAAGTGGGGGTGGGGTGGGTGACAGTGTTCTAATGAGGAAAAGCAGAGAAACCAAGAAACAATATGGAAAAGCTATCACAAATTATAGATCTTTATAAACTACCCCCCACACGGTGGAGCTTCCCTTACGGAAACACAGTTTACACAAGTAATTACTGAAGAGATCACTGTGAGAGCACTTCCATTCACCAAGTTTACAGGGCATCCAAGGGTGGCAATTACAACTCCATACAAAGTCTTTGATAATGCAATCTTTTGGAGAATTAAAAAAGAGAAAGAAAGAGAGAAGGAAGGAAGGAAGGAAGGAAGGAAGGAAGGAAGGAAGGAAGGAAGGAAGGAAGGAAGGAAGGAAGGAAGGAAGAACACTGGCTGTGAACTGCTTGAAAGGGGATCCCGGCAGCACTGAAAAAGAATCCAATGCCCAGATGGAACCTTGGCAGAACATTGGAAGCTGACCACTCATGAGCCCTGCTCTAAGGTTGATGTGGATCGCTGGCATCCTGATGGCTGCCAAACAATCTTCCTGTTGCTTCCTGTGACAAGGGGTCTGGATGACAGTGCAAAGGCTTTCAGCATCAAGTCCTTCCCTCAGCTCCATGTCCAGTGTAGAGGTCCCTACATTTACCGGTATATACACGAGCGGCATATACACAAATTAACGATTTGAGTATGATAAAATGGCCGTATAAGCTCATGGGATTAAACACTAGGTCTCCAGTCGGTGTAGCTGTTTCAGAAGGTGGAACCTTACTGAAAAGTGAGTCACAGGGGAGGTTGGAGGATTTCAGGTTTTATAGCCCCTCCCACTTCCTATTCACTGACTGCTTCCTGTGTGCTTATGTAATAAGTATGGCCAGATGTCTCCCCTGCAGCAATAGACTGTGTGACCTCAAACTGCAAGCTCAAAATAAGCCCATCCCAATCAGAGATGCTTCTTGGATGCTTCTTGGCAGATATTTAGACCATGAAAGCAATCCATGTGTACACATACACACACACACACACACACACACACACTACCAATTTAACAGCACCAAGGCAATTTTAGCCCAGGCTGTCTAATTGCAATGCTTCTGCCCATACCATCTTACTGTTGCATAGCAACTGCCAACACTTTGCTGGTTTGTTCATTGCCTAAGTATAGTAAGTGCCTACTCTCTACCAGTTGCCTTGTCATGAAAGGCATGCAGTAGATATGTGAGTGACTCAACGGTAGCTTCATTCTGATGCCCATTTTACTGTTGAGCAAACTGAGGTTCAGCAAGAGTAGAAAAGGCAACTCAAGCCACCTGTGCTGGTTTGAATAGGAATGGCCCCCATGCACTCAAATGCTTGAATGCTTGGCCCATAGAGAGTGGCAGTACATTAGCAGATGTGGCCCTTTTGAAGGTAGTGTGTTACTGTGGGGGCAGGCTTGAGCTATGCCCAGTGTGCCACACAGTCACTGCTGCTGCCTATGGATCAAGTTGTCTAACTCTTAGCAACTCCAGCATCATGTCTGCCTGGATGCTGCTATGTTCTTGCCCTGGCGATAATGAACTTAACCTCTGAACCGTAAGCCAGCCCCAATTAAATGTTCACCTTCATAAGAGTTGCTGTGGTCATGGAGAGTTGCTGTGGTCATGGTGTCTCTTCACAGCGATGGAAACACTAAGACAATACTCAACCTGCCAGTGTAAAGCTGGGCTTTTTTGCCAGCACAGCAGAGAGCTCACCCTGAGTACTGTGATGCCCCCCTCCCGCAGCATCACTACCCACAGCCCCTTTGCTGTTTCCATCTCCAGAACTTTTCAAGGAGGTTGTATATCAGAGGAGCTGACACAATTGTGACCAGAGCACTAATGTCCTAGCTGAGACTTCTTTCACCAGCCACTATGGAAAAGGAACAAATTTAGGACAGATGCGTGCGTTTGCTTGCTTGTTTTGAAACAGTCTTGATTAAGTAGTCTGGACTGTCCTTAAACTCTCAGAAATCACCCTGTCTCAGCCTCTCATGGCTGCCATATTTTAAGATGTGACTTTGATGCCTTTCATGATAGAAGACTGATACTGTCAGCAAATTAGTACTTTCTGTTGTAGTTGCTGTCGTCATTGCATCCCTACCACATCATCATCATTGTCACCATCATCTTCACATCCTCCTCCTCCTCCTAACTTTCTCAGTCATCACAATAGCACTAGTGACTCCAAGTAAAAGACCTAGCCAGTGCTGGGCCTTAAGCCACAAGCTATGTGTTTGTATTTCACTTTCATCTTCACAATGATTCTGCAATGTAAATGATATCTTCCTCAATTTTGTCATTGAGAAAACAGTCAAAGAAGCCGAATACTTTGTCTAAGACAACACACATGGAGAACAACAATCCAGAGAAGTGACTTCATCATCTACTTGAATCCATAGTACTCCCTGCTTTCCTAGAGAATATCCTTGTTGCCATAGCCACTATCCTGCAGATGGTTAATAGTTCTTCCCTTCACCTAAGAGGGAAACAGCTAGTCTTAGAAGTGTCTGTTTCAAACACAGCTGTCACTTATAGTTCCCATTTCTCCAGTACATTCATGTGTCTCTCCTATGATTCCCCAAACTAACCAAGATGGATTGTTATGCTGCGGCCTGTCACAGGGTACTTGGAGCTCTGGCCTGTCCTAGATCTCTTACTTTTGTGCCCACACCATAAATCAGAGCTGAAAATGAGTTCTGCCATCTAGCATGGGAATGACTGACTTATTATTAGCTGCATCTCAAGAAAAGAAATAATGCATGTATGTAACATGTCACATGCATGCATGTATGCATACATACATACATATAGGTGGATGTATTAGTGCTGAGATGCACATATGTGAAACAACACAGGACAAATCAAATTACCTTTCTGTTCTAGTCATGTTCTCAGTGGACTGTCATATGTGTACTGTGAGGAGCCACCCTCACATTCGCCATTACAAGATGGCGCCGACATCCTGTGTTCTAAGTAGTAAACAAATAATCTGCGCATGTGCTGGGGTAGTTTTCCACTCCAATTGCTCTGCCTTCCCTGTGACGACAACTCGGTCGATGGACTGCAGCCAATCAGGGAGCGACACGTCCGAGGCGGAGGACAATCCTCCATAAAAGGGATGGGGTTTTGCCATTCGCCCCTCTTCTCTTGCTCCTGAAGAAGTAATCAATAAAGCTTTTGCTGCAGAAGATTCCAGTTGTCCTGAGCGTGTTCTTGCCGGCAGGGACAAAAGCTCGGGATAGTGTACCTACACAGGTGAGAAGAGCTCTTTACCCTGTTTACTGACTCAGTCTAATCTCTTCTGGATAAAGCTGGCAAACACGTTGAGAAATGATGTTTTTGTGGCTATCCAGTTGGTATCAAAATAGCCATCGCAGGTAAAGGGCACTAAAACAGGCTGACCTCCCAGGAAAAGACTGTGGGGTGAGAAATGATTTGAATGGTGTATAGAAGATGACCTATAAAAAAGGAATGATGGCGAATGAAAGTGATGAGGAAAAAAATGAGTCACAGGAAGAGCCAGAGCAGTGCAGGGAGAGAGAGCAGCACATGAAGATTCCCAGTTGGGGAGACTGGGGAAACGGAAAGAAGTCAGCATAGGTGGACCAGAGAGGAGAGGCCAGGCATTCATACCTTCCTCCATAACCGTTACACTCCATGGCAACCGCATCCACCACATCCATCGTTGGATCTCCAAGCTCTGGCAGATTTCCAGCCTTCAGTTTTCTCCTCTGTGCAATGTAACTAGGTGTTTGCCCATTCCAAGCCTTTACAACTAGACCTTCCTGAAAACATAGTTCAAATGCACCAAGTTACCTGCTTCAGCAAGATGCTCAACTCAGCATGATTTCAAGTCTGGCAGGTGGCAAGCTTTATACATGGATCAGCAAACACAGAGTCAAGCTGGTGATTTCCAGCACAATCTTTAGGATATTTGGTTTTTCTGAATGTAAACAAGGCAAAATCCTGTGGATAAAAATTTGGCTTCGGTGATTCTGGGCCTTTCTGAGAAGGGAGCACTTGAAAACAGTTTCCTTCTTACTTTACAGAAATACCTCATTCTAAAGATACCAATAAGCATTCAGTGTGAAACATTGAGGAGGGATGAATTTACTAGTAAGGTCTGTTTCTCTCAGAGTTCACATGGTCTTCATCCTTGCTGCTCTTCCAACATGGCTTGCGGGGAGAACACATTTGGCTCAAAGAAGTAATAGCTCAAAGACAAACATCCTCAGAAAACCTCTGTTCCAAAACACCCATGGAAGGAGTTACAGAGACAAGGTTTGGAGCTGTGATGAAAGGATGGACCATCTAGAGACTGCCATATCCAGGGATCCATCCCATAATCAGCTTCCAAACGCTGACACCATTGCATACACTAGCAAGATTTTGCTGAAAGGACCCAGATAGAGCTCTCCCTTGTGAAACTATGCCGGGGCCTAACAAACACAGAAGTGGATGCTCACTGTCAGAGATTGGATGGATCACAGGGCTCTCAATGGAGAGGCTGGAGAAAGTACCCAAGGAGCTGGGGGGATCTGCAACCCTATAGTTGGAACAGCATGATGAACTAACCAGTACCCCGGAGCTCTTGTCTCTAGCTGCATATGTATCAAAAGATGGCCTAGTCGGCCATCGCTGGAAAGAGAGGCCCATTGGATTTGCAAACTTTGTATGCCCCAATGCAAGGGAATGCCAGGGCCAAAAGAATGGGAATGGGTGGGTAGGGAAGTGGGGGGGGTATGGGGGACTTTTGGGATAGCATTGGAAATGTAATTGAGGAAAATACGTAATAAAAGAATATTAAAAAAAAAAGAAAAAGAAAAAAAAAAAAAGAAAACCTCTGTTCCTCCTTCCCTGGTGCACAGATAAATACATTCACACATTTACACATGTGCCCCTACAAGCACACACAAATGTAGTAGGTGAACATTAAACATATTCATCATTAAAGACACAGAAGCCCCAAAAGGAGTTCAAGTTCCCATCTTCAGTAAATGCACAGATATTATATTCATGCATACTGACAAGCACATGCATGAGGATTCTTATGCTCTGAGCACAGAAGTAATCACACATAAGCAGATTAGCTTATTCATGACCTCACAAACTTACATAAGTTCAAATAGGAAACTATCTGTGTCCACATAACTCACATATGTATAGCAATTGACATACAAGCAGGTTGATGTATACATCCTTAGATTTACACACATGGAATGACATGGGACAGCCCAAATACACACCACAGTGTTGCAAACAGGGTGGATGTGTGAACATATAGTCATGTGCATAAGAAATCAGAAACACTCATACAACACGCACCCTCCCACACAAAACATTCACAAGCATAAACGCACACACTAGGGGGCTTTGATGTCGCTCGGAGAATTAGCATGTCATAATGAACATGTTTAGTACAAGGACTGTGCTGCACTCTCCTTCTACTCTGTGCTTTTCCACTATGAAACTGAAGACAACTGTAGTGGAATAAGTGAGGTATCGAGAAAACAAGATGCAGACTGCTCAGGATAAAACCAGAGGTCTGGTACTCATCTTTGCAAAGAAGACAGTATGAGTTCACACTCCACAGGGAGCTGGGTTTGTGCTCTTGAAATTCAGGAAGTACTCACAGAAGGAATCTCACAGGCCACTCTTCAGAATCTCTGGATCAGTATTAACTGGATCCTTCCATTTGGGATTCCTTTGGCTTTGGGGTTGAGGACATCTTCCCATGAATGTTCTTTATGTGCTTAGGTCCCAGTGAGGGTGGAAAGGCCAGGTATCCTGATGGTGCACAAGTGCTAACAACCACTAAGCTGGAGTCATCAATACTTGCACATAGGTTAGGGTCCCCAGCACTGCCACACAAGGTTTTGGCTGCCTTCGCTCATTTCATCCTTTGTAACAAGGAAAACATATAAACCTATTATCACTGCCATTTTGCAGAGAGATAAAGTGAAGATAAGATCGGTGAAAAGTTGCTTAGGGCTGTGATTGATGTGTTCATATTTGAATTTAGCTCAACTTTAGAAAGACAGGCTCACAGGGTGGAAGGGCCAGAGTGTTTTAAAATAACAAGTTATTTCTAAGCCTTGTGTTTTGAACAGTCTGTTTTGATTGAGTGTAACCAAGCCCACGTCACAAGGCCTGCCTGGCTCTTTTCTCTCCTGCCAGTTGGCCTTTGTCCCATGATAACAGCTCACCACAGGAAGTAAATGTCCGCAAAGAATCAAAAGACCGCCATGTTGAGGTTACTGAAGACTGCAGTTCTCAACCACCCCATTTTTGATGCTCTGTGTTCAAATATTCCTTTGTTTGGGAAGCTGGCCTATTCTTATGACATATTTGTTTACTAGCCTCTACCCACCAGACGATAAACCATTGCACACCTCCATCAGGTGTGTCAATCAAGGGTGTCTCTAGATAGTGCCAGATGGCCCATAGGAGACAAAGTCACCCCTGCTTGTGACTCACTGGACTACACATACCTGAACCGACTTTGCTAAGCATTGCAAGGTGTATTACAATGCACTGTTCTCCCCAGCAGATCTATGCCGTAGCTCCTATAGCACCTTCTCTTCTAAGATGGAAAATCAAAATACCCAATAAGAAACTCAAGAGACAGGTTTATTGTGTCCTACAGTTTGAGAGAATAAAACCAAGCATTGAAGAGAAGGCACTGACACAGGGATGGGAGGCTCTTAGGTCATATTAGACTCACGGTCAGGTAGCAGAGTGAATAGGAGATGGGAGCAGGCTATAACTTCTCAAAGCACGCCAACAATAATAACCTACTCTCCCTGGCAAAACTCCACCTCTCAGGGATTCCACAGCCTTCCCAAGTAGCGCCACCACCATCTAGGGTCCAAGGGTTCAAATCCATTTGCCTGAGGGAGACTTTTGACATTTAAACAGCAATCTCTGGAAGAGCAGACTATCTATCTCAGGTTCAGTTATGATTCCACCATCTTCTGCTAGTTTATATGTAGGCATGTGAAATGGTGCAACTGGATTTGAACTCAAATATTTTCCTGCATCCCCCTGGTTGAGGATTGACTACCTTGTGAGTCACCATCAAACTGTTACCTTTAGTTACTGCTAATTAACTTTCTTACAGGTGAGCAGGCTTTCCATCATTACAGGGGTAGCAAGGAAGAAATCAACGTAAATGCTGACCTTCATCTGTTTGTGACACAAAATAAGTGAGCCTGGACTGTTAAAAATTAAATTAAATACTGTTAAAATCTAATTTGTTCCAGTACAAGACCAAAACTTCCAGGAGAGGACACTCTATTCTAGGGAATTTCAAAGGCTTAAAAGGAAGAAGAAGAAGAAGAAGAAGAAGAAGAAGAAGAAGAAGAAGAAGAAGAAGAAGAAGAAGAAGAAGAAGAAGAAGAAGAAGGAGGAGGAGGAGGAGGAGGAGGAGGAGGAGGAGGAGGAGGAGGAGGAGGAGGAGGAGGAGGAGGAGGAGAGGGAAGAAAGAAGAAAGAAAAGAAGAAAGAAGAAAGAAAGAAGAAAGAAAGAAGAAAGAAGAAAGAAGAAGGAAGAAGAAGAGGAAAAAGAAAGGTGTCTACCCCTTTCTTCCTGGTGATTAAATTCAGTTTGAGCTGAGTATTGCCCACAGCCTTGTAGTATCCATAGCCTTGCGCACATCTCCAAGGTGGACTCCAACTGGCTCAAACAAATGTCCACACTCTTGGAAGCCACTGTGACACATTTAGCCAATTGATATGATTTGACCAATAAGGTAAGGCATTTCCTCTGTTACAGGGAAAAGATCTCTTTCGATTTACAAATAGCCTGAGGACCAGGAAGCACAAAGCTACAACTCAGAGCAGCTATTCTGACCTGTAAGGATGGGTCATAGAATGCATAAGACAAGAAGAAGGCAGAGAGGATATGGAAACCACCTCAGAGTATCACTTAGTCTTGCTTGAAGTAGCCAGACCTTCTCAAAGGAGATGCACCTTTACTTGGTATGAATGCTTCCTGTAGTGACTGTTCCTGGTTGTCAACTTGACTATATCTGGAATTAACTACAGTCCAGAATTGGAAGGCTCACCTGTGATCCTGATCTTGAGGCTGGAAGATACAAGTTTCTGTCCTGGATCTTGGCATGGAGATCCTGAGGCCTAGTGGCTATGAATTCTGGGAGACTAAGGCAGGGAGATCTCTGAGTTCAAGGTGATCTGGGACAAAGCAAGTCCCAGATCCAGGTGTGGTGGTACACACTGAAGACTTACATAAAGACATTGAAAGAAGGAAGATTCTCTCTTCTTTGCCTACTTGCCTTGTGGGACTGAGCAATTGCTAGATCCTTGGACTTCCATTCACAGCTGCTGCTGACCATTGTTGTGGAGTTAGACTACAGACTATAAGTCATCAACAAACCCCCTTACTATATAGAGGCTTTCCATAAGTCCTGTGACTCTAGAGAACCCGACTAATACAATTTCCAACTTAAAATGGCCTGATTTATTTTCTTTAAACTTTTCAATGCTGTAGAACTGAAGCACAGTCAATGGAAATTGTGCTTCAGATTTTGAATCCCTCAAATTTAGTTCTCTCCCTAAGCTAGAGTTATGTAGAATGAGACTTTCACAATTGAGGGCAGTAAGATGAACTCCCAGTAACTAGCACAACTGTCCTTACCTTGTGTGTGGTAGATGTTGGGGCATGGATGTTTCTTCTCACCATGGGTAGGTTAGGACACTCCCCAGCCCAAATAGAAGAGAGTCTGTGAATCCCCTCTGTGACTAAAGTAACTTGAGTTGGATTCTCTAGTTTCTGGTATCAAATTCATATTACCTAAGAACATGGCTTCAGGAAAGAATGAGATGCGACTTAGTGAACATGTTCATGGCAGATACTTCCCTCTTGTCTCATGCATTCTATGACCCATCCTTATGAGTCAAAATGTCTGCTGAATGTTGTAGCTTTGTGCTTTCATCTTTCCCCTCTAGCAGAGGAATGCCTTATCTTATTAGTCAAATCATATCAATTGACTAAATGAATCACAGTGGCTTCATAGAGTATTGGTGTATATGTATCATACAGAAGTATATGTATAATTCTCAAGCAATCTTGAAAGCATGTGTCTGTTGCCATTTTACAGATAAGTAAACCAAGGAAATAAATTTATCTAAAGACTCACAACATCATCAATGTATAATTGAAGTTGCCATCCACGGGGGAGGGCTCCTCCCAGAGTAATAGGTTTCCAAATAAAAAGCAAAAAACCCAGTGTCAGATATTGGATATCTCATCCTGAATTGTTGGTAAGACGTGTTCCAGACACCCCAAAACGGTAGAGATGTTTGGCACTGCTCTTGGTTGCCCCACAGAACTTGATAAATGCTATCACTGAAGACACCACACACTTCAGTCACAGAATGTGGAGAAATCAGGATGATACTGTCCAGGAAGCTATCTTTCCTCTGGCAGCCTTCATAGTACCAGGGAGTACTAGAAAGGCCATGGGGTTGGAGATTATGATCAAGTCTCCCTCAGCTGTGTGCTCTGTCAACTACAGCAAGACACACTCAGATGCAGAGGTACACATAATATAGGGAACCAAACTGCTTTTCCATTGGACTTAAGGCCTTTTCCACAGGAGGAAGTACATTCCTGGTGTTGTAAATCTGGACAAGAATCCAAGTCTGGGAAGCCCACATGCCCAATGGCTGAACCTATAGTCATTGTTTTGTTAAATGGGTCTAGTATCAAATTGTCCTCTAAATTATTATCACTATCCATAGATTAGTTAGTGCAGCTTGCAAGTCTCATCAGAGAAACTACTCAACGTGCAGAGAACAAGTGTCTGCTCAGCCATAAATGGAACCTTTACACTTCTCCTGCTCTGAACAAGAGCATAATATGGTGCATATCTCCAGTTGCTACTATCATAACTAATTATACACAGATTACGTAGGAGAGGTGACATCTGTGAATATGCAAATGATCCATGGTTTATTGGTTCTTTTAAGTACCCTATTTAATAAATTCATGGGAAAATTAAGCTGTAACATCTTTTGATGTGGAATTTTACATGTTATTTATTTTTAATGTTTAAGAGTCTCAGACATGTTCACTGCATCTGTGTCTCTCTTTCCTTTCCCTTCTTCCATTCCTCCCACATCCACGTATTCCATCTCTAACTCATAACCTCTTCTTAATTATTGTTACACATGTATGCACTCACGCCTACATACAAACACACACACAGCCTAGTGAGTCCATTTAGTGTTGCCATGTGTAGACTTGGGGTTGGACAAACTATTCTGGAGAAAACCGATTCTCCCTCTCAAGAGCCATGAACTGCCAGTAAGATCTAGAACTGCTAAGGTGGGTGGAGAAGAAATGTTGCTTCAGGTTTCTGGAATTCAAAAGAGGCTCCTAGTTCCACAAAACAAAGGCTCTACTAACCAAGGAGCTTTCAAAAACTCCATTGCTGGTACATTGGAGTTTGTTTCATCTTTGAGATTCAATGTAGAAGTATGGATTTAAGCAAATGTAATTGTCCAGTGATGAAAAATATCCACATGTTCTCCTTCTGAAGTCACTTGTTCCCTTGATCTCAGTAAAGTAAGCTACTGGGAATGAGGAAGAACTTCGACCTTGCACCCACAGATTATAGACAGCACACGGTTTGTTTGTTTGGTTGGTTGGTTGTTTGTTTGTTTGTTTGGTTGGTTGGTTGGTTTTTAAGACACTGTCTCGCTACCTAGTCCAGGCAAACATTGGGCAAATAAAAATCCCACTGGATTAGAATAAGGATGAAATGAGCAGGTACAAAATTCCAATGCCATCATCCTCTTGAGTTTAATAATCACTTGACCAGCTTTAGTTATTATTATCCCTAGAATATTCTACCTGTACAAAAGTTGTATTTATACTGTGAACTTAGCCCTTGGTCTGGGCTTAAGAACATTAGTACTATCTCTCCATTGGCTTGTTTTTATCATGCATTTGTCCTGACAACAGAAAAATACATAATGAAAGTGTTGGCTGAGAACAAACAACCCCAAATGAACAAAAGGCTAATTTAAAAGAGCAAGAGAATTGTGCTCAGAAACTGCAAGCTCTTTGAAAGTCTAAGGCAGGATTGCAAGTTCAAAGCCAGCCTAGGCAAAAAGAAGACTTCAAGAACATCCTTAAGACATTTCCTCAAAATTAACATTACAGAAAGGGCTCAGTGATAGACTACTTGCCTAATATGTGTGAAACCCTACGTTCTCCACAGAGATAAAAACTGAGTATGAGAATATACTATCGTGTACAAGAGGAGTCTTTAAAGAAATCTATGAATAATATGGTGTGGTAGATAGTTTTAATCGTCATCAGGACACAATCTACAATCTCCTAGGAACAGAGCATTTGTGAGGGACTGTACAGTTTGGATTTCCTGTGGGTTGTATGTAGGGAATTACCCTGTTTAGTGCAAAGACCTACTTACCTTAGGTGGCATTGTTTCAGGAGCAGAGTATCCTGAGTGTAAAAGAATACCTAAATAGATGGAATCATTGGCCAATGTGATGGTGAAAATTATGTCTAGAAGATAAATTTACTGTGCTGGGCTTGTAAAAACAAAAAAACAACAAAAACAAAAACCACTGTTTTTTTAGCTTGTATAAGCCAGGTGGAAGTTACTCCTACCTTGAATGTACCTTGACAGTTGTCCTGAGATAGACCACTTCCTGGTGCAGCTGTACTATTCTTAAAAAAAAAATGCTGATTGTTGCAACATTTTTCACTGTCTCAGCTATCCCTACAAGGTAATGAATGGGTCACAAGATTCAACAGGCTATCTGCTGAGTTCTGCTTTTGCATGAAATACTTGCTTGTTTGGATGACTGAGACACCTGCTGGACATCTGTTCCACAAAATCAAGCCTCACTTGCAGCCCCCAGACAGAATAGAAGTTAATTTGGCTCCAAATTATAATTTTGTGTTTTGCCTTTATAATCCTTTGGTTAACAATAGCCAGGGACTTATCTGGGAAACTCTCTCTGGTTTTATCCTGGACAGTCTTATAAAAAGCCTCTAATTTACTAAAACCAAAACTTGAATGAGACCCACAACAGTATGCATGCAGTTATCCACTGCTCTCTGTTCTTAACTGGATGAAACCGGTTCACTGCTTTAAACTTCTGCTGCCTCACAGTGATGGACTATCACCCGGAGTCTTTCTCCCTTAACAACAGGAAATAAAAATAAGACAGATAACCTGCCCTGGGTAGTAGATGGCCATGAAAAGTCTCAAGAAAACATGGTAAGTGTTGGGGCCGGCCTGCGGCTCTCATGTCTGGGTTCGAGCCTGGGATGTATCTTGGAACTGAAAGAAAAGAGGGAATCTAGGCGGGTAGAGAGAGAAATAGAACCAAGACAATATTCTGATCAAGGTTCAAGTTTAATGTTGGCAAACATGCTTTATAAAGAAGAGGCCCATTCCCAATCATGCAAGGTTCCTTTGTAGTTGTCAGATCAGCCTTTTAGTAGGAACCCATGAAAATCACAGTTTGTAGCTAACTCCGGAAGATCTTGGAGAACCAGTTTGGCCTCAGGCAGGCAGCAGGCAGTGTAACATCAAAGGAGAGTGATGAGAAGCAGCACAGCAGGTGGCTCTGCCTCAGTGGCAGATGGTCTGAGCCAGCCTAGCTAGGCTGGAAGGAGGTAACAGGTAAGGCTAGTCCAGTGTTTCAATGGCCTTTCTGTAGATTTTGCCCCACATGCCACTCAGGTGGAGGGAATCCCAGCTTCCTTTGTGTTCAGGAGAAAGACTACATCAATCTCCAAGACTCAGAGAAGGTCAAAGTCTCAAAAACTTGGAATTTGCAAACCAAATCTATATGGGTTCAGTCTATGAGCTCAGTGATAAGCAACCCAACACTCCTGGTTCTCAAATTCTTCATTGGTTACAAGAACTAAGAGGAAATCCATTCATTTCCCAATGAGTCAGGTTCCATTGTGTGTATCTTAGCCAGTGTATCACCCCTCTTCTCACATCAGTGACCAGTGTGATTGTCTTGGGAGTCTATCACTTGATACTCAGCTCTTAATATTCAATAAATATTAATGATAAATAAATGAAGACGTGTGTGCTCCACAGATTCTTCTCCCTTCCTTTCCCCATAACTAGAAGGAGTTAGTGAACCTGGAATACAAACTTCTCACTGTCTCCTTGACTCAGCGCAATGGGGGCATAGGTGCCTGTAATTCATCCATGAAGATGAATTCAAATAATAAGATAAAAATACATTCCCATATGTCAGTGTGATGGATTTTTCTGGAAAGATGTTTGGCTGGAATTTCATCTGAACTCAAAGCTCCTTTGAGACCACTAAGGAGGGCTCAGCCTAGTGATGAACAGGATATTTGAGAGTCGCAGTTAAATGATGATTAAAAGGTACCTCTGTTAAAGCAGGCTTATAAGATTAATGTGGGGATGAGGAGGGGCTGGATATGAAAGTGTCCAGAGAAGACTCCAGCCACTGTTGCCCTGATGAGGGCTGAATTTTGTGTTATTTATAGCCACTGCTCAGAAGGAGCAGGACACGAGGCACTGGAGGACAGAGCCATGCAAGGTGCACTAGTGGGGCACTGAGGATAATTTACTGCTCAGGTTCAAGGACGTTGCAATAACAGAGAGCCTTTCAAACTCCCAGAAACTCTGCTGAGGCTACTGGCAGCTGTGCAAGGCTGTCTTTCAGGATTCACTAGCAGCTTGAGCCTGTGGGAAATGGCAGCAGCCCTGGCCGGCACTGATAATACTCCTTCTCAGGGTGGTCTCATTTCCTTGGCGCCCTGGCTTTTTCCCTCCATTCACAAACACAGGAACCCCACTAAGGCTGGCCTGGATGGTTGGGGAGATAGATCATTGAGTAAAATGCCTGCTGTGCAAACCGAAGGACCAGCATTCAAGCCTCAGAACCCAGGAAGTCTGATGGGGTGCCTCCTGCTTGTAATTCCAGGAGTGGGAAGGTAGAGACAGAATAACATTCTTGATGGCTGTCAGCCTAGCTGACTCAGTGAGTTCCAGATCCCCATGGCAGGGTGGAGGGTAGGGGTCAAGGGGATCCCTGTCTCAACCTTGAAGCCTCTCACTTGCGCACATCCTGAGCCCGAAGCAGCTGAGAGCCCCTCAGATGCAAACACCACGCCCCTGCTTCAGGATCTCCTTCCTCCCACTTTGCTCAAGCTGGAAGCTGCTGACTTCACATGTGCTTAAGTGCAGACCTCCTTTCTGTGTCTTCTGCTTCACTTCCCTGTGGCTATCTGGCCACATCTGATACAGTGCATGGCCATTTCCTGTTATCCTCAAAAAAGTGAGCACAGGATCACAGTCAGCAAACCCCAAATCACTGTTTTCAGCAAAATAAAGGTAAAAGCTAAATGGTTCTCTTCAGCCTCAGTCCACAAGATTTTTGTCAGCCAATCGGTTCTCACCTTTGATCTTGGGTTTCTGTTTAAAGATTTTTATTTAAGCTGTGTGGCTCACAGGCTATGGACCATGGGCAAAGGCACTAGAATACACCCTGGGTGGCCTATATTCATCCTGAAGGTACATCACAAGATTCTGCTGCTTCTCCAGATGGCCAGAGAGATGGCTTTGCGGTGACTCAAGTTTAGTTCCCACTATGCATGTCTGATGGCTCACAACTGCCTGCAATGCCAGCTCCAGCGGGATCCAACACCTCCATCTGAGAGCACCTGCATTCCCACTTAAAAACTCACACAGACACTGTATTCCCAAAGACACCCCAGACTCAAATGCTATCTAAATGCAAAGAGGGATCTATTCTGCAGAACTGCAGCATAGTGGGGTCTCCAAGTGAGCTTGCAGGCCTGATTTAAAGCACATTAGGGAATTCCAGCCTAGGTGACTTTTATCTTACTCCATTTCCAGGGGCATTCCATTACTGGGCTGTGGAGGCTGGGAACTGTTGCGGGGAAAGTCTGGGGATTATTGCTGAGGAAGTAGCTGAAGATGTCTGGGAACTGCTGCTGACCCACTGTCATTACCTTGGGCAGGGCAGCTTCTGAGGCTTGCGTTTGCCTGAATTTTTGCCCAGTTCTTGGAAACAGAAATTCAGGCCTCTTCTCTTGACCTGCCGATTTGAAGCCTGTCATGGAGTCAGCCTAGCCTTCCCAGTACCTGTTTAAAGAACTGAAGCATGCAGGTAGGCTTCGGATGGCCCAACCTCAGTGGGAGCCTTTACATAAACGACCTACGAACTGTTTCCAGTTTTGTATCTGTAGAGGAATGGTCCTGATACTTTGATTTAATTGGGAATCTGTGTGTACTGACTCTGAAGGTCGTTGTCCCAATTGATTTTTGATCTATCGATAAAAATGCCAGTGACTGATGGCTGAGCCCATGTGGGAATCTTAGAGTAGTGTAGGACACAGGGAGAATCTCAAGAGCTGGAAATAGAAGAAGGGGACAAAGTAGCAGAGCCGATAAAGCCACCCAGCCATGCGAGAATTTGGGTAGGTGGCCACTGGCCACTGCCCTAATTGGGCCTGGAGTAGCAAGGGAATGTTTAGAAGTGCCCAGTCATTGAGTTAGCCAAGGCATTCCAGCCAAACAAATCACTGCAACAGAATGTGTCTGTAAAAGACCATGACTGTGATAAATGCAATTATTTGTATTAGTCGTGGGCATACAAATAAATCAGCAAGTAATTTTTCTGAGACCTGGGAACAATGAGAATGATATTATCAGTTATATTCCTACCCCAAGTGTAATCTCCAAAAGGATACCTTTGTTCTGTTCACTGCTGTGTCTATAGCAACTAGAACATCGTAGATGCTTAGCAGATGTTGGCGGCAGAAGGGAGCCTGAAGTTTTGAGTAGACTCATCAGCAGATCTGCTTTCATTATCTGTATCTGAGATGAACAATGTTAGTGCAGGGAAGGTTTGTAGACAGTTGTCAAACATTGCCGTCACACTGCAGATAAGAAGCAACATCCCAGAGAAGGATGGTAAGTAGCTGAGACCACACAGCAGGTGTGAAGCAGAAAAAGCATGAATCCCTTAAGCCACTCAGTGTTCCTTCTCTTTCACTCTACTCCCAGCACCTTGCAGACGCCATCTTTCTTATTACTGGACCATATTTGAGCATCTGGTTCTATGCTCAGAACACTGTGAGTGTTCAATAAGTGGTGACAAGCTGGATTACAGAACAGGTAAGAGGTTTTCCCAGAAGGACAAAAGGCAGATGGGCCATCAGTTAAAGTCAATCACACCAATTGGAAGACTGACTTGATTTTAAATGTGGTTCTCACTTTCAAAAAGAAGTTTATGAGGGAAGAAAGTAGAGATCTGTGCATCAGTGAAAACTTTGTACACTCTAAGTTGTGAAAATGTAAAGGCAGATTGACTTTAAGGTAAACAAGAGAGAAGTTCTCACCTCATCGAAACAGGAAAGTCCAGGCTAAGAGTGTATTTCAAGTGTCCTTTCTTGAAGATCGAAACCATCATTGAGTTTGCAGTATTGAAGTTCCATTTCTTTGCAGTTCTAGCAACTATGTCAGCAGGATGGCTTCCTTCATAGCAGCAGGCTGTCTTCAGAGGCACAGCAAAGAGCCCAGAGATTCAGGTTTCCATCAGGTATCTGAGAATACTTATGACTGGATCAGTTTGTGTCATATAGCCATTCCTGAATCCATCACCATGGGAGGCTAGGTGCAGCTGCCTGACTGGCTGGGTCACATGTTCTTAACCGTGGATCCAGATATTAGTGTTAATACCTAAAAGCTGATTGTAAGAGGGGACAGGAAATGGGTCCTAGCTGGACTTGGTTTCTACCCTTCAACACGCACAGACGGGGTAGACACCTTCAGGGACTTTAAGGAAGAAAGAGAATTTGAGAAACCACTATTTTTTAAAGCAAAAGACATCTTTGTTCAGAGTCCCATGGTAGTGAAAAACTCTTGATTCACACCTACAATAAAATTCAGCAATAACATGTCACATCTGGGGTTTGTGACATGTCGAAGAGGGGGAGGAAGCTGGAGAGATGACAGTGCCATCTACCTCCAACAAACATGAAAGCTTTGTTTTTATGTTCTTTCTGCTTGTTATATCTTTCTAATCAATCACCCCCCTCTCTATCAAACACACACACACATAAACACAAGCACAGTGAAAACCCCAGTTTTAAGTGAGTCTTCAACAGACACCAATTCCTAGTGAATGCCTTTGTATGTATATGTGTGTGCTTATGGGCGATGCTGCTGTATCTGCACGTGTGTCTTGTAACTCAATGTTGTTTACTTTGATTTTTGAGGCAGGGTCTCTCATTCATCTAGAACTTTCTAGGTAGGATAGGCTGGCTGCTCAGAGAGCTCCAGAAAACCACCTGTCTCTTTGCACTCCCAGACACTGGCATTACAAGTGTTTATAATCCCCTCAAACCCTGCTCCTTGTTACTTGGGGTCTGTGGGAAAGCAAGCACTACAGTCCCTGAGGTCAAAGGGAGTATCTGCAATTGAGTTGGTGGCCTTCTCTACCAGCCACTGTGCATTCCTTATCAGATGTGCAGGGGCTTAAGCTAAGAAGACTGTGACTCTCATCCACAATACAGGAGAGAAAACCCCCTCTCCCCTGACTCGGTTCTCATGCTGTGGTCAGATAGTTTCACCAGTGCTAAGCCTTCCAGGAGAGATAGCACCCTGAGCAAGAGCCTCCCCTTGATACACTGACAGTTGCTGTGTGGTGTGTGTGTGTGTGTGTGTGTGTGTGTGTGTGTGTGTGTGTGTGTGTGTGTGTGTATGCGCACACACAACAAAACCACTTTTTATATGTCTGTGTTGAAGTGTATAGAGTCGTCAGGACACTGTTTAAACTCAAATGCCATCAATCCGACAACACATTCTGTCAAGGTGCAGGGCTCTTGAGGTGGGAGGAAAGGATTCCAGAGAAAGTACTGGCCTCATGAGTTCATTGTAAGTGAAGTTCAAGGCCATGGTGAGAGGAGTCTTCAGGGCCAGAACAAAATTAATGCAATTTCTCTTGGCATAAGCCTTGGAATAGAGTAGATGCTAAGTGTCAAGTGACAGAGAAACACTGTTGCAGTGAGTGAGTGCCAGCTATGCTTTATTTATTGATTGTGACTCAAATTAGCTCAAGGGCAGGGTAGGGCGAACTGCGAAAGACAGATAACTGGCTGCTGGCTCTGGCCAGTTAAAGATAGGGCTACTTTCATTCAGGAGTGGATCCAGGGACACCAGTGAGGTTGAAAGTGTTCCGTCTCTCCCTGCCTTTGGTTTTCGGAAGGGGCAGTCTTATCTTTATCTTCCACACAGTCTCTACCCAAGTGAAAGACTGTTGTCCTGGTCCCTCCCAGTTTTGTGAAACAAAAAGTGAAGCCTCTCCTTCCACCCAGAATGGGAATTGCACAGGGTATTCTCTGATTGACCTGGCGTGGGTAGGTTTCCGATCTCTCTTACACAAGGTATGAGCCAAAGGCCTTGACTGAATGATTGACAGGTCTTTGAGTGCTCATACTCTGCAGTGTTCAGGTTGTCCAATAGCAGACAGAAACATGATGCAGGGTGAACTAAAAGATGAGTCATTCCTTTTCTGAAATTCAAGCTCAATTGCTTGCCTAGTATCTTAAAATGGAATCTAGACGAGGGTTCTGGAAATTGAAAAATTTCAAGCTCACCTGCTGGGAAAAAGGATAGCTAAAACCAAAATTTCTCTTTGCTTTAGTTTCCCATTAACATGCTCCTGGGACCCAGAAGAACTAAAAACTTGATGGAGAAATGGAAGAGAAACAGAACTATAAGGCAACACTTATAAAAAACCTGCCCCCAAGCAACTGGGAAGATGGCTCAGTTAGCAAGGGCTTGCCATACAAGCAAGAGAACCTGGGTTCAAATCCCCAGCACCCTCTTAAAAAGTCAGGTGTAGCAGTGCAGGTCTGTTACTCCAACATTCCGGGGGCAGAGATAGGCAGATCCCTAAAACTCACTTAGCTAGCCAGCCTAGCCAAAGCAATGAGCTCCAGGTTCAATAAGAGGCTCTGACTCAAAAATCTAAAGATAAAAGTAACCGAATAAGGCACTTGATATTGACTTTTGGCTTCCATACAAATGCACACAACCTTGCACATGTGTGCATATGCACAGGGACATACATATACATAAAGCACACAAATAAATATATACACATATGCCATAATACAACTAATAAGTGCATGAAAGAGAGAGAGGGAGAGGAGGAGAGGAGAGGAGAGGAGAGGAGAGGAGAGGAGAGGAGAGGAGAGGAGAGGAGAGGAGAGGAGAGGAGAGGAGAGGAGAGGAGAGGAGAGGAGAGGAGAGGAGAGGAGAGGAGAGGAGAGGAGAGGAGAGGAGAGGAGAGGAGAGGAGAGGAGAGGAGAGGAGAGAAGAACATGCCCACTGACTTGGTAGGGTAGTAATAGTTCTTAGATCTAGAAGAAGTTCTGTGGCTAGATGGATTTCGAAAGGTCCCAAAAGGTGGGGGGGGGGAGGGAGGGGAGGCGGTGCCTGCTTCATGACCGTCACACACTTCAGTTGTCCAGGGAAGAGATAGAAAATGTGTGATCTTCCTCAAATGCTGTATGTAGTAGGAAGCTTTTAACTAGAACAGAGTCTGGAGCTTGCTCTCTGTCCAGTGGTAAGCTGCACCTGTTCTAGTGACTGGAGACCCACAGTTGCTCATCCAGAGCATACCATGATGTCACTAAAAAACACAGGACTTCATAAGACACTGACTGCATCTTACTGTATCTAGTTAAACCCTCTCCAAACATGGCCATTCCCTAAACACTGGGGTACTGCATTCTGAACCAACCACTCTGCTGTGCCTTTGAGAGTCCTCGTGCCACCTTTCAGCTTCATGCACTGGCTTGTAAGACCTCCCAGCATGCACTAGGACAAAATATCTAGAGAGGGAAGAGCAGAGAATGGATTTCTGTGGCACTTAGATTTGTAGCTCTATCACTGCAAGTTCACAAAAATTAACAGAAAAAAAAATGAAGGAAAAAATGATGTGACGGGCTGGAAAAGGGCCTCACTATTCTTGACCTCTAGGCACAAGTTGGGCACCGCTATCCCCTTTGTGTCCACTCACAGTTGCTGCCCCACAACCACTCTGGATGGCACACGCAGAGGTCTAAACCTAACAGCTTTAACTTGTCTCAGTTCCTCAGCAGAGAGACAGAGACAGCAGCCTGAGTGTGTTACTCTTACTCTGTGAGAGGAGTGCGCAGTGAGGTAGGATTTGTGCCCCCCTCCACACACACACACACAGTGCTCGGCTTCACACTTCCATTCAGCTGTACACTGCCTTCCTATTCCACTCCCTGCTTCTTAACATGGGTGCCTGTCAAACCTGCCTTCTGCCCAGCTCCCTCTAATGAGCAGTATCTCCCTCTGTGTTCCCCTGATCATCCTTCACCTCATGTTTGATCTCAGCATCTCATTGAAAATTGGATATCGGCAGTTGCCTGTGACGATAATGAACCATTCATGTCTCAATTTGAAAAGCCATTTGAGACACCTGTTTTCATTAGTAATTACAGATAATTGCTATGGCGGACGGTTTTTTCTTTAATTATTGCACAGAAAAGGTCTTTAAGAAATGGAACAATTAATTTCCTGAAACCTTACTGAGAGCAAATTATGCCGTTAGCCCTCACTTTGTGAAGTATTTGTAGGCAATAGAGCTTGGCTTCTTGCACCGGGAAGAGGTACATCATGTTTTAGAACCAGCCTCCTGGAACAGCTGAGCCATGGTTAAGTGTGTTTTAATGTACCCTTTGGAGTTCATTCATTCATTCTGTGAGCGCTTATTGTATGACCATGTGTCAGCGCCCTTTCAGATGCCAGGATTGCATGCTTCCCTTCATTCATTCACTGCTTCCCTCAACTGTTACAGATCCACGGTGTGCATGACACTAGATATTTGAAACACGCCATAGTTATGAAGCCACAATAGACAATTCAGGTCTGTGCCAGTAAAGAAGTATTCCTATTCTCTAGCCTGCTTTCCACATCTGAGTTTGTCTAAATTGTACGAGTCAGAAGCAATCCAAATATTTACCAAAAGTAAGAAACTGTTAAATGAATCGTAATAATCTGTAATCATTAATAAATGTATTTCTCAAAAAAGGTACAAGTGATTTTTGATACATTGAAATGGGTTAAAAAAAACTATTAAACAATTTCAATTCTGCAAAGTAAAGGAGACTGGAAGAAGGGCCAGGGAGGCGGCTAAGTAGGTAAGAGCATCTGCTGTGCATGTTTGAGGACCTGAGTTCAAATCCCCAGCACCCATATAGGAAGCTGGCATGACTGTGTAACTCCACCCTCAGAGGCAGGAGGATCATAATTAACTGTCCAGCTAGCCTAGTTGAGAATGGGAGCTTCCAGCTTTGTGAGAGACCCTGTCTCAAGGAAGTAAAGTAGACACACACATAAAAGGCTGCAAGAATATAAGCCGAGGAGGGTGACAGCAACAATCACTTTTCCATCTAGCAAGCCCATATCTGGATACTTGAATTCTAGATCTATAATTGCAGAGCTTGGGAGGGTAGGGCAAAAGGATCGTAAGCCTGCCTGGAATCACAGGGAAACTCTCCCAAACAAACAAAAAGCAACATAGGAAAAAATTAGAAGAGATATCAGCATTCAGTGTTAATTTCAGAACAATGTAGAAAGTGAAAAGAACCAAGCATACTAGAAATTCCTCCGCAGCAGGGGATAGCACAGCATGGCTTAGTGCTGAGGGCAGGACAGGATGTGAATCAAGCCTGTCACAGGTTGACAACTGCCACCCAGTTTCAGTTATTCAGTGTATAAACTAGTCAAGTTCTCAGAACCAAAGGGTAGAAAGAAAGGTGGTAACCAAGGGCTGTGGAAAGGAGAAACAGTAAATGATTAAGAAATATGTATTTCCAATAAAGCAAGATGACAAAACTCCAGAAATCTGCTGTAGCATGATATCATATATCATGGTACAGAGAACAAACTATACTATATTATGGTCAAAAGTAATAATGGACGCCTTTTGTTAAGAGAGGAATATCTTACTAAGTATTATGACTACAATAAAATAAAATAGACTATAAAACAAAATGAAAGCTGTTAATGTATCCAGCAACTACAGCAGAAGCAGTAGTCACACTTGGGGTTCTCTTGGGTGAGAGTGAAGCAGTAGTCATACTTGGGGGTGCTCTGGGGTGTGCTTTCCTGTACTTCTCAATTTCCAACTATGAACATGTATTACTTGTAGAACTGGGAAGAGGAGTGGAGAGGTGGAGACGTGAGTGTGAAGGCAGAAGTTAGGGCAGCCGGGCTAGGAGGGCCACAGGGCTGGAGACAGGACTCCGTGGGGAAGAGCATCCAGTGTGCAAAACCAGGCATGGCCACACATGCTTGCATCTCCCAGCACCAGAGGAAAGAGACAGTGGATCAAGGGAAATTACTGACCAGGCAGGCTAGCCCACACCATGGGCTTCTGGCTCAGTGAGAGACACTGTTTCAAGGGGGCAGGGTGAGACTGACTGGAGATGCCAGGTGTCCTCCTCTGACCTTGGCATGCATATATAGAGGCACACACACACATGCATACACATACACACACACACACACACACATGTACGCACACACGCATGCATGCAAGCATGCATCATGCAGAATTAAGGTTCTTAGGCATAGCAGCCTTAAAGAGCTAAGCTAACAGGCACACAGAGCTCAGTTCTCGAATGATAATATACCTAAAGATAACAGCAAAGATTAGCAGGAGACAACAACAGGGAGTCAGTTCCCTCTACCCTGCTCATTACAGATCACCAGCATGGAAGGTTTTTAACTCCAGAATTATTTTGTACCATGCCCCAAGCACACACTTCTCAATAGACTCATCCTGGGGTGGGGGAGCAGGCACTGGACGGTGAATCTCTGCATGGTTGGAATGGATAGTCACCACGACTGATTCTCAGCCAGGCTGTACATCAGAATTACTCCTGAGCTCTTCTAATAAGACTGATTCCCAGTGCCACCTGGACATTCTGCTTTGATCTATCTAATGAAGTTTAGTACCCTGAATTTAAAAAAAATATTAAAAATCTCCCCAGATGATTCTAGGATGCAAGCAATTAGGGAGCTGTTCCTCTCTATACTTGTGCCTAGGTGGCTCAGGGGCCAGCAGTGCTGGTACCACCTGGAACTTGCAGGACATGCAGACTCAGCACCCGCCTCTGATGCACTATAGTGTGATCTCTGTATTAGCACACTCAGGTAGTATATATGTGATGTAAACAACTTTTATCATCACAGACAATAAACTCTGGGTCTCCAGGACTCTTTCAAGTCAAAATCCACACCCTCTCATCTCTATCCCACCTCCACCTTCTTAAGCAGAGGAAACCTAACTTCAGTTTCACAGTAGACAAAATAAGACTGTTCTTACCAATGAAAATCCAGACTTTTATCCACTCCAGACCCAAACCCAGCCAGAGGGCATGCAACCTGCTCTGAGAAGCTGCAGGAACATATTGGAATGGACAGAATGAGCCACAGAAGAGGACATTTCACCACAGATCAACTTCAAGAGCTTCCCCAACCCTACGTCCCTTGTAGCAAACCAGCAGTGCTATCTCATCTTCTTTCTGCTTCGTGGATACAGAAGTCAGCCAGGGTGCATGTGGTCTCTAGGAACTAGAATAACTAGCCCCTTGCACTTGACATTCAGAGCTGCCACACTCTGAAGGTACAGTTCCTGCCTCTAACAACCTCATGAAGGATTTAGGGCACAGCAAACACCCTGGGTATACTGCACGAGAACAGGATCACAGGGAAGAAATGGTGCATTTTAAAGAGCCCAGCATGCAGTGATGACTTGATGATAAGATTAGATTTTCTTCTGTGTTTTGCAGCATCTCTGGAGAGGGATTCATAAATGCCCTTTGCATCATTAGCCTTGGGCCACAACAGTTCTACACCTGTTGTGGCCTTCAACACAGGCAAGAGATCAGGTGACACCTGCAGAGATTGAGACTAGGTCTGCTGCATCCTGACATGGCCTCCAAAGCAGGCATGCATGTCACCAGTTTGCCTTCCTCTATCTGGAAGACACTCCCCCCCACAGATATAAATTTGTATGGTTTTAGAAGAAGCAACTGGCTTGGAGGATGAAGGCAGGAAAAGAGAAAATCTCCTGAGAAAATCGTAAAACAATAAGGCAGCATGGTCCTCTACTCTGCAAGATCCTGTTTGCCTCAACCACAGCAGCAACAGCGCCATGTACTAGAGACAAGAGGATCATAGCAATGCGCTCTTTTTTTTTTTTTTAACACAGATCCATTTCTTTTATTTGAGTGTGTGTATGTGTGTGTGTGTGTGTGTGTGTGTGTGTGTGTGCGCACGCGCACTGAGTCACAGGTGGCTGTGAGCCACTCAGCATGGATGCTGATGATAGGTACTTGGGTTCTCTCAAGAGCAGCAGGCACTCTGCATCACTGAGCCAGCTTTCCAACCCCAGGCCTAGAGTTCTCACTAGCCTTGAAATGTTGGGAGCTCTGAAATCAAAAGACTAAGATCCCCACAAGGCAAGGCCTTGCAGATGTGAGGAGAGGCTGCACCCCTGAAATACAGCGGCCTTTCCCATCTCCCCTGTTTCTTCTTGGATCATCTTTCTTACTTCAAGTTTGTTTCTTGGCCCTTTTGGATACTTGAGCTTGTAGACTCTGTCATGAGTGAAGGGCAGAGGGCTGTCCCTCATTATTGTTAACTGTACAGACTAAGCTGTATAAACAAGCAGTTCTTCTTCATCCCAGATGCTGCTGCTCAAAGACACACCCATTCATCTCCACACCCTGACAACATTCACACTTGCTCAGAAACCACTGGCCTTAGACAGGCTACTGCTTTCAGCTCTCTCCGCTGTCCTGTGTCACAGACAGAAACAGAGCCTTCCAAAGGATGACAATCTGGGCCTGAAACTTCTTCCTGGAGGTCCACATTCCTGCAGGTTCTTGGGCCCTGCTGACTGAAGTTCCTCCAATATACTGTAAGAAGACAAGCTTTATCCAGGAGCAGGAAAACCGAACAAAGGAGGTTTTGGCCTTTCTTTCTGAACCCTGACTAAATAGGTAAGAAAGCATGCAGAAGACTGGGTCATTAACCACACCTCAGTCAATTTAAGTCAATTCCAAAAATCACCAGAGGCAGATATCAAACTATCTGCTTCATGTGTTTGAACAGAGGAATGATATTGAAAGTCATGTTTAAAATTGTGATCCGAATCTGCACAAGTGAGAGTGTGGAATACAGAGGCCAGCAGTCTCTGGGACAGGCGAGAGCCACAGAGCCCCTGAGGCGGCACCATTTTCAGCTCCAGACAACCAGCCACCTTCCTGGTCAGAGCACAGGTGTCCGCCCGGCCCGAGAGGCTTCTGCCTCAGGTTCCTCGGGAGCCACGTTGGTTCTAGGACTCCTCGAAAGTAGTCTACACAGGTGAGAGTGTGGACTACTGAAACAACAGCTTCTGTGACAGGCCAAAGCAACACAGCTTCTGGGAAAGATCCTGTTTTGGGCCTTCATCTTCGGCCAGGAGGAGGTCCAAACACCAAATAACTGTGCACCTTCCCTGAAAGAGGAGACCTTGCCTGCAGAGACTGCCCTGACCACTGAAACTCAGAGGAGAGAGCTAGTCTCCCAGATCTGCTCATAGAGGGTAACAAAAATACCAGAGGAACAATCTCTAAATAGAGACAACTATAACAACTAACTCCAGAGATTACCAGATGGCGAAAGGTAAACGTAAGAATCTTACTAACAGAAACCAGGACCACTCACCATCATCAGAACCCAGCACTCCCACTTTGCCCAGTCCAGGGCACCCCAACACACCTGAAAAGCTAGACTTGGATTTAAAAGCATGTCTCATGATGATAGTAGAGGACATCAAGAAGGAATTAAATAACTCACTTAAAGAAATACAGGAGAACACTGCTAAACAAGTAGAAGACATTAAAGAGGAAACACAAAACTCCCTTAAAGAATTGCAGGAAAACATAACCAAACAGGTAGAAGATATTAAAGAGGAAACACAAAAATCCCTTAAAGAATTGCAGGAAAACACAACCAAACAGGTGATGGAATTGAATAAAACCATCCAAGACCTAAAAAGGGAAGTAGACACAATAAAGAAAACCCAAAGTGAGGCAATGCTGGAGAAAGAAACCCTAGGAAAGAAATCTGGTACCATAGATGCGAGCATCAGCAACAGAATACAAGAGATGGAAGAGAGAATATCAGGTGCAGAAGATTCCATAGAGAACATTGGCACAACAATCAAAGAAAATGGAAAATGCAAAAAGATCCTAACTCAAAACATCCAGGAAATCCAGGACACAATGAGAAGACCAAACCTACGGATAATAGGAGTGGATGAGAATGAAGATTTTCAACTCAAAGGACCACCAAACATCTTCAACAAATATATTGAAGAAAACTTCCCAAATCTAAAGAAAAAGATGCCCATGAACATACAAGAAGCCTACAGAACTCCAAATAGACTGGACCAGAAAATACCTCCCGACACATAATAATCAGAACAACAAATGCACTAAATAAAGATAGAATACTAAAAGCAGTAAGGGAAAAAGGCCAAGTAACATATAAAGGCACGCCTATCAGAATTACACCAGATTTTTCACCAGAGACTATGAAAGCCAGAAGAGCCTGGACAGATGTTATACAGACACTAAGAGAACACAAATTCCAGCCCAGGCTACTATACCCAGCCAAACTCTCAATTACCATAGATGGAGAAACCAAAGTATTCTACGACAAAACCAAATTCACCCATTATCTCTCCACTAATCCAGTCCTTCAAAGGATAATAACAGAAAAAAACCAATACAAGGACGGGAACCACGCCCTAGAAAAAAACAAGAAGGTAATCCCTCCACAAACCTAAAAGAAGACAGCCACAAGAACAGAATGCCAACTTTAACAACAAAAATAACAGGAAGCAACAATTACTTTTCCTTAATATCTCTTAATATCAATGGACTCAACTCCCCAATAAAAAGACATAGACTAACAAACTGGCTACACAAACAAGACCCAACATTTTGCTGCTTACAGGAAACTCATCTCAGAGAAAAAGATAGACACTACCTCAGAATGAAAGGCTGGAAAACAATTTTCCAAGCAAATGGTATGAAGAAACAAGCTGGAGTAGCCATTTTAATATCTAACAAAATCGACTTCCAACCCAAAATAATCAAAAAAGACAAGGAGGGGCACTTCATACTCATCAAAGGTAAAATCCTCCAAGAGGAACTCTCAATTCTGAATATATATGCTCCAAATACAAGGGCAGCCACATTCATTAAAGAAACTTTAGTAAAGCTCAAAGCACACATTGCACCTCACACAATAATAGTGGGAGACTTCAACACACCACTTTCACCAATGGACAGATCATGGAAACAGAAACTAAACAGGGACACAGTGAAACTAACAGAAGTGATGAGACAAATGGACTTAACAGATATCTACAGAACATTTTATCCTAAAACAAAAGGATATACCTTCTTCTCAGCACCCCATGATACCTTCTCCAAAATTGACCACATAATTGGTCACAAAACAGGCCTCAACAGATACAAAAATATTGAAATTGTCCCATGCATCCTACCAGATCACCATGGACTAAGGCTGATCTTCAATAACAAAATAAATAATAGAAAGGCAACATTCACGTGGAAACTGAACAACACTCTTCTCAATGATAACTTGGTCAAGGAAGGAATAAAGAAAGAAATTAAGGACTTTTTGGAGTTTAATGAAAATGAAGCCACAACATACCCAAACTTATGGGACACAATGAAAGCATTCCTAAGAGGAAAACTCATATCTCTGAGTGCCTCCAAAAAGAAACTAGAGAGAGCACACATTAGCAGCTTGACAACACACCTAAAAGCACTAGAACAAAAGGAAGCAAATTCACCCAAGAGGAGTAGAAGGCAGGAAATAATCAAACTCAGGGGTGAAATCAACCAAGTGGAAACAAGAAGAACTATTCAAAGAATCAACCAATCAAGGAGCTGGTTCTTTTTGAAAATCAACAAGATAGATAAACCCTTAGCCAGACTCACTAGAGGGCACAGGGAAAGCATCCTAATTAACAAAATCAGAAATGAAAAGGGAAACATAACAACAGATCCTGAAGAAATCCAAAACACCATCAGATCCTTCTACAAAAGGCTATACTCAACAAAACTGGAAAACCTGGATGAAATGGACAAGTTTCTAGACAGATACCAGGTACCAAAGCTAAATCAAGATCAGGTTAATGATCTAAACAGTCCTATATCCCCTAAAGAAATAGAAGCAGTCATTAATAGTCTCCCAACCAAAAAAAGCCCAGGACCAGATGGGTTTAGTGCAGAGTTCTATCAGATCTTCAAAGAAGACCTAATTCCAGTTCTTCACAAACTATTCCACAAAATAGAAACAGAAGGTACTCTACCCAACTCATTCTATGAAGCCACAATTACTCTGATACCTAAACCACAAAAAGACCCAACAAAGATGGAGAACTTCAGACCAATTTCCCTTATGAATATCGATGCAAAAATCCTCAATAAAGTTCTTGCTAACCGAATCCAAGAACACATCAAAACAATCATCCATCCTGACCAAGTAGGTTTCATCCCAGGGATGCAAGGATGGTTCAATATATGGGAATCCATCAACGTAATCCAGTATATAAACAAACTCAAAGACAAAAACCACATGATCATCTCGTTAGATGCTGAGAAAGCATTTGACAGAATCCAACACCCAGTCATGATAAAAGTCTTGGAAAGATCAGGAATTCAAGGCCCATACCTAAACATGATAAAAGCAATCTACAGCAAACCAGTAGCCAACATCAAAGTAAATGGTGAGAAGCTTGAAGCAATCTCTCTAAATTCAGGGACTAGACAAGGCTGTCCACTTTCTCCATACCTATTCAACATCGTACTTGAAGTCCTAGCCAGAGCAATACGACAACAAAAGGAGATCAAAGGGATACAAATTGGAAAAGATGAAGTCAAAATATCACTTTTTGCAGATGATATGATAGTATATATAAGTGACCCTAAAAATTCCACCAGAGAACTCCTAAACCTGATAAACAGCTTCAATGAAGTAGCTGGATATAAAATTAACTCAAACAAGTCAATGGCCTTTCTCTACACAAAGAATAAACAGGCTGAGAAAGAAATCAGGGAAACAACACCCTTCTCAATAGTCACAAATAATATAAAATATCTTGGCATGACTCTAACTAAGGAAGTGAAAGATCTGTATAATAAAAACTTCAAGTCTCTGAAGAAAGAAATTATAGAAGATCTCAGAAGATGGAAAGATCTCCCATGCTCATGGATTGGCAGGATCAACATTGTAAAAATGGCTATCTTGCCAAAAGCAATCTACAGATTCAATGCAATCCCCATCAAAATTCCAACTCAATTCTTCAACGAATTAGAAAGTGCAATCTGCAAATTCATCTGGAATAACAAAAAACCTAGGATAGCAAAAACTCTTCTCAAGGATAAAAGAACCTCGGGTGGAATCACCATGCCGGACCTAAAGCTTTACTACAGAGCAATTGTGATAAAAACTGCATGGTACTGGTATAGTGACAGACAAATAGACCAATGGAATAGAATTGAAGACCCAGAAATGAACCCACACACCTATGGTCACTTGATCTTCGACAAGGGAGCTAAAAACATCCAGTGGAAGAAAGATAGCATTTTCAACAAATGGTGCTGGCACAACTGGTTATTAACATGTAAAAGAATGCGAATCGATCCATTCCTATCTCCTTGTACTAAGGTCAAGTCTAAGTGGATCAAGGAACTTCACATAAAACCAGAGACACTGAAACTTATAGAGGAGAAAGTGGGGAAAAGCCTTGAAGATATGGGCACAGGGGAAAAATTCTTGAATAGAACAGTAATGGCTTGTGCTGTAAGATCGAGAATTGACAAGTGGGACCTCATGAAACTGCAAAGCTTCTGCAAGGCAAAAGACACCATCAATAAGACAAAAAAAACACCAACAGATTGGGAAAGGATCTTTACCTATCCCAAATCGGATAGGTGACTAATATCCAATATATATAAAGAACTCAAGAAGGTGGACTCCAGAAAGTCAAATAACCCCATTAAAAAATGGGGCTCAGAACTGAACAAAGAATTCTCACCTGAGAAATACCGAATGGCAGAGAAGCACCTCAAAAAATGTTCAACATCCTTAATCATCAGGGAAATGCAAATCAAAACAACCCTGAGATTCCACCTCACACCAGTCAGAATGGCTAAGATCAAAAATTCAGGTGACAGCAGATGCTGGCAAGGATGTGGAGAAAGAGGAACACTCCTCCATTGTTGGTGGGATTGCAAGCTTGTACAACCACTCTGGAAATCAGTCTGGCGGTTCCTCAGAAAATTGGACATAGTACTACCAGAGGATCCAGCAATACCTCTCCTGGGCATATATCCAGAAGATGTCCCAACCGGTAAGAAAGACACATGCTCCACTATGTTCATAGCAGCCTTATTTATAATAGCCAGAAGCTGGAAAGAACCCAGATGCCCCTCAACAGAGGAATGGATACAGAAATTACGATACATTTACACAATGGAGTACTACTCAGCTATTAAAAAGAATGAATTTATGAAATTCCTAGGCAAATGGATGGACCTGGAGGGCATCATCTTGAGTGAGGTAACACAATCACAAAAGAACTCACACAATATGTATTCACTGATAAGTGGATATTAGCCCAAAACTTAGGATACCCAAGATACAAGATACAATTTGCTAAACACATGAAACTCAAGAAGAATGAAGACCAAAGTGTGGACACTATGTCCCTTCTTAGAATTGGTACAAAACTCCCATGGAAGGAGTTACAGAGACAAAGTTTGGAGCTGTGATGAAAGGATGGACCATCTAGAGTCTGCCATATGCAGGGATCCATCCCATAATCAGCTTCCAAACGCTGACACCATTGCATACACTAGCAAGATTTTGCTGAAAGGACCCAGATATAGCTGTCTCTTGTGAGACTATGCCGTGGCCTAGCAAACACAGAAGTGGATGCTCACAGTCAGCTCTTGGATGGATCACAGGCTCCCAATGGAGAAGCTAGTGAAAGTACCCAAGGAGCTAAAGGGATCTGCAACCCTATAGGGGGAACAACATGATGAACTAACCAGTACCCCGGAGCTCTTGTCTCTAGCTGCATATGTATCGAAAGATGGCCTAGTCGGCCATCACTGGAAAGAGAGGCCCATTGGACTTGCAAACTTTATATGCCCCAATATAGGGGAATGCCAGGGCCAAAAGAATGGGAATGGGTGGGTAGGGAAGTGGGGGGGGGTATGGGGGACTTTTGGGATAGCATTGGAAATGTAATTGAGGAAAATACGTAATAAAAAAATATTAAAAATTAAAAAAAAAGACTCGTGAAGTACATCTACATGTATGTATGATGCTGTTTTCAGAGATGGTTAGAGCTTGAGCGCTGGGACATAATAAATTGTCTAATCCATTCATGGAAAAGAAAAAAAAAAAAAGAAACAGACATCACATTGTAACCATTTTGTCTGCTTCTACAGCACTGGAAACACCTTTTAATTTTTCTCAAGGAATCCAAAACTACCATAATGTTTAATAAACAAAAATTTTTGCTTTGCCAAAAAAAAAAAATAGAGTATTATTAGCACTTCAGGAGAGGATGGCAAACCTCAAGCTTACCCTAGAACCTAGTCAGGGCATGCAAATTAAGTGCTGTGGCTCTCAGATCAGACATGGCTAGGAACTCCGCTTTGTAATGGGTATATCAGAAAGCCTGGGCGTCATCCCTGAGCACCTGGCTGCAAACTCAGACAGTGTTAAAGATGTGAAACTCCTCAGGATCTGCTGGAGAAAATCTAAGCAGCTGCAACCTTCTGCCTTTTGCTGATATGACTGTGAAGAACACAAACAAAGACAGAAAAGTGTGTATGGCCATATATCATTCAAAAGAGAAGCTACATGGTTTCCATGGCTATTGTAAATATTATCCACTGCAGAGAGAAATCACTGCCAGAGACATAGGACTGGTTGAGGACTGTGATCCTATGTTGAATCCAATGGACTGGAAGTTTGAATCATGCATGGTCCTAAGCTAACAGCAGATATGCTATTAAACTGCTTAAAGTAGAATATGGAGAAAACCCATGCCCCAAAAGAGGAAGATTATTGTAAATTAAGTACTCAACAGTGACTTGGGAACATTTAGGAGGAAGCAAATGGACTAACAATAGTTACACAGGAAACTTCCCTGGCCAGTGCTGGAATATTTGTCATCCAAGTTGGAATACTTAAAATAATGGGAAGCACTGTGCATAGTTCGTGAGAGTTAATAGATCTATAACCCTGTCCATTTTCTGTGGACTTGACACAGGCCTGGACAGACTCAGTGTGAGGAGTGAGGGATTCTCAGTTTCTGAATCAGAATCTCAGGGACAGATTCTGGTTTCTGTCTTGGGAAAAGCATCGGAGAATCCCAATTTAATTCTCAATTAAAGAATCATCTCCATAAGACTGGCTATTTTCTTGATCACTGATTGCTGTGAGAAGGTCCAACCCTTTATGGCTGGAGTCATCCCTGGGCAGTGGGCCTGGGCTGTATCTGAGAGGTCCATGGGAAGCTGCAGAGTTTCCCTTTAGAGTCATCTTCAGATCCTGCTTCCAACTTCCCACCTTGGCTTTCCTTGACAGTGGCCTGAAACCTGTGAATCAAATAAAACCTTTCTTCCCCAAAACTGTTTTTGCATAGTCATTATCATAACAACAGAGAAGCAAACCAAGACAAAATGGTGTCAGCTGAATCTGTCCCAGGAAAACTGGAAACTTAAAATCCTATGAAAACACTGAGTGTTATTTACTCTACCTAAGGCAGCAAGTGGGATATGCGTGGCATGCATACAGCCATTTCTTATGCCTGTGTCTGTAGCAACATTATTAATTGATTACAGATCTTTCCCTCCTTTGAACTAGTGTGCAGTCTTAAAGTCATTCTCAATTGGAATGTCCCTACTATTGGCTCTAGGAGCAGCACCACAGCCTTCTCTGTGAGTGAATTTTCCATGCTCCACATGTGCTCAGTTCATCTCTGTCTTGTTCTTCACCCATGCCTCAGCTCTCTCAGAAACCGAGAATCCCCCACTTTCAGATTCCTATTGAGAGGGAAGATCCTATCCTCAATGGTTGCTAGACAATTTTCAGAGTTACTTTAACATCTTGGCTTTTAAAAAATGCTTTATGGTGTTTTATCAACTTAGTGTCTAGGGTCAATTAGGTACAAATATGAAACTTGCTTTTCAATTAATAGTTAATAAAACAGAACCTTCAAATGAATTTCTGCTTGTTCGAAGTTGTAAGGTTTGGCTAACTTAGGGATTTTTTCCCCAGGGACAGATTCTGGTTTCTGTCTTGGGAAAAGCATCGGAGAATCCCAGGGTGCTTGACTAATAGTAGCTACACTGAGCCGGATGCACTAAGGACAGTGACTGATGGGTTCACAGTCATAAGCAATTATGAAACCTGTTTCTCTTTAATATTAATATCTATTCTTCTGCATCTTAAGAGGACAAGGTGTGGCACACAGGGTATGGCAGGAGCTTTTTGAGGATAACATACCAATTTGGCTATTTCAACCATAGAAAGTGTCAGTTACCTGGAAACAAGGTGTCTATTTTGTGTGGTAAAATACTAGGCCAATTTGCCAAACAGCAATATTGCTATCTAGGGAGCAGTATGGTGTTTCCCACTGAAGTTTTACATCAAGCTCCCAAATTGGACTTCAACAGAATCCCTGTCAGTGTGGTGTGGTTAGAATGATTGCTAAGGAGTGTAGAACTTTGTATTAATCAGGCTCATTCATTGTAAATTAAATGTTTGTTGCAAACAAAATACCACTTCAGCTGTAAAATATTTAGTTCTCTTTCTCAGATTGACAACTTATAACTAGCTGGCAAATGTGTTTTATTTGGTTCACAATACTTTAGAAATTGTGTTTTCCAAAGTCTTGAAGTCTAAAAATTATGAGTGCTTACACATTAAATCATATTTTAAAGTAATATCAACTATTGTATCTATTTTTATTAGATATTTTCTTTATTTACATTTCAACTGTTATTCCCTTTCCTAGTTTCCCCTCCGAAAGCCCCCTATCCCTTCCCCTTATCGCCCTGCTCCCCAACCCACCCACTCCTGCTTCCTGGCCTTGGCAGTCCCCGATACTGGGGCATAGAACCTTCACAGGTCCAAGGGCCTCTCCTCCCGTTGATGACTGACTAAGCCATCCTCTGCTACATATATAGCTAGAGCCATGAGTCCCTCCATGTGTGCTCTTTGGTTGGTGGTGTAGTCCCTGGGAGCTCTAGAGTTACTGGTTAGTTCCTATTGTTGTTCCTCCTATGGGGCTGTGTAATGTCAACTTTTAAAAAGCAGGAGGAAACTTAGCAGCACTGAGCATCCTTTCACGGAAAGACGCTGGGCATTTTCCGGTTACAACTAACCTCATGTGTTTGTCGTTTTTCCTTCTAGACCCTGAGGTATTTTAGTTTGCAATTTCTGGTTTAGCTTAATAAGTCAATCACAAAGGAATCAACCATGAAATTGAAGATGCAGTCACCCAGGAGTATATTTTAATTTAAATTTAACATTAGCCAATGCTTCAGGCTAATGATGAACATTATCTACCACACACACACACATACACACACACACACACACAGAGAGAGAGAGAGAGAGAGAGACTGAGAGAGAGACCCCACAGAACTGCACATATGTATCTTTCAGAAGAGATACTAATTCCACATGATGGCTTTAAAAGGGGGGTCACTTGGAAAATATTAGGGAAGGTCTGGGGAGATGACCAGTCAAGTAGCGACTTGGAGTTCCCCACTGGAACCCATGTTAAAAACATGACATGCTGGTGTATTAATACAAACACTGGGCAAGTTGAGACAGGTGGTGAATTTCTTATGCTTGCTGGCCAGCCTGGCTTGCATGCCAAGTTCCAGGTCAAAGAAAGACTGTGTCTTAAAACAAACAAACTAATGAATTAATTAGTAAATGAATGAATGAATGGTACCTGCAAATCACAACTTAGGTTGTCCTGGACATCACACTCATGTGAACAGTTTCATTTGCACCTGCGTGTGCACACATGCATGCACGCACGCGCACGTGCACACACACACACACACACACACACTTAGGGAATATTTTGCTTTGCTTCTAGACATTGCTATTTAATATCTCCTGATTCCAACAACACCTTCAAGATAATGATGGTGACAAATATTTGCTGAAAGTTATTTCCATCTCATGAACACTCATCTAGAGAATTTCCCCTTAAACATGATTATCTGTGCACTGGGAGGGAGTCAGCCATCACCATTCAAGGCTCAGAAAGGTCTTTATTATGCTGCCAGTCCAATTTGTGTTTTACAACATGCTGAAGGAACAGCTAATCCTCTGAGTGAAAAAGATCTCACTAAACTGGAACATGAAGCTCAAGGCAAAAGATGAGCATTGGTTTGTCTAAATATTGCTTTTGAAAAAAGTCATCAGAGCTGGGAAATGACTCAGTGGGTAAAGTGCTTGAAAGACTCATTCTTTTGTTTATTTGTTTATTTTAAGACTGAGTCTTTTGTTTATTTGTTTATTTTAAGACTGAGTGTGTGAGCGAATTGTGCCTGAGAATGACAATTGAGGTCATCCTGGCCACCAAATATGAAGCCTAAATTCAGCTCTCAAGCATGCCTGTAACAAGTCAGTCATGGTTGGTGACGATCTGTAGCCCCAATCATGGGGTAGAGACAGAGACAAGAAGAAGCCCACTGAGGCTTGCTAGCCAACCTACCCAGCTGAAAAGAGGAGCTCCTGGTTCAGAAAGAGACCCTACCCCAAAACTAAGGAGCAGAGCAAGAGGAAGACATCTGAGGTTGGTACCTGGGTGTTGCGGCCTGCCCGCAGTCCACAACACGAACGATTCAACTGAGAATGGCAGTTCAGGCTGAAAAGAGAGGAATCTATACGGGGCGGAAGAAAGAATGGAGCCAAGACAACATACATTCTGTTCAAGGCTCAATTTTACTATTTTCAGACACTCAGTTATAAAGGAAGGGGGAGGGAACCCAACTTCCCGCCAAGTAACTCAGGGTCCAGTAGCAGGACGAACACGTGTGTGCCTCCAGGCAGCAAAGGCAGGTTCCAGCAGTGGGCGTGGCAGGAGGAATGAGCCGGTAGCTCCACCCTTGAGCAAGCAGGTTCCAGGCTGGGGGAAGGGAGGCCACACCTGGGCAAACACCTAGGATATCGGAGAAGTTTGTATGAACAAGAAATGACACATGAAGAGACACTAATAGAGAAAATGTTGCTGGCATGTAAGTAATAGACATGCAACACACACCAACTAACACAATAGAGAAAATGTATTATACTAAATGTGTCAGTCTAGGGAGAAAATCTTAATATTAGCCAATTTTTAAGTGGTTAAAACAAATACCTTCCAAAGCATGGTGGCCTTTAGCAACAAAGACTATTTTATGTTATGTTATGTTATGTTATGTTATGTTATGTTATTTTTCTTTCTTATAGGTCTATGGAAACCTGCACTGGACTGAACCAGATATACTCAAAACGTGTGTGCTGCTTATGAGAGCACCACCCACATGAAAAGTCCACAGCGGCTGGAACAGAGTCACCTCACAGCTGGAAACACAGACACTTGGAAGGCTCTGCTTGGACAGAGACAGTGAAGGTCATTTCTAACCACAGAAGATTGGCCACACTGCCGTGAGACTAAGACCACCATAGTATATCCTATCCTGCTTATTCAGGGCCTACTGTGGTTGAATAAAAATATACATGGATGTAATTGTGTATGTATTCATTTATGTTTGTTTATGTGTATCTTGCAGCTGCATATGTCTGAGTGTGCATATGTATGTAGAGACCAAGGACAATACTTGGTGATGTTCTTTAGGCACCATCCATATTATATTACAACAAGGTTTCTTGCTGGCCTAGAGCCTAAGAGTGACTGACCAATGAGCTCCTAATCCTAACCCTAACCCTAACCCTAACCCTAACCCTAACCCTAACCCTAACCCTAACCCTAACCCTAACTCTATCCATAACCCTGCTGTTGTTGCACTGGTTTGGTTTTAGCATACTGTCTTTCTGTGTAACCCATTCAAACAAGATCTTCACAGCACAGTCTCCTGAGAGCTGAGACCACATGCTCTACCAATTATCATATAATATATTGCACTCTTTACCAAACCTTTTGAAGTAGAAATGAGCCTTGAATTAGAATTCAAAAATATCAACACGTATCTTAACTTTGTCATACCATCTCTGGAAACCAGCACAGTTTCTGTCAAAGCAGTGCCTCCTCCTATAGTAAAAGTCAGCTCAACTTGGTCATATCAAAAGGTGTTTTGATGATATTATTATCAAACACTACATTCTCAGGTTAATGCCATAAAGAGGTCAAAGTAGCCACCACCATCCCTTCCAGGTTGATCTTATAAAGGCTGAGCATTGCTGAAGGAAAACAAGGAAAAGCTATTTATGAGGTCCTGCCAAAGTCCTGAGTGAGGCTTCAGCATGCTCAAATCACGTGCCCCACCATAAATCGGTGAGTCCAGGGAAACGCTGAGATCTGATTGTTCACAACTGAATCTCTCAGACACTCTTATGGTGAGACTATCATATTTCCCTTCCAAATCACTAAACTAACAATAGGGATATGGGGTCCTCAAGAAAAAAATGTCCTTTAATTCCAGAAGGAGGAATGGTGATAGAGGGTTTGCCATAGTATCGCAGCCCATGTACCTCATAGAACTAACTGGGTCCCAAGTAGGGCAGACTTCTGAGGAATGGACAGGATCAATAGGCACCAAATGAGTGTTGCTGCTCCCATGTTTACTCAGAACAAGGCTGCAGTATCATAAAAAGACGTCTGGTCTTTGACCCTGGTCCTGGCTTAGCATTCCCAAAGCTCTTAGAGTTTATCAAGTGACTGAGGTGATAGGTGACTCTTCTTTTGTAATGAGATGACAGCTGGTATAGAGGGCTTCAGGTTAAGACTGGTCACAAGAAAAACAATTCTAGATTAGAAGTAACCCACACTCAGGGGTTAAAATGTGGTGCATAAGCATAAGGGAAATTTCATCAGCCACGAAGGAAAACCAAGTTATGTCCTCTGTAAAAAAATGAACACAACCAAAGGTTACCATACTAAATGAAGTAGGCCAGTCTGAGACAGACAAACATCATATGTTTCCTCTACTATATTGTTCTTAGACTTTATGTAGATATATAAAATCATAATATGTACATGTGATGAGAAAGTAGAAGTGAAACTGGCCAGGAACAAAAGGGGAATGATGGAAAGGAGGAAAGACAGGAAAAGGAAAGATGGGGTACAGGAGCAACATGATTAGTGTCAGATTTGTATAAAATGTACTTGTATATATCCATCATGTGTCATAAATAGATACAATGCACATTACAAATCAGAGAGCACCATTTAGTTTCCCAACCACCACCTCTAGAGGGAGGACTGAAGACTGAACTGACCACTGATGGCTGGGGTCAAGTCCTCAGCAGCACAGTGAAGACTCCGCTAAGAGTCTGAGGCAGCATGTTGACACACAGGCATGGATACTGAGAAGGGAGCATTCTAGGGAAGCCTTGGCAGTTCTTAGCTCCTCACCAACATGGCTTTTCTATTTAGCCTTATGATTAGTGCTCTTTGTGATAGATCAGTAGGAATGAGCAAGACCTTTCCCCAAGACCTATGAGCTACTCTGGAAAACTACTGTGCCTGAAGGAAGGGTTGTGGAAACTCAAACTTGAAGCTTAGCAAGTATGTTTAACTAGAGACAGGATCCTTGCCACTAGTGTTTGGTGGCAGGAAAATCTTGTGGGACAATCTTTCAGCCTCTAGTGTCTGACACTAAGTCAGGGCAGTTTTGTTAGACAATTGAAGAGGTGGTATTGGAAATGACACCATATGTTAATGTCAGAACAAAAGGATAAACAACACAAGTCTGCAACATACAAACTTAACTTACCCCTGGCCCATCTAATTCAACACTACTGGAACTGTATTTGAGTAAAATGACTTCTGCACAGCACTATGACTTTTGCAACATTTGACAAACTTTTCACCAGATTTTGACTGTAGCAAAAGAATCCTATTGCAGGCACAGGATCAGATGCCAGAACTATGTCCCCAAAGGGCCCTAAACTGCATGGGTGTTAAGCAAATGACTCAAATTTAGAAATAAGGCAGAAAGAAATGAACAAAAATTGCACAGCACAGCCCTCAGTATTCTGACAGGGCACTGCACAATATTTTACATTCATTTATTTATATATGTTGTGTTTCCTTATATGAGTGTGTGCCCTTGAGTGTTCCCACAGGAGATGAGAGGCTGTCACCCATATGTCCTCTCTCTCACTTTCTGATTACTTCTTTGAGGCAGGGTCTTTTCTTGAACTTGAGACTTATATTTTCTCAGGAAAAAAAAAAGATGTGGGTGCTAGGATCTGAGCTTTATCCTCATGACTGTGTATAAAAAGCTACTTGAGTCATCTCTATCTTAGGGCAGTTCAAATATTGGCTCAATTTTCTTACTAGATATATCTGATGGATATAATAATCTAGGTTGATATTTGTGGTCTTTCAGGAATTTAGATTCATCTCTTCACACTACTGCCTTTTAAGCATTATGTTGAGTAATCCAGTATTCTAATGGGCCTGCTCTTGTAAATGATGTGACACACACCCCCTTTTAGAATTATTCCTAAATCCCATTGAGTCTATATATTGTTTCTTTTAGGGGATTTTTCCAATTGTCATACACTTCCCTAGGACAGATCACCTCTACAGCTCTCAGCTTCCCTCAGTTGCTTGTGTAGGGTTGAAGCATCATGGACTTTTCTCCCTTCCAGTTTGGCATTTTCATTGGTGTCATCCTTGCTCAGCTCACATTTGGGCTGCAATGTTGATGAGACTTTACAAGTATAGAATCTGATGCTACTAGGAGACACACACCCAAATCCCTGATCCTCTGAGTCTTACAATCTTCCCAGCCTGTATTCTGCAATGTTCCCCAAGTCTTTTGAGTGTGGAAATGTTTTATAGATGTATCCATTGGAACTAGGCCACAACTGCATTTCAATTGCTGTGCTTTTTTATCATGGTCTTCAATCTGTTACAGAGAGGTTTCCTCAATGAGAGGTGAAGACTACATTTATCTGTAGCTATAAAGACAAATATTTATATATTATTATTAGGGATTATACTGATTTAGTATATTAGTAGTTGTAAATTCTCTTCCAATAGCCATGTCTTCACTAGCACTGAGCAATTGGTTCGGTTTCTAGCCCCAGGCAGAGATTCTCTCTTGTTATGATCATTGATGTGGTTCATAGACATCATGGTTAGGTAGAACTATTGGTTGTTTCCCTCTTATAAGAGCTTGGATTGTGTCTGATACCATGAAAGATAGTCCTCAGGGATGGAGATGTTCCAGTTAGTTGCTGTTACAGGGTCTTTGGCCTCTGTAGCTGAAGTTCATGGTGTTTTCAGCAATATGGATTTACTTTTTACATCTCTAGAGTGGAACCAAGGGCAACAGCAATAGGCTGTGTGTTTTGGGAGTGTCTAAGCAGCCCTAGCCAACAACTCAAAAGAAGGCTTCTTATGTCTGGTATTCATATTTTATTAGGTGGCCTTTGGCTCTTGAGGGGCATACCATCAGCCCAGATGAGAAAAGTTCATTAAAATGATATATTCATTCATTGTAATCCACTGTAAAAACAAATTCAAAGAAAAAAAATCACATGATCATTTCACTAGATACTGGAAAAGCCTTTGACAAAATACAATGCCCCTTCATGTTAAAAATCTTGGAGAGATCAGGAATTCATGGCATATACCTAAACATAATATAAGCAGTATACAGCAAACCAACAGCCAACATCAAATGAAGATAAGAGAAACTTACAGCAATTCCACTATAATCAGGGACAAGACAAAACTGCCTATTCTCTCCTTATCTATTCAATAAAGTACTTGAAGTTCTAGCTAGAGCAATAAGACAACAAAAGAAGATCAAGTGGATACAAATTGAAAAGGAAGAAGTCAAAGTATCACTATTCAAGAATGATGTAGTATACATAAGCAACCCACAACATTCTACCAGAGAACTCCTACAGCTACTTCAGCAAAGTAGCTAAATAAAGAATTAACTCTAACAAATCAGTAGCCTTCCTCTACTCAAAAAATAAATAGGCTGAGAAAGAAATTAGGAAAATGACACCCTTCACAATAGTCACAAATAATATAAAATATTTTGGTGTGATCCTAATAGAGCAAGTGAAAGATCTGTATGACAGAACTTCAAGTCTATGAAGAAAGAAATCGAAGAAGACCTCAGAAGATGGAAAAAAATCTCCCATGCTCATGGATCAGCAGGATTAACATAGTAAAAATGGCCATCTTGCCAAAAGCAATCTACAGATTCAATGCAATCCCCATCAAAATTCCAACTCAATTCTTCACAGAGATAGAGAAATTCTCAAACTCATCTGGAATAACAACAAACAAACAAAAAAAAAAAAACCAGGATAACAAAAACTATTCTCAACAATAAAAGAAGTTCAGTAGAAATCATCATCTCTGACCTCAAGCTGTACTACAGAGCAATAATAATAAAAATTGCATGGAATCGGTACAAAGATGGACAGGTCAATTGATGGAAAGAATTGAAGACCTGTAAATAAACCCACACACCTATGGACAGTTGATCTTTAACAACAACAACAACAAAAGCCAAAACATATGGTAAAAAAAAAAAAAAAAGCATCCCTGGTGCTGGTCTGTCAGTCTTCATGTAGAAGAATGCAAATTGAACCATATTTATCACCCTTCGCAAAGCTCAAGTGGATCAAAGACCTCAACATAAAACCAGGTACACTGAATCTAACAAAAGAGAAAGTAGGAAATAGCCTCAAACACATTTTTTATAAATTTGATTTAACACTTGTATTATGAACAAATTAACCAATTAATAACCAATTGTTAATTGGGGTCCAAAGAATTATGCAAGAATCCCACATGTAAGACATGGTCCCTGTCCCCAGTTGGTCCTAATTGGTAAATAAAGTTTCTGGAAGCCAATGGTTGGGCAGGGAGACAGAGACAGGGCTTTAGATTTCCCAGGCATGGGAAACTAGGGAAGAAAGGTTTTGAACTGCCATGCTGGGTAAGCAGAAAGATTAGGCCTGAGAAGTACTGGACAGAGAGACAGCCAATGTGTAAGAGTCAGGAATCATGAGCCAGGAGGGCTGTAGGCTGCGATGGCTAGAATGGAATATAGGTTTTAGTAAGTAATAACTCAAGGATAGCAGAGGGGAGAATGTGCTAGCCGCATGGAGGTTTGGGAACGGCCCTGCTATTGAACTGCTGAGGACATATTAAATATAAGGCTCTGTGTGTATGTGTGTGTGTGTGTGTGTGTGTGTGTGTGTGTGTGTGTGTGTGTCTTTTGTTCAAGAATCCACAACATTGGGGTGATAGCAAAGAACTTGCACAGCCGACATTGGGAAATTAGAGTGGATTAATTAACAACAACACACAATTGGCATAGGGAAAATTTTCCTGAACAGAATACCAATGGCTTAGTAGCTAAGATCAACAATTGATTAATGGGACCTCTTGAAAATGAAAGCTTCTGTAAAGCAAAGGGGACTGTAAATAGGACAAAACAGCAGCCTATGGATTGTGAAAAGATCTTCATTAACTAAACATCTGATAGAGGGCTAATATCCCAAATATACAAAGAACTCAAGAAGTTAAGACTCCAAAAAAAACAAATATCCCAATTTTTAAAAATGTGGTAGAGAGCTAAACAAAGAATTCTCAACAGAAGAATGGCCAAGAAGCACTTAAAGAAGTGTTCAAAGTCCTTAGTCATCAGGGAATTGCAAACCAGTATGACCCTGATTCTACCTTATACCAATCAGTGGCTAAGATCAAAACTCAAGAGATAGCACATGCTGGTGAGGATATGGGAAAAAAAGGAACACTCCTTCATAGCTGGTAGGAGTGCAAACTGGTACAGCCACTCTGGAAATCAATTTGACCGTTCCTCAGAAAATTGGAAATAGTTCTACCTGAAGACCGAACTATACCATTCCTGGGAATACACCCAAAAAATGTTCCACCAAACAAGGACATGTGCTATACTATGTTCATAGCAGCCTTATTCATAATAACCAGAAACAAGAAGCAACCCAGATGTTCCTCAACCAAAGATTTGATACATAAAATTTGGTTCATTTACACAATGGAATACCATTCAGCTATTAAAAACAATGACATTATGAATTTTGCAGGCAAATGGATGGAACTAGAAAATATCACCCAGATCCAAAAGGACATGCATAGTATGTACTCACTGATAGGTGGATATTATCCAAAAAGTGCAGAATACCCCACAGACCTAAAATGCATGTGAGGATGCTTAAATCCCACTTAAAAGGGAGAACAAAATAATCATGGGAAACAGAGGGGGTAGAGAGGGAATGGGGAAGAAAAGGGGATAGGATCACGTATGGGTGGAGACAGGAGAGAAGCACAGAGGGCCAAGAGAATAAATGGAAATATGCAACTACTGGGCACTGTGGTGGATAGAGAACTTCTAGAGAATCCCAGAGACCCAGAAAGCTCCAAGGACTTACTCAATGCAAGTGACCTTAGCTGAAATGCCCAACAGTGGGGATATGAACCCTGAAGAAATCAGCTCCAGTAGTCAGACAGGGTCCCCAGTGGAAGGATGGAGACACCAACCTACCTTCAAGTTGTTCCTGTTTAAAAGAAATGCAGGTGCTGGGGGAGGCAGGGAGGAAGAGGAAGCGGGGTGACCAGGCCAAGCTGGCACCAAAGTGGGGCTTTCATCCCACCCCCAACCCCCGCCAAAGGCCAACAGGAAAACACAAACAACTGGAGGCTCTCTAAGGGTGTCCTGAGATATATATGAATCTTGGAAAGTTGAAAGGGGTTTTTCTTAGGGTGAAGTTTCATTGGTTGAAGTTCTGGGGATACCCTATTTGCATGGACAGCTATTCCAGGAAGCTGAACTTGTAATTTTGCCAAGGATTTATGTGACATTCCTCAGGAAGAAGATCAGGGTTGGGCTCCTCAGATCAGATGAAGAAGCCCCACTACGAAAAGGGAGTCCTCCATTTTGTGCTGAGCTCTGGAAAGCTGTCTGGATATTGTAGACTACAACTTTATTAACAAGGAATTATATCCCAATAATTTCAGGACATTATACATCCACCAAGGATTAATCAGGTCAGAGCCATCTCTGGAAAATCCCTCACAGGCAACCCTCAGAGGCATGCTTCATTAATCCCATAGGTCAATGAGTCTCAACCTTCCCACATGGTGACTCTTTGATACAGTTCCTCAGGCTGTGGTAACCCCCAACAATAAAATTATATAAAGTTGAGAGCAGATTCAGAGGTGTTGAGCTGGGGTGAAAATAAGAACATGACAGCCGAGAAAGAGTTAGTAGAGTCCAGCCATTGAGCTAAAGCACATTAAAAATAACTTTGTGTATGTGTGTGTGTGTGTGTGTGTGTGTGTGTGTGTGTGTGTGTGTGTGTGTGTTTCATCCAAGGATGTGAGGGAAGCTGGGCTGGGTTGGTAGCTCAGTCCACCCAGAGCTTAAAGCAGGGTATTACACACAACACCTTTGATCACAACCAGTGCTTTTGGATAGGCAGAAAGACATGATTTTAATGCATGTTGTTCTTCTGAGATCTAAGACCCCATTTTAGGCATTTCCAACAGTAACCATATATGCCTGGGATATCACCTGTCTCAATGCTCCAAATCACTAGAAAACCGATTCAGAGTAAAGAAAGGAACCAATGACAGTCCATGGCTTGTGTCTTGTTGCTTTCGGTCATTTAATATGCCACACAATATAATGTATTGTACATGAGACATATGCTTGTCCAGCATCTAAATAGCTTTCCCCACCTTTCAACAAGAGTCACAAAACGCAGGACTCTTGAAGGGATAATTATGTGCTTGAAAAGGCATTCTTGAAATATTTTCATTTCAATAAGTGAAACAATAACCAAAAGTCTAGACTGAGTTTATTACAACCCTAATCAGGTTCCACCCTCTCCAGTATCTCCCATCACATTTAAAATACAATCTAACCACTTTTCCAGGAGGATCAAGACGAGCACTGATATTGCTTCTCTGCCATGGTCTCCTTTCAATCTCCTGTTGTCCAAAATGTTCCACACCCTGGCTCTCTTCTAGGCTCTCAGGCAAGTCCGGTCACTTCCTCCCCAGCCACTCTAATGGCTCTTACCTCTACAAATGCCTCATTCTGGGCCTTTGCATGGACAGCTCTTTCCTGTCATTCAGGTTTTGTGAGGTTCTTGACTGACACTGATTTAAAATAAGACCTTGCCAGGCCAGTCTTAATCTTACATGTCCTATGCAGCTCCCTTGTACCCTTCCCTCATTACTCCTGGCATTCTAACTCATGCTGGTCTCCAGCATGAATGCCTGTGGGTTCTCATGAAGGGCTGACTTCCTGAGGCACTGGTTTCAGACAAAGCTTGTAGAGGGCCGAGGGAAGTGAACCAAGGTATGAAAAAAGGCAAGCAGAGATGGGTTCTGATGATGTCTGATACTCCTCTTCCCTTTGGGAGCCCCAGAACTGAAAGTGCTTCTCTGAGTGAACTTGACTTGTGAAAGAGCAACAATCTCTTGTCCCACATAAACTGATGGCTGCCCTGGGGGAAATGATAAAAAATTTTAGGCAGCCCTAATTGTATAACACCAAGCTTCTACACAAAGATGTAGGTGTGAACAGTTCAGCAGCCCCAGCTAGGGGATGGACATCCTGGTGTCCCTGAAAAGAACTTTGGCAGGATGTCACATACTTATTTAATAATCTGTATCTGTCCACCCTGCTAGTTTTTAAGTTTCATGAACATAAAGATTTGGTTGCCTCAATAATGTGTTTTATCCCTTGACATATAAGCACTCAGTAAATTCTAGTTGAAGATATAGTGGGCTAACTCATAGGCTAACATATATTACTTATTCTATCTAGATAATCTTTACAGCTGTCCTGGAGTAGGGACTTTCAAGTCTGAATCCCTTTCCAACCTTAGATCCAAGCTGCTCTGTAAGCCAATAAGCCCATTGGGTTGAATAAAATTAAACCAACAGGCAAACTTTTCTGTCACTTTTACCTTGAGCATATCCTGAGCCCCTACATCTTTTGCATCACACGCAACACTTTCTTTTGTATTTAAAAATATTTACCCCCCATAGCCTCAGGCCATCCAACCAAAGAGCCCTGGAGAATAAATGTAAGGGACTGTGTTCTGCCATGCTCCTTTTTGTTGCCACACTAGTTAAGACATATTTTAAACAAGCACAAGTGGGTGATACCATGGCTGATTTGGATTGTGTGTATAGTTGCCTAGAGGATGCACTGGAGGCGTTAGAGTTATACATCAGTTTATTATTGCATTCCTATGGATTACTTCTGTGATCCCAGCTCCAGTGTCTTAGTGTGGCTTTCTATTGTTGCATTAAAACTCCATGACCAAAGTGATTTATGGAGGAAATGGCTAATTTCAGCTTACAATTCTCAGGTAACTGAGAGAAGTCAGAGAAGAAACTCACAGCAGAAACCTGGAGGCAGGAACTGAAGCAGAGGCAATAGAGAAGTACTGCCTTCTGAATTGGTCTTCATGGCTTGCTCAGAACGCTTCCTTAGAACCCCCAGAACCTCTTGGGCAGGAAGCACCATACTCAGTCTGCTTCCTATACCACCCAGGACCACTCACCCAGGGTAACACCATCATAGGCTAGGCCCTCCCACAGCAATCATTAATTTTAAGAAAATATGCCCTACAAGATTGTCAACACAGGCAAATTTATTGTTGTTGTTGTTATTCAGTTTACATCCTGATCACAATCCTGTTCCTTCCTCTCGTCCCAGTCCCACCCTTACAAATCCCCTCCCACCCCACCACCACTCCCCATTGCTCCCTCTTCTTCTCATCAGATAAGGGGAGTCCTCCCTTGGCCACTTCTCTGTCCACCTTCATCAAATCTGACATAGGCTAATCTTAAGGTGGCATTTTGTCAATTGAGGGTCCCCCTGTCAGATAACAATAGCTTGTGTCAGGTTGACAAAACCTAGCCAGCACATCTAGAGAGGAAGAGATAGTAGGATATTTGGTGCTGTCTGGCCAGCCAAATCCGTGAGCTTTGGGTTCAATGAAAGCCCCGGTTACCAAAAAGTACGATGGAGAGCAATTGAGGAAAACAGCTGGTACCAACCACTGACTTCTGTGAGCTTGTGCACTCACACCATTATACCCACACATACTCATGCATTTTGTTTTAAACTGTGAGCAACAAGAATATTTCAGAATGCTTTATACCATTCATTGCTAGGGACTTAACAGTCAGGTTAAAACATAATGCTTTGATAAGTCACTCTACATTAAGTATAATATTTTCACTTTTTCCCCTAACACTTCTCAGATTCACTCACATCTCTCCTTTAACTGTATGTATATGTTTATATCTATATAGCTGTATGTATGTGATTTTATATATATTTATATATATGTATATATATATATATAATTATTATGTTTATCATATATGTCAACATGCCAGAGTCCACACCTTTAAAGGAACTGAATCTACTTTCTCCAGAGTCCATTAACTGTCCATACATCATCAGGGTTTAGAGTTTGTGAACCCTTTTCTGCTTGTACGGTCTTGTGCTAGCAACCACAGTGGCAGCAATCTCATGAGTGCTGAGAAGACCTCACTCTTGTAAGAATGATTCATAGACCTTTAGTACCAGTACCACCTTCAGCATGCTGCTCCCTCCCAAAGAAACGTCCAAACAGAATCTGTATTTTAGGTGCTCCTCAGCCTTGTCCTGTGTGGGTGAGGGTCTTAGACGCACTGCTTTGGTACTTCCATGCAGACTTTGCCTTCTCTCTTCCCTTGGGAAGGCTAATCTGCCCATCACACCACCATTATTTATTCCCTAGATTCCTCCCACCCAGAGCATAAATGGGATCTATATCCCTGCTCTGGTTTGTAAGAGTCAGTTTGGGACAGCTGGCATCGAGGTTCACATCTGTAGCTCTAGCATTCCAGAGGTTAGGGGTTTAAGGTTAACCTAAGTCACAGAGTAAATTCAAGGCCACCCTGGAGTATATAATGTCCCAGAATTATTTCAGAAATAAAATGAAAGACATTAATTGGGATCTTTAAAATTAGGTGCTTTTCCTGTTTGATTGTAAAATCTCCTAATTTATATCTGGAACAATTAAATTATTTGCAAAGTGTAGTGCGTAACAGAAATGTGGGGATCAATTTAAAAGTCCCTGTGCTCAGAGCCTGGTCCTCAGCATGATGATGAGAGAAGATGTGTTTAAGAAGCAGGGCTGAGAAAGGAATGATTGTGTTAAGCTAGGGCTTGTGGGGTGTGCCTTTAGCCCCGGCACTCAGGAGGCAGAGGCGGGAGGACCTCTGAGCTCAAAGGCCAGTGCCTGGTCTATTGAGTGAGCTCCAGGACAGTCAGTGCTACACAGAGAAACCCTGTCTCAGAAAGAAAAATGGGAGGAAATTCTGCTCTCCAAAAGGCCTGGTTAATTCCACTGGTAGAACTCATATAAAAAGCCTAGCCTGACTTCTCCTCACATTCCAGATCTCTACCTGTGCATGTCATCTCTTTCCTATACACATTTTCCTGTCACCGTGATGTCATCTGCCATAAGGTCCTCAGCCAGAACCAGGGTGACAGAAGGACCAGGCCCTTCAACTTCCAGAACTATGAGCCAAATCAACTTTTTTTTTTTTTCATCATACAGTGCCTATCTTCAGAGATTGTTATTATACAGCTTGAGAGGGACTAAGACCCTTGCCTTGGTTTCAAGTCTTCCAATAGAGATGGCATCCCTGATTCTGGACAGACAGGCTTCAAAAGATGTCGCAACTGCAACTTCTTTGTACTGATGAACATCATACTTCTGTGGTTTGACCATGTTGCCTTTTTCTAGTAAACACAGTGACCCTCTAGAGGCAAACCAGGAGCACACTGTAAATCTGTATATATAATAAAAGGTTTTCTTTGAGCATTTGAGGGAACAGTGACCTCAGTTTAAATACATTTAATTTTATTTAATTGTATTTAAATTTAAAATATTGAATTTGCTTAAATTTAATTTAAATTCATTTAAACTTTAGATACATTCAAACTTTTCAGTTCTTTTGGGGTGATTCTACCCTGGGCTGGAGCCTTTTATTCTGAAGATGACAATGCTAGGAATTGAACCCAGGGCCATGTGTATGACAGAGAGTACTTTTCCACTGAGCTCTGTTGGTGTCATGAAACAGAGTCACATATGTAGCTCAGACTAACTTTGTACTCACTATAAGCCAACACTGCCTCAAACCCACGATCTCCCTGCCTCTATCTCTCCTCTACACCAAGCTGAAGGTTTTTATTTTTAAGACAAATTCCAGTCAAAGTGGGAACTGATGAGTTTGGCAATTACTGTATACTAGAATTTTCCAGATTTACTTGATTATTTGTTAATCACACAGAACACATTTGAAATGCTAATTCTCAGGCTCATTTCCTGAAGAGTCAAACACAGAAGCACACAAGAATCTGTAAGCCATTGAACCAACTACTTGGTTAAGGGGGCAAAGCTCTAAGTTCCCCCATCATCTTGTTTTGTGATTTTTGAGTGTGTTGCTCAAGTACTCTCCAGCTCAATTTCCCCATCTGAATACTAGGTATAAAAATATCCATCTCACAAGGCTGATGTAGCAAAAAGCTGGGGAGTTAGTTTATGGGGACATGCTTTATAACTCTATCAAGTGCTGTGACAGATATAGAACAATTCCAGTGTTCAGATGACTTTGTTGTAATGTCTACTAACATATCTGGGACAATTAGATTATTTGCAAGGTGTAGTTCACAGCAGAACTGTGCAGATTCATTTTATAAGTTTATTAAGAACTCATAGATGAGGACAGCAGGGTATTATACCAAGTATCCCTTCTAAGTTTGGTAGTCTGTGCAAAGGACGTATGACAGACAAATGTGCTGAGGACCAACCTCAACTTAGGAAAGGGTCCTGAGGAAGGGGTGTTTGTGAACAACAGATGAGCAACTTGAAGGCAGTGATGGATGCAGGCTGACAGCTGTGTTCTGCTCAACATAGTTCTCGCTTACAGACCAAAGCCCAGTCTTAGTGTGCTCAAGACACTTCCTTAGGAATTGCATATCAACTAAATCAGTTACCCCATGTTCCCTTTTGATTATGCCATGAGTCAGCATTTTTATGGCCTTAGTCCCTTGACTGTAAAGACAGAGCCACATGGCCAAAGCTGCTGAAAGCCATCAAATTTAGTGGCTTGCTGGATCTGGAACATGGCTCCATTTTTCAATTACACTATCACCAGCTTTCTGTTTTCCAACTCCTTCACTGCTTAAGCTTGCCTGTCCTGGAACTTACTCTGTAGACATGCCTTGAGCTCAGAGATTTTCATGGCTCTGTTTCCTAATGCTGGGATTAACAACATGTATGGCCATGCCTGGGCCTAAGATTTTCTTCACCTAGAACTTGCTCTGTCTCAGGCTGGCCTTGACCTCAGAATCTGCTTGCCTCTATCTCCTGGAATTTAAGATATATACTACCATGCCTGGGCCTAAGCTTTTCATGGCCACTATTCTTCAAGATTCAGCTCAAAAGCCTGTGTCTTCCAGCCTAGAGATCTCAATCATGGTCCCCTGGGACACATCAGTCTGCCCTAAGCAGCCTGCTATCCCCTCTGGACTTCTCTTCTTTCCCCACCTTCACTGGACCTGTAGCTCCTGAACCCTACAAATCTATGGATCTAGAACCATACCCATCAGATACCCACCAACTGCAACACCAGGACCATTGAGGTTATCGCTCTTCCCACTACCTACTGCAACAGAAACATCCAGGGAACAAAGCCACCCAGATGGCTAAAGGACCTCAAAAGAACACAATCAACAAAACCCAGGGTGATATGACACCTTCAGAGCAAAGCTACCCTACTCTAGCAAGCTCTGGATATACTAACAGAACCAAAGCACAAGAAAATGACCTTAAATCTAATCTTATAAAGATGATAGAGCCCTTTAAAGAGGAAAGGAATAAATCCCTTAAAGAAATACAGGCAATACAATTAAACAGATAGAGGCCTTTAAAAAGGAAACAAATTCCTTAAAGATAGACAGAAAAATAAAATTAAACAGGTAAAGAAAGTAAATAAAACTATACAAGACCTGAAAGTGGAAAGAGAAGCAATAAAGAAAATACAAACTGGGGGAACCCTAGAGTAGGAAAGCCTAGGGAAGATGTGGGTCATGAATAGGACCAACAGAATATGGGAGATGGAAGAAAGAATCACAGGCATAGAAGAAATTTATACATCAGTTAAATAAAATATTAAATCTAAAAAATTCCTAACATGAAACACTCAGGAAATCTGGGATGCCATGAAAAGACCTAACCTAAGAATAATAGGAATAAAAGAAAGTGAAGAGTCCCAGCTCCAAGGCCTAAAAATATTTTCAACAAAATTGTAGAAGAAAATCTTTCCAACCTAAAGAAAGAGATTCCTATAAACATACAAGCAGCCTATAGAACACTCATTAGGCTGGACCAGAAAAGAATCCTCACATCACATAATAAGCAAAACATAAAATCTACAAAGCCTAGAAAAATATTAAAAGTGGCAAGGAAAAAAGGCCATATACCATACAAAGGCAGACCTATCAGAATTATACACGACATCTCAACAGAGACTCTAAAAGCTAGAAGGAGCTGGAGAGATATCTTGCAACCTCTAAAAAACTACAGATGCCAACCTGGATTACTATATGAAGCAAAACTCTCAATCACCATAGATGGATAAAACAAGATACTTTAAGACAAATCAAAGTTCAAACAATATCTTTCCACAAATCCAGCTCAACAGAAAGTATAAGAAGGAAAACCCAACCCACAGAGGGTAACTACATCCAATAAAACACAGGAAATCAGGAATTCTATACCAGGAAAACCTAGGAAAGCACACAGAAACACACATACACACACACACACACACACACACACACACACTAAAACCACCAACATCAAAATAACAGGAAAGAATAATCACTGATCATTAACATCTCTCAACATTAATGGACTCAACCTCAATAAAAAGACACAGGCTAACAGAATGGATGTAAAAACAATATCCGTCGTACAGAATATGTGGTGCATTTACACAATGGAATACTACTCAGCTATTAAAAACAATGAATTTATGAATTTCTTAGGCAAATGGATGCATCTGGAGGATATCATCCTGAGTGAAGTAACCCAATCACAAAAGAATACACATGATATGCACTCACTGATGAGTGGATATTAGCCCAGAAACTTAGACTACCCAAGATACAATTTGCAAAACACGTGAAACTCAAGAAGAAGGAAGACCAAAGTGTGGATACTTCTTTTCTTCTTAGAATGGGGAACAAAATACCCATGGAAGGAGTTACAGAGACAAAGGTCAGAGCAGAGCCTGAAGGAATGACCATCCAGAGACTGCCCCATTTGGGGATCTATCCCATAAACAACCACCAAACCCAGACACTAGGCAGATGCCAATAAGAACCTGCTGACAGGAGCCTGATATAGCTCTCTCCTGTGAGGCTCTGCCAGTGCCTGGCAAATACAGAAGTGGATGCTCACAGTCATCCATTGGATGGAGCACAAAGTCCCCAATGAAGGAGCCAGAGAAAGTATCCAGGGAGTTGAAGGGGTCTGAAGTCCGATAGGAGGAACATCAATATGAACTAACCGGTACCCCCAGAGCTCCTTGGAACTGTACCACCAATCAAAGAAAGAAAACACATGGTAAAACTTGTGGATCTAGCTATATATGTAGCAGAGGATGGCCTAGTCTGTCATCAATAGGAGGAGAGGCCCTTGGTCCTGTGAAGGCTCTATGCCCCAGTATAGGGGAATGACAAGACCAGGAATGAAAGTGGGTGGGTTGGTAAGCAGAGGGAGTGGGGAGGGGATAGGGGATTTTCAGAGGGGAAATTAGGAAAGGAGATAACATTTGAAATGTAAATAAAGAAAATATCTAAAAATAAAAATAAATTAAAAAAAAAACAGTATCCATCTTTCTGCTGCATACAAGAAACATATCTCAGCAATAAAGATAGATACTACCTCAGAGAAAAGGACTAGAAAAAAAGTTTTCCGGGCAAATAAATGCAAGAATCAGACTGGAGTAGCCATCCTATAGCTAATAAAATAGACTTTCAACCAAAATGAATCAAAAAAGATGGTGAAGGACAATTCATACTCATCAAAGGAAACAAACAAAACCTCAAGATGATATATCAATTCTGAACATCTATGCCTCAAACACAAAAGCACCCACATTTGTTAAAGAAACATTGCTAAATCTTAAATTGCATATTGAACCCACATACATTAATAGTGGAAGACTTCAACATCCTACTCTGACCAATTGAGAGGTCATCCACATAAAAACAGAAGAGAGAAATAACAAAACTAACAGACATTATTATTATAAACCTAATAGACATCTATAGAATATTTCACCCAAACACAAAATATACCTTCTTTTCAGCACCTCATGGATCTTTCCCCAAAATTGTCCATATAGTTAATCACAAAGCAATTCTCAAAAGATACAAGAAAACTGAAATAGCTCCTTGTTATCTTATCAGACCACAGCAACAAAAATAGAAACACCAGGAAGCTTACACAGTGGTGGAAAATGAGGAACTCTCTATGCATGATCTCTGGGTCAAAGAAGAAATAATGAAAGAAATTAAACACTTCCTAGGACTCAATGAAAATGAAGGCACAGCATACCCAATTTTATGGGACAGAATGAAAGCAGGGCTAAGAGGAAAGTTCATAGCACTAAGTGCCTCCATAAAAACCCTTAGGCAAAGAATATAGAATACCCCCGATACAACTCACAGACCACAGGAAGCTCAAGAGGAAGGAAGAACAAAGAGTGGATTTTTTTAGTCCTACTTATAAGGGGGAACAATATAATCAAGGGAAGTAGAGGGTGAGAGGGACTTGGAAGGAAGAGAGGAAGGGGAAAAAGAGGGGCAGAATCAGGTATGGGAGATGTACAGAAGGTCAAGAAATTGAACAGAGGTGTGTAGCAATGGAGGATGGGGAACTGGGAGTAACAACCAGAAAGTCCCAGATGCCAAGAAAGCAAGAGCCTCCCAGGACCCCACAGGGATGACATTAACTGAAATAACTCGCAAAAAGAAAGGAGAACCTATCAAGACCATATCCAGAAGTTAGGCATGGCCCCCCAGTTGAGGGATGGGGCCATCCACCCATCTCCAAAATTTTAACCCAGAATTTCTCCTGTCTAAAGTAAATACAGGGACAAGGAGTGAAGTAGAGACTGAAGGAAAGGCCTCCCAAAGACTACCCCACCTAAGGATCCATCCCACATGCAGACACCAAACCCAGACACTATTGCTGATGCCAAGAAGTGCTTGCTGACAGAAGCCTCATACAGCCATCTCCTGAGAGGCTTTGCCAGATCCTGACTGATACAGATGCAGATGCTAGCATCCAACCATCTGGCTGAGCACAGGGACCCCAGTGGAGGAGTTAGGGAAGGACTGAAGGAGCTGAAGGGACTTTAACTGGCATCAATGGGAGGGGAGGCCTTTGTTCATGTGAAGGCTTCATGCTCCAGTATAGAGGATGCTAGGGCATTGAGGCGCGAGTAGGTGGGTGGGTGGTGGAACACCCTCTTAGAAGCAGGGTAATGAGAGATGGAATGGGGGTTTGCATAAGGGAAACTGGGAGAGCAGATAACATTTGAAATGTACACAAATAAAATAGCCAATTAAAAAAAAAAAAACAATGGATAAGTTCTCATACCAGCAATTTTAAAGTATACTTGAAAGCTCTAAAAAGAAAAATGAGGAGGAGGAGGAGGAGTAGTCAAGAAATAAAAAAATAAAATCAGGGGCTGGTGAGATGGCTCAGCGGTTAAGAGCACTGACTGCTCTTCCGAAGGTCCTGAGTTCAAATCCCAGCAGCCACATGGTGGCTCACAACCACCCGTAATGAGATCAGACACCCTCTTCTGGTGTGCCTGAAGACAGCTACAGTGTACTTACATATAATAAATAAATCTTTAAAAAGAGAGAAAGAGAGAAAGAGAGAAAGAGAGAAAGAAAGAAAGAAAGAAAGAAAGAAAGAAAGAAAGAAAGAAAGAAAGAAAGAAAGAAAGAAAGAAAGAAGAAAGAAACAAACAAACTCAGGGCTGAAATCAATCAGTTAGAAACAAAGAAAACAATAGAAAAAAAATGAAACCAAGAGCTAGTTCTTTGCAAAAACCAACAAAATAGACAAACCCTTTACCAACCTAACCAAAAAGACAGAGAGAATGTATCTGGATAAACAAAATAAGAAATGAGAAGGGAGACATAACAACAGATACTGAGAGAATTCAAAAAATCATTAGGCCTTACTTCAAAAGCATGTACCCCACAAAACTGGAAAATCTTAAGGAAATGGATGATTTTCTAGACAGACACCACTTGCCAAAGTTAAATAATAAAGCTCTGGTAAACATTTAAACAACTCTATAATCACTAAAGAAATATAAGGAGTCATTAAAAGTCTCACAACCAAAAACAGCCTAGGGCCAGGTGGTTTTAGTAGAGACTTGTACCAAGCTTACAAAGAAGAGCTACAATCAATATTCCTCAAACTATTACACAAAATAGAAACAGAAGGAATACTGTCAAACTCATCCTATGAGGGCACAGTCACCCTGATACCAAAATCACAGAAAGACCCAAGAAAGAAAGAGAAGTTTGGACTGATTTCTCTTATGAACATTGATGCAAAAATACTCAATAAAATACTCACAAATGGAATCCAAGAATACATCAAACACATCATCCATCATGATCAAGTCGGCTTCATCCCAAGGATGCAGGGATGGCTCAATATCCAAAAATCCATCAACATAATCCACCATATTAACAAACTTAAAGAAAAACCACATGATCATCTCCTCAGATGCCAAAGAAGCCTTTGACAAAATTCAACACCCCTTCTTGTTAAAAGTCTTAGAGAGCCAGGCAGAGAGATGAGACACATACCTAAACATGATCAAAGCAAGATACAGCAAGCCAATAACCAAGATCAAACTAACTGAACAGAAACTTAAAGAGATTCCACAAAAATAAGGGACAAGACAAGGCTGCCTACTCTCTATCTATTCAACATGGATATTGACATTCAATATAGATATTGAAGTTCTAGCCAGAGCAATAAAAAAAACTAAAGGATTGTTGAATACAAAATCAGCTCAGGGAAATCAGTGGCCTCCTTTATGCATATAAATGGACCTAGAAAGAAATTAGGGAAACAATATCCTTTATTTAAAATAGCTACAAATAATATAAAATATCTTAGTGTAACTGTAATCAAGCAAGTAAAAGATCCGTGGGACAAGAACTTCAAGTCCCCAAAGGAAAAAAAAATGAAGACGATATCAGAAGATGGGAAGATCTCCCATGTTCATGGATAGGTAGGATTAACATGGTGAAAATGGCCTGCTTAAAAAACTGAAAGAAAAAAAAACCATGTAATCATCTCATTAGATGTTGAAAAAGACTTTAACAAAATCCAACATCCCTTCATGTTAAAAGTCTTGATGAGACCATGGATACAAGGCACATACCTAAACACAATAAAGGCAATATACAGCAAGTCAGTATCAAATTAAAGGGAGAGAATCTTAAGGCAATTCTATAAAAATCTGGGACAAGGAAAGGCAACACATACTTTCTTTATCTCTTTAATATAGTACTTGAAATACTAGCTAGAGCAATAAAACAACTAAAGGAGATCAAAGGGATACAAGTTAGAAAGGAAGTCACTTGCAGAGAGGGTATGAAGAGGGGAATTGGGAAGGCTCAAGATCAGGTTTGGGGTGGAGGAGGAGAGATAGCAGACGGCCAGAAGAATGAATGGAAATCTGAAACTGACAGGAGTGGAGAGGTGGGGGGTGGGGGGAGGTCATAGACAGTCAGAGTCCAGACAAAGACCTGGAATAAGGAAGGCACCCAGGAATCAATCAGGTGACTCACAGCATTGAGGATATGGAACCTGAAGAGGCCACCTCCATGCAGGGACCCCAGTGGGGTGATAGGGACACCAATCCATCCATAAAACTTTCAACCAAATATTTGTCCTGTCTACAAGAAATGTAAAGATTTGGAGTTGGAGCAGAGGCTGGGGGAATGTCCAACTAATAACTGGCCCAACTTGAGACCCATCCCATGGGAAAGCACCAATCCCTGACACTATTAATGATACTCTGTTATGCTTGTAGATAGGAGTCTAGCATGGCTGTCCTGAGAGGTTCCACCCAGAAGGTGACTCAAACAAATATAGACACCAACCACCAAATGGTGGATGGAGCTTGGGAACTCTTTTGGAAGAATAGGAAGAAGAATTGTGGGCCCCATAGGGCATAAGAACTCCACAGGAAATCTAACAGAGCCAACTTATCTGGACCCTTGGGGCTCTTAGTGACTTAACCAACCAAATAACATAAACAGGCTGAAAGCAGGCCTCCTCTCTCATATATAGCAGATGTGTAGCTTGGTCTTCATGTGGGTCCTGAACAACTGGAACAGGGGCTATCCCAAAAGCTGTTGGCTGTATGTAGAATATATTCTTCTAGATGGACTGCCTTGTCTGGTCTCAGTGGGACAAGATGTGCCTTACCTCACAGAGACTTAGAGACTTGATGCGCCAAGGTGGGAGTATTCCCAGGAGGACCTCTTCTGCTCAGAGGACAAGCAGGAATAAAGGAGGGATGGACTGTGGGAAGGGGTGACCAGAAGCGGGGGCAGTGAGCTGACTGTGAAGTGAATAAGTAACAAATAAATAAATAAACAAACAGATAAATAAGTAGATACATAAAATTAAAATAAAACTTAAAAAAAATAAGATCTGGATCACAAGTGTGCCTTCCATTTCCAGATTGTATTTCATTCCAGATTAAAAGTCCAAACTATTTCTTATTCAACTGCAAACACAAACAGAAAGCTTAACTGGATGGGCTCTTGCCTGAGATCTCCCTAAATCTCTTTATCTCCTTCCTAATATCTTTCTGAAAAAGCTGGTCCACTAGTACAGCTTCCTTTGTTCTTTTGGGTCTGTGAAGCCTCTCATATAATTCCTACTGTATCATTATATTTTGCATAGCTGAGAAATCCTGTAAAGAACAGTTCTTACATTGATTTTAATATTCTTGAACTCATGTTTTCTGAGTTCTTTCCCACAGCCTTAAGGGCTGTCCTGAAGGTCACAATTATAGTATTACCAATTTTCTGAGGAACATCAGACACGTTCTTGCTTCCTGGAATCACACTGTTTCTGATTATTATGGAGTTATTAACCTTGGCAGGGAAAACATTCTCTAATAACCTTAGCATAGAGAACATTCCATAAAGGAAAAACATAAAGTAAAATATATACATTATTATACAAGTAGGCCTTATACCTACAACAACCATCAGCACTGGAGACAATCCTCACCCTGTTGGCTCTGTTCCAGAGGCAGAAGCTGTGTCACACAGTCCCTTCCCTACCATGGACATGCTGGACCTGGCACACATGGAGTCAATCTTGTTAATTTTAGCTGACTCTAGAATTATTTCATTTCTGTTGCTATGATAAAAGATACCAAAAAAAAAAAACACCTTAAGGAATAAAGGGTATATTTTAGCTCACAATTTCACTCTACTATTGTAAAGAAGTAGGGGTGTTAATCACATGATACCACATCAAGAGGACAGAAAGATGGGGCATACATAGTTGCTTGCCCATGTCCCTATTGAGTCTTTCACTCTTAGTTTAGGACACCAAGCCTAGAGAATGATGATGCCAATAGTATACTGTACCTTTCCACATCCATTAACTCAACCAAGACAACAACCCCCCCACCCCCACCCCCCAGATACTTCCACAGGTCAACCAATACAAACAAGCCTTCACTGAGACATTTTCAAGGTGATTCTGGGTTGTGTCTAGGTGATAATTAAAGTTAGCTCTCTCACCAGGTCTTCAAGATTAGTGAAAATGATGATAACATGAGGTTCACATCTGAGAAACTCTTAGCACTTACAGAGCTTCCTCCACATACAATGGCCAAGTGTGATTCGAACTGGCTTTGTTATCAGACACTTGGGAGATTGTCAAACATCATAATCCATATTGATACACACCTAGAAGCCCAGAAGTTGGGAGGTAGAGGAATAAAGATATATGTTTAATTCTAGTCTGGGCTACATGAGGAGACCCTGTCTCAAAAAACAATTGAAAAGAATCTGAACTCCGAGGCTCTCCTTTTTAAATATTCAAATTAGTACACATGACACAAAAGCTGAGAATCTGACTCTAGCAGATTTACGAATGCTTTCAAAGACATGAAGCTCTAGGCTCAGTCTTTAGAGCTGCAAAAGGTAAAGAAATACATCATTGTGTTCAATCTTTAAAAAACTGTTCCTTTTGCAAATTTCTAGGATCAAAAAAGAACTGGAACATATTTGATAAAGTATTTGTTTCTCACACAGCCTTGTCAGGCTCACACAGTTGTAAAAAAACCAACCAAGATCAAGAGAGGTTTGATCAAATTTTGGGGAAAGCAAAAGCCGGAATTGAAACCCAGGCTTCCAAGACAAAGCTTTGTTACAATTCCATTAAGTCACAGTGTGTGTGTGTGTGCATATGTGTGTGTTTGTGTGTGTGTGTCTGTGTGTGTGTGTGTGAGAGAGAGAGAGAGAGAGAGACAGACAGACAGACAGACAGAGACAGAGAGACAGTGAGAGAGGAATCGATAAAAGTAAAATTCCCACATCTTATCTAGGCTTTTTCTTTATATCCAGAAATGCTGGCATTTGTCAGATGCCAGTGTAGCAGTCAAGAAAAAAAAAGTCTTTTGTGGCCTCTAATCAAGACTAACTTTTTAAAATCTTGCCTCTTTATGTCAAAGGGGAAAAAAAAGTTATCTGACCTCACCTCCCCCATGCACTTACAGTTGGCACATTTGGTCATGCCCATCTGTGTGCCACTCCCTGGCAGCCATTTCTGTACCTTGAAAGCCAAAATGACTGGGAAAAAATGAAACTACAATATCTTGTCACACTTTTCAAGATTCCCCAGGGCCTACTTCACTTAGTGCAATATCCTAGGTTCATACAACAGCCTACAAGGACTTGCATGAGTTTCGTCCATTGCCCAGTCCACAAGACCTCCTCAGCTAGAATGACCCACCCTTGTTCACTTAGTCCCAGTTGCTATCTCCCAGATGTGCCAGACCTGCTCCCTGCCTCAGGGCTTTGGTATAACTGCTCCCTCTAACTAGATTACTGTTCTCCATATTCAATATGGTTCCCTCTTTGAAAACTTGATCAAATTAGCATCTTTCTACTGAGGCCTTCTCTGACTATTCTCTTTGAGTTTGGACCACATCCAAAGCTCTCTCAATCCACATTATTCCCATGTTTGGTTTCCTTAACATTGTTGATGATCCTTCTTCCATATGAAGCAATTTTAATGTGTGTACTCTGTGTCTTAGTCAGGATTTCTATTCCTGCACAAACATCATGACCAAGAAGCAAGTTGGGGAGGAAAGGGTTTATTCAGCTTACACTTTCCACATTGCTGTTAATCACCAAAGGATGTCAGGACTGGAACTCAGGCAGGTCAGGAAGCAGGAGCTGATGCAGAGGCCATGGAGGGATGTTACTTACTGGCTTGCTTCCCCTGGCTTGCTCAGCCTGCTCTCTTATAGAACCCAAGACTACCAGCCCAGAGATGGTCCCACCCACAAGGGGCCTTTCCCCCTTGATCACTAATTGAGAAAATTCCTTCCAGTTGGATCTCATGGAGGCATTTCCTCAACTGAAGCTCCTTTCTCTGTGATAACTCCAGCTGTGTCAAGTTGATACAAAACTAGCCAGTACACTACGTGTTCACATCCTGTGAGAATAAAGATTCATGCTGACTGCATACCTCCGATATCTCTTAAAACTACAGCCAGCACAATTAGAGGTTCAACAAACATTTTTTTGATAGATGAGCATGTTCTTTCACTCACTTGAATTGTAATTTTCTAGGCCCAGCATAGCCATTGATCATGCAGCAGTAAACAAGACCCATTTCTCTGGAAGACCACATCCCACAGTAAGACAGAAACCCAAACTCAGATACATAAAGCTGGAAAACATAAAGAGAATACAGTAGAGGTGTGCACATGCATGTGTGGATGTTTGTGTCTGTATCTCTGTGTATTTTTGTATCTATGTACATGTGCATTTGTATATAATTTGTATGTCTATTTGTGTGTCAGGAACACATCTAGATACATGTGCATGTACATGTGCATGTATCTGTTGTGTGTCGGTGTGTGTCTTATGTCCTTGTATCTATATTATGCATTTTTATGTCTATGACTAAGTGTGAATGTGTTTATCTGTCTGTACATATGCGTTTGTGTGTTTATGTGTGTGCATATCCATATGCAGATGTGTGTGCATGTGCACATGTCTATTGTATTTATGTGTATGGCATAAGGCTGTGATAGAGAGGATAGGCCAAGGCTGTTGGTTATTCTACAACATTATGGTAATGTCATATTGGTGAAGATAGCACTTACTCATGTCATCAAACACAAAGGAGTCGGAGCTGGTACCTAACTAGAAGCTTCACTCCTACTGTGTTCATGATTCAAGAAGGTACTTTGCCTGCTATCAGAGGGAAAGGAAATCATATTACCCAGCTACACGCACAACAATCTACAACAGCAGCTTACCTGCAAGATGGATTAGTGCAAACATGGGAAAATGTTATGAGACCAACCATTTTTTAAACACTGGATTTAAGGCTTATTCCATGAGATGGAATCTGTCCCTAAAACACTGCAAAAGTGGCCAAAACCCTGAAACTAGATAGGCTGTCTTAGCCACTGTTCTATTGCTGCAAAGAGACACCATGTCCTCAGTAATGTGGGGCAAGTGGAACCATGTCACCAGACAGGAAAACTGGTAAGGTCAAACAGATTAAGGAACCCTAGCAATTCTCATATTTGAGAATGGTAGGCATTTGAATCTACTCCCAACCAGGTTCTGGTCCTGGATCACTTGACTACAACACCCCACTAAGAGGACCCTGACATAGCATAGAGGTCTCCATTCTAATGAGGTATCTAGATAGGCCCCGAGTATCTAGACAATGAACTTCCCTTGCTGGGCAAACCTTCCTGCAAAAGGTATTTAATCTCTGGTCCACCCTGATTAAGTGGTATGCATCAATTTCTGACATGAATAGTTTGGACAAGCAAGGACTGCCATGAAATTGTCATATAGAGCCTTGCCGAAGTCTCACACAGAGGCATTCCAGCACACCTGGCACTCACCCTGAGTTAAACCAGATTCCCCTGCCTGGGGCTCATCTCAGTTCTACACCCTCTGCCACCCCCAAGCCCCTACCCCACCACACACACATATACACACATTCAGAGAAACATGGGCTGGGACCTCTATCTTAGGCTACATTTCATCTCCCCTGCGCAGTGTGTTGGTATCCCACAAGCTCAGCACCCCAATGGGGAGAAAGGAATGTAGCCTAGTGCTTCTATGTTTTGCCTCCCAGAGGGGCATTCTGACATCCAAGTAGCTGTGAAGTGAAACATAGACCCACACATTTAAATGTGGGTCTTACAACAAAAAGCATTCAATTGAGGCTTTGCTTATGGTTTCAGAAACTTAGTGCACTATCCTTGTGGCAGGGAGCATGGCAGCACACATGGTGCTGGAACAATAGCTGAGAGCTACAGTATGGTCACCATGTAGCTAGCAGACAGCAGGCAGAAGGGGTAAGAAAGAGACTGAGCCTGGCATGAGCTTTAGAAACCTCAAACCCACCCCCATAAACACACTTCCTCTACCAAAACCATACCTCCTAATCCTTGTAATCCTTTCAAACAGCACTCCTTCCTGGTGACCAAGGATTCAAATATATAAGCCTATGGAGATGATTCTTATTCAAACAACCTCATAGATCATGGGCCATAGGGGAAAACCTACTACTATATGAGGACTCCTCTACATTGGATTGGCCTGTGGGGATTATCATAATTAAGTTTAGTGATGTTGGAAAACTCAGCCCAGTGTGCATAGTACCATCCCCTGAGTAGGGTAGCCTGAAATACATAATAGTGGAGAAGTCAAGCTAAGTATAGCAACAAGCAAGTGAATGTGGTCATTCATTCTCTCTGCTCTTGGCTGTGAATGTGATGTGACTAGCTATTTGAAGTTTCTGCCTTGAATTCCCCACAATGATAACTATAAGATGGCAGCGTAAGCTGAAATAAGCCTCTTTTTCTCTTAAGCCAATTTATGTCAGGTCACTTTGTCACAGCCATGGAAATGACCTAGATCCCTCAGTTAATCTTTGTGCATTTAGCCTTGAAGGACAACAGGAAGGGCCTCCATAAAGATACTCTCTGGGTGATCAACAAGCATACACTTAGAGTTGAGCAGGTAACAGACCCAGAGCAAAGGAAGCACCAAAATGAAGGTGGAAGTGTCAGGTGTTTGTTCAGATTTTAGCTACTGTAGGGACCAGTGACAAGTCAACACTTTTAAGCAAAACCAAACAAACAAACAGTCAAATAAACAAAAACAGCTTCTAGGAGCCATGTACACTCCCTGCAAGACAAACTCTTCAATTTTCCCAGGTTCCTTCTCCTTCAGATCCTCTGATCTTCTGTGGAATGGGTTAGCCTTGTGCCTATCTTCCCATTCATACACACAAAAACATCCTCTATTAAGACTAATATAGGGAGGTACTTTAATCTTTCAGACTCCCTTTGTCTTCCAAACCTGTCTAAATGAAAAACATTTCTCTCACCCTTTCCCCACCAGATGCATCTAGTCTGCCTTCACACCCCAAGAAGCAAATTGAGAATCTCTTTATGCACATGGGGTTGATGATCTTTCCTTCACCCAGTCCCCTGACTCCTTCTTACAGTACTGTGAGGGAGGTGTTATCATCCCATTTTCCAGAAAAGTGTTTTAGACCTTTGTATCCCAACACATCAACAACAGAGCCAAAGCCCAAAGTCTGGCTGAGTCCAAGACTGAAGGTCCTCCTGCCCATCACTACTGAGACCCAGAGCAGCAACCTGAGGATTCTAAAGCATAGAATGCATCCTTCCTTTCTCCTTCCTCTATGCCCATATGAATATTAATTTCCTTTGTCTTTGCAAATACAAGCATTGACTAAGACACACATCATAAAACATGCATGAGAAAACTTCAACCTTCTTCCAGATTTTGAATATGAATGACTTTCTACCCTGCTGCCTGTGTTGAACCAGGGATCATCTCTGTCCTTGCTCAGTGTCATCCAAAAGAAAATGGTGCCTGTGGCACAGCAAGAAATCAAAGACAAATTCCCACCGGGAACCTGTTAATCCCAGCTCTGTGCATCAACCAACACTGCACTTTAAATTGTCAGGAGACAAGAGGACCAGAAAGGGTCTCCTATCTGGCCAGCCTAGATGAGGAGACAGGGAGAGAGGGACTGAGATTTGGGTAAGAGGACCCACCAGGACAAAGGAAATCAACTGCTTATTAATTTCCAAAAGAACCTGGTTTTTGCCATTTCTGCGATTTTAAAAGTTGGTAACTTTTTACCATATTTTTCTTGGAAAATATCATAACCAGGCATTTCCAAGATGAAACTGTATGCAAAGAAGATGAAAATTAGCTGAAATCCTCTCAAAGCAATGATGACAACTTTAATTAGAATAGTATTAGTCCCTACAGGAGGGGAGTTGCAAATGAGAAAGGAATACACAAGGAGCTTCAACTCTTTTCAGTATGATGGCTTTCCCTGACTTGATGTAGGATACCTCAACATTCAGTGTACTGCTTCTCCAGTAATCTGCTCATGCATCTTAGATAGCTCAGAAGAGATGCTTGGGAAGCTGTCTTGTCTCCTGTGCCTGATGCCTCACCTCCCCCATGATGAACATTATTATCAGAGCATGCAACAAGAGAGACCGTCCTTTCTTTTTTTTTTTTTTTTTTAACATTTTTTTTATTACATATTTTCCTCAATTACATTTCCAATACTATCCCAAAAGTCCCCCATAGCGCCCCCCATTTCCCTACCCACCCATTCCCATTCTTTTGGCCCTGGCATTCCCCTATATTGGGGCATATAAAGTTTGCAAGTCCAATGGGCCTCTCTTTCCATTGATGGCCGACTAGGCCATCTTTCGATACATATGCAGCTAGAGACAAGAGCTCCAGGGTTCTGGTTAGTACATCATGTTGTTCCAACAATAGGGTTGCAGATCCCTTTAGCTCCTTGGGTACTTTCTCTAGCTTCTCCATTGGGAGCCCTGTGATACATCCAATAGCTGACTGTGAACATCCACTCCTGTGTTTGCTAGGCCCCGGCATCGTCTCACAAGAGACAGCTATATTTGGGTCCTTTCAGCAAAATCTTGCTAGTGTATGCAATGGTGTCAGCGTTTATAAGCTGATTATGGGACGGATCCCTGGATACAGCAGTCTCTAACTGGTCCATTCTTTCATCACAGCTACGAACTTTGTCTCTGTAACTCCTTCCCTGGGTGTTTTGTTCCCAATTCTAAGAAGGTGCACAGTGTCCACACTTTGGTCTTCATTCTTCTTGAGTTTCATGTGTTTATCAAATTGTATCTTATATCTTGGGTATCCTAAGTTTTGGGCTAATATCCACTTATCAATGAATACATATTGTGTGAGTTCTTTTGTGATTGTGTTACTTCACTCAAGATGATGCCCTCCAGGTCCATCCATTTGGCTAGGAATTTCATAAATTCATTCTTTTTAATAGCTGAGTAGTACTCCATTGTGTAAATGTACCATAATTTCTGTATCCATTCCTCTGTTGAGGGACATCTGGGTTCTTTCCAGCTTCTGGCTATTATAAATAGGGCTGCTATGAACATAGTGGAGCATGTGTCCTTTTTACCGGTTGGGACATCTTCTGGATATATGCCCAGGAGAGGTATTGCTGGATCCTCCGGTAGTACTATGTCCAATTTTCTGAGGAACCGCCAGACTGATTTCCAGAGTGGTTGTACAAGCTTGCAATCCCACCAACAATGGAGGAGTGTTCCTCTTTCTCCACATCCTCGCCAGCATCTGCTGTCACCTGAATTTTTGATCTTAGCCATTCTGACTGGTGTGAGGTGGAATCTCAGGGTTGTTTTGATTTGCATTTCCCTGATGATTAAGGATGTTGAACATTTTTTCAGGTGCTTCTCTGCCATTCGGTATTCCTCAGGTGAGAATTCTTTGTTCAGTTCTGAGCCCCATTTTTAATGGGGTTATTTGACTTTCTGGAGTCCACCTTCTTGAGTTCTTTATATATATTGGATATTAGTCCCTTATCTGATTTAGGATAGGTGAAGATCCTTTCCCAATCTGTTGGTGGTTTTTTTGTCTTATTGATGGTGTCTTTAGCCTTGCAGAAGCTTTGTAGTTTCATGAGGTCCCACTTGTCAATTCTCGATCTTACAGCACAAGCCATTACTGTTCTATTCAGGAATTTTTCCCCTGTGCCCATATCTTCAAGGCTTTTCCCCACTTTCTCCTCTATAAGTTTCAGTGTCTCTGGTTTTATGTGAAGTTCCTTGATCCACTTAGACTTGACCTTAGTACAAGGAGATAGGAATGGATCGATTCGCATTCTTCTACATGTTAACAACCAGTTGTGCCAGCACCATTTGTTGAAAATGCTGTCTTTCTTCCACTGGATGTTTTTAGCTCCCTTGTCGAAGATCAAGTGACCGTAGGTGTGTGGGTTCATTTCTGGGTCTTCAATTCTATTCCATTGGTCTATTTGTCTGTCACTATACCAGTACCATGCAGTTTTTATCACAATTGCTCTGTAGTAGAGCTTTAGGTCCGGCATGGTGATTCCACCAGAGGTTCTTTTATCCTTGAGAAGAGTTTTTGCTATCCTAGGTTTTTTGTTATTCCAGATGAATTTGCAGATTGCACTTTCTAATTCGTTGAAGAATTGATTTGGAATTTTGATGGGGATTGCATTGAATCTGTAGATTGCTTTTGGCAAGATAGCCATTTTTACAATGTTGATCCTGCCAATCCATGAGCATGGGAGATCTTTCCATCTTCTGAGATCTTCTATAATTTCTTTCTTCAGAGACTTGAAGTTTTTATTATACAGATCTTTCACTTCCTTAGTTAGAGTCACGCCAAGATATTTTATATTATTTGTGACTATTGAGAAGGGTGTTGTTTCCCTAATTTCTTTCTCAGCCTGTTTATTCTTTGTGTAGAGAAAGGCCATTGATTTGTTTGAGTTAATTTTATATCCAGCTACTTCACGGAAGCTGTTTATCAGGCTTAGGAGTTCTCTGGTGGAATTTTTAGGGTCACTTATATATACTATCATATCATCTGCAAAAAGTGATATTTTGACTTCATCTTTTCCAATTTGTATCCCTTTGATCTCCTTTTGTTGTCGAATTGCTCTGGCTAGGACTTCAAGTACAATGTTGAATAGGTATGGAGAAAGTGGACAGCCTTGTCTAGTCCCTGATTTTAGAGGGATTGCTTCAAGCTTCTCACCATTTACTTTGATGTTGGCTACTGGTTTGCTGTAGATTGCTTTTATCATGTTTAGGTAGGGGCCTTGAATTCCTGATCTTTCCAAGACTTTTATCATGAATGGGTGTTGGATCTTGTCAAATGCTTTTTCCGCATCTAAGGAGATGACCATGTGGTTTTTGTCTTTGAGTTTGTTTATATACTGGATTACGTTGATGGATTTCCGTATATTGAACCATCCCTGCATCCCTGGGATGAAACCTACTTGGTCAGGATGGATGATTGTTTTGATGTGTTCTTGGATTCGGTTAGCAAGAACTTTATTGAGGATTTTTGCATCAATATTCATAAGGGATATTGGTCTGAAGTTTTCTATCTTTGTTGGGTCTTTTTGTGGTTTAGGTATCAGAGTAATTGTGGCTTCATAGAATGAGTTGGGTAGAGTACCTTCTGTTTCTATTTTGTGGAATAGTTTGTGAAGAACTGGGATTAGATCTTCTTTGAAGGTCTGATAGAACTCTGCACTAAACCCATCTGCTCCTGGGCTTTTTTGAGTTGGGAGACTATTAATGACTGCTTCTATTTCTTTGGGGGATATAGGGCTGTTTAGATCATTAACCTGATCTTGATTCAACTTTGGTACCTGGTATCTGTCTAGGAACTTCTCCATTTCATCCAGGTTCTCCAGTTTTGTTGAATATAGCCTTTGGTAGAAGGATCTGATGGTGTTTTGGATGTCTTCAGGATCTGTTGTTATGTCTCCTTTTTCATTTCTGATTTTGTTAATTAGGATGCTTTCCCTGTGCCCTCTAGTGAGTCTGGCTAAGGGTTTATCTATCTTGTTGATTTTCTCAAAGAACCAGCTCCTTGATTGGTTGATTCTTTGAATAGTTTTTCTTGTTTCCACTTGGTTGATTTCACCCCTGAGTTTGATTATTTCCTGCCGTCTACTCCTCTTGGGTGAATTTGCTTCCTTTTGTTCTAGTGCTTTTAGGTGTGTTGTCAAGCTGCTAATGTGTGCTCTCTCTAGTTTCCTTTTGGAGGCACTCAGAGCTATGAGTTTTCCTCTTAGAAATGCTTTCATTGCGTCCCATAAGTTTGGGTATGTTGTGGCTTCATTTTCATTGAACTCTAAAAAGTCCTTAATTTCTTTCTTTATTCCTTCCTTGACCAAGGTATCATTGAGAAGAGTGTTGTTCAGTTTCCACGTGAAGGTTGGCTTTCTATTATTTATTTTGTTATTGAAGATCAGCCTTAGGCCATGGTTATCTGATAGGATGCATGGGACAATTTCAATATTTTTATATCTGTTGAGGCCTGCTTTGTGACCAATTATGTGGTCAATTTTGGAGAAGGTACCATGAGGTGCTGAGAAGAAGGTATATCCTTTTGTTTTAGGATAGAATGTTCTGTAGATATCTGCCAGATCCATTTGATTCATAATTTCTCTTAGTTTCACTGTGTCCCTGTTTAGTTTCTGTTTCCATGATCTGTCCATTGGTGAAAGTGGTGTGTTGAAGTCTCCCACTATTATTGTATGAGGTGCAATGTGTGCTTTGAGCTTTACTAAAGTTTCTTTAATGAATGTGGCTGCCTTTGTATTTGGAGCATAGATATTCAGGATTGATAGTTCCTCTTGGAGGATTTTACCTTTGATGAGTATGAAGTGTCCCTCCCTGTCTTTTTTAATGACTTTGGGTTGGAAGTCAATCTTATCAGATATTAGAATGGCTACTCCAGCTTGTTTCTTCATGCCATTTGCTTGGAAAATTGTTTTCCAGCCTTTCATTCTGAGGTAGTGTCTATCCTTTTCTCTGAGATGAGTTTCCTGTAAGCAGCAAAATGTTGGGTCTTGTTTGTGTAGCCAGTTTGTTAGTCTATGTCTTTTTATCGGGGAGTTGAGTCCATTGATATTAAGAGATATTAAGGAAAAGTAATTGTTGTTTCCTGTTATTTTTGTTGTTAAAGTTGGCATTTTGTTCTTGTGGCTGTCTTCTTTTAGGTTTGTTGAGGGATTACCTTCTTGTTGTTTCTAGGGCGTGGTTCCTGTCCTTGTATTGGTTTTTTTCTGTTATTATCCTTTGAAGGGCTGGATTCGTGGAGAGATAATGTGTGAATTTGGTTTTGTCGTGGAATACTTTGGTTTCTCCATCTATGTTAATTGAGAGTTTGGCTGGGTATAGTAGCCTGGGCTGGAATTTGTGTTCTTTTAGTGTCTGCATAACATCCATCCAGGATCTTCTGGCTTTCATAGTCTCTGGTGAAAAATCTGGTGTAATTCTGATAGGCTTGCCTTTATATGTTACTTGGCCTTTTTCTCTTACTGCTTTTAGTATTCTATCTTTATTTAGAGCATTTGTTGCTCTGATTATTATGTGTCGGGAGGTATTTCTTTTCTGGTCCAGTCTATTTGGAGTTCTGTAGGCTTCTTGTATGTTCATGGGCATCTCTTTCTTTAGATTTGGGAAGTTTTCTTCTATAATTTTGTTGAAGATGTTTGCTGGTCCTTTGAGTTTAAAATCTTCATTCTCATCCACTCCTATTATCCGTAGGTTTGGTCTTCTCATTGCGTCCTGTATTTCTTGGATGTTTTGAGTTAGGATCTTTTTGCATTTTACATTTTCCTTGATTGTTGTGCCGATGTTCTCTATGGAATCTTCTGCACCTGAGATTCTCTCTTCCATCTCTTGTATTCTGTTGCTGATGCTCGTATCTATGGTTCCAGATTTCTTTCCTAGGGTTTCTATCTCCAGTGTTGCCTCATTTTGGGTTTTCTTTATTGTGTCTACTTCCCTTTTTAGGTCTAGTATGGTTTTGTTCATTTCCATCATCTGTTTGGATGTGTTTTCCTGTTTTTCTGTAAGGACTTCTACCTGTTTGATTATGTTATCGTGTTTTTCTTTAAGGATTTGTAACTCTTTAGCAGTGTTCTCCTGCAATTCTTTAAGGGATTTTTGTGCTTTCTCTTTATTGTCTTCTGCCTGTTTAGCAGTGTTCTCCTGCATTTCTTTAAGTGTGTTATTAAAGTCCTTCTTGAAGTTCTCTATCATCATCAGGAGATATGCTTTTAAATCCGTGTCTAGCTTTTCCGGTGTGTTGGGGTGCCCTGGACTGGGCGAAGTGGGGGTGCTGGGTTCTGATGATGGTGAGTGGTCTTGGTTTCTGTTAGTAAGATTATTACGTTTACCTTTCGCCATCTGGTAATCTCTGGGGTTAGTTGTTATCGTTGTCACTGTTTAAAGATTGGAGCAGAAGCTGTGTTCCACTCACCAGCAGTCTCTAAATCCTGCGGCGGGGGTCGTGGGTAGCTGACGGTACCCCGGTGCTGGTCCAGCCGGAAGAGGCCTGTGGTCCTACACAGGCCGTTTTTCTGCTTCCCTAACTAATGCAGTCTCTGGTCCCGCGTGCAATTGGATTGGAGCAGAAGCTGTGTTCCACTCTCCAGAAGTCTTAAGATCCTGTGGTGGGTGTTGTGGGTAGCTGGTGAGTGTCAGCCGACCCTGCGCCCCAGCTGCCCCGGTGCTTTTCTGACCAGAAGAGGGTTGTGGCCCTATGTAGGCCGGATTTCTCTCTCCCCAACCAGAGCAGTCTCAGGTCCCGCGTGATTGGACTGGAACAGAAGCTGTGTTCCACTCACCAGCAGTCCCAAAATCCTGCGGCGGGGGTCGTGGGTAGCTGGCGGGTGTCAGGCAACCCTGCGCTCCCGCTACCCCGGCGCTGATCCGGCTGGATGAGGCCTGTGGCCCTACTCAGGCCGGTTTCTGCTTCCCTAACTAATGCAGTCTCAGGTCCCGCGCAATTGGATTGGAGCAGAAGCTGTGTTCCACTCACCAGCAGTCCCAAAATCCTGCGGCGGGGGTCGTGGGTAGCTGGCGGGTGTCAGGCAACCCTGCGCTCCTGCTACCCTGGCGCTGATCTGGCCGGATGTGGCCTGTGGCCCTACTCAGGCCGGTTTCTGCTTCCCTAACTAATGCAGTCTCAGGTCCCGTGCAATTGGATTGGAGCAGAAGCTGTGCTCCACTCATCATAAGTCTTAAGATCCTGTGGCGGGTGTTGTGGGTAGCTGGCGAGTGTCAGCAGACCCTGCGCCTCAGCTGCCCTGGTGCTTTTCTGACCGGAAGAGGGTTGTGGCCCTATGAAGGCCGGATTTCTCTCTCCCCAACCAGAGCAGTCTCAGGTCCCGCGTGATTGGACTGGAGCAGAAGCTGTGTTCCACTCACCAGCAGTCCCAAAATCCTGCGGAGGGGGTCGTGGGTAGCTGGCGGGTGTCAGGCAACCCTGCGCTCCTGCTACCCCGGCGCTGATCCAGCCGGATGAGGCCTGTGGTCCTACTCAGGCCGATTTCTGCTTCCCTAACTAATGCAGTCTCAGGTCCCGTGCCGAGACCGTCCTTTCTTAAGCCACTTTTGACAGATATTTGTCACAAGAAAAGTAACCAATAGGAAGTTCTTAGGCCAAGGAAATCACTGAGTCAGTAGAGTGCTTGCCAAACAAGCTTGAGGACTTGAGTTCAGAGTCCCAAAGCCCATGTAAAAATCTGGGTTTGGTGATGCATGCCTGTAATCCCAACACTGAGAACCAGAGACGGGAAGTTCTCTAGGACTTGCTGACTGACCAGTTAATCTGGCTGAATTGGTGAACTCCTGTTTCAAAAAATAAAGTGGACAGAAATTGAGAAAAACACCCAACCTGAAGTCAACCTCCCACCTCCACAGGCATGTATAAACATGCTATTAAGTCATGCATGCATACAATAATATAAAAATAGTTCTTGGATGAATGGCTGGATGAGTGTTTGGATGGATGGATGGATGGATGGATGGATGGATGGATGGATGGATGGATGGACAAATGCATGGATGCATGAATGCATGGGTGGATGCATGGATGAATTAATGGATTAACTTTAAGCTTTACTCTGCCTTCATTGAGAAGGTAGGCTTGGCCATGTCTACCCTGTAAATGCCATGAGAGTGTGGCATTTACATACTCTCATGCACTGGCTTCTGTAGACTGCTCTCCAGTTCCTCCCTGCACATAGCCAACAGATGAGAAATGGCCCTCACTACATGCTTATTTTGTTCTTTCAATATTCCAGCCTTAATTTATATAGAGAGGTACCACTAGTCTAGTTTATCAAAAGCCTCTTCTTTTCTTTCTCTTTATCTCTTTGGAAGGCAGATACAATGAAGAGCCCTCGGATAGTCATTTTACTATAATCTCTTTGAACCTCAAAACAAATTTGACAGAAAACAGGCTGACACATGCAATTTTACCTTTTCTTTCCGGTAACTACTGTTTACAAATGTTGCTCACTCCAGCTTAGCTTGGGAAAGTTTTTCAAGGCTCCAGTGGTTAATTATAGCTGCCTCTGGGACTGTGAAACCTGAACCACACTTGGGGATCAATAGTTTTGCCTAGACTGGGAGGGAAGACGTGTCACTCAGGCAAGAGGAGCTGAATGCAAGCAACCCCAGGAACCAAAGTCTCTGGAAGTTAGTGGGCTCTCTCTAAGTTCTATTTGCAGTAGAGAATAGCTCCTGCAAACCTTAGGTGGAACAAAAGAAGCATGTGATTCTAAAAGAAAACCTGGTGGGTTAGTCACAGTTCCCCCCCAGAGAAGCAGAAATAGTATAAAAAACATAACATAAAAATACATATAATAAACATAATATGCAAGTATATACTATATCATACATAGTATATACTATGTGTGTGTAGCTATTAAGAACTTTATTGCAAGGTATTGGCTTCTCTCTGCAAAATGAAGATCTGATGGCTGCCAATGGGTTACAAGACCAGAGAATTGGATGATCAAAGGTATAGATTTCAAGCTGAGGCTAATGCTTGAGAATCTTTAATAAAAGCAGACTCAAAGGACTAAAGTCGTAGCTCAAAGAATAGGACAAAGGAGTCTCATAGTTCCCCTCTTCACTCTGCTCCCAGTGAATATGAATAAAATGAGTATTTTTGTTAGTGTGTTCATCAACTTGCATTCTAATTTCTCCCAGAAAGACTCACAGGCACAGCCTGACATAATGTTTCACCAGGTATCTAAGCATCCCATAATACACTCTAGCTGACACATAAAGCCAGCATATTTGGTCTCTCTGTTCTGTGGTGAAGGGAATATGACATGACTCATCTATTTGACTCATCTGTTTAATGACTGATGCCTGAGCACTAACCAAGTATGGTCAGTGAACAAGATCTGACCATCTGAAGAGAAACAGAAGACAAATAGAAAAAGAGAAAACAGAAAATATAAAAGGCAAATGCCCTTTCAAATAAATTTAAATGCAATGAAATGGTAGGGAGGGGAGAAAGCTGCTTACCCCTGGAAAAGGGAAATGCAGACTGAGGAGAAGAACTGGGCTTTAGAGAATCCTGAAAGCATCCTGGGAAGAAAAAGCAACTAAAACAAAGGTGCTAGGTGGCACATTACCTCTAAGACAAAGATGACTCAAGCAGGAGAGGGTTACTTTGGCTCCTGGTCTAGAAGTTCAGTGCATCTGAGCAGGAAAGACATACTGACCACAAAGTCTCTGTTCCAGGTAGCTTTAACCATCAACTTGACACAGTCTAAGGTCACCTAAGAGTCTCAGTTGAGGGATTGCCCAAATCAGATTGGCTTGTGGACACATCTTTATGATACTATCTTGATTGTTCATTAATACTAGAGGGCCCAGCCTACTGTCAGTGGCACCATTCCCTGGGCATTGGGCCAGCAATGTAGAAGTATGAGTCTGTGAGCATGCTAGTCAGCAACATTCCCCTATGGTTTCTGCTCCAAGTATTTGCCCTGACTTCCCTACACTGCAATGTGTAAGATCAAATAAAACTGTTCCTCTCCTAAGTGTCTTATCAGACTGCTTCATCTCAGCAACTGAAGGTAAACTCAAGAAGGTACAGTTCAACCAGGAAGCAGATAGAACTTGGGCAGGAAATGGAATTTAATTAAAACCTTCAAAATGCCTTCCTCCAGTCAACCCACTTCTATCTAGCTGGGCCCCACTTGTTAAAGATTCCACAACTTCTTAAAATGCACCATCAGGTGTACAAGCCCTTGAATTATGGGGTCATTTTACCTCCAAACCACAGCAGACAGGGACCTTAGTTATGGAAACTTGGCAAATGAAAGAAGACTTTCAAATAGTATTAAGGTAGTAGAGAATCGCCTTGAAAGCCATGGCAAAGAGTTCCCATTTGAACCTAAGATATATGTAGAGCCTCAGAAATGCTTTAATCAAGGGTATAATATGATAAGTTTTCCATGTTCATAAGATTGTTCTGGCTTTTTGTGGGTGATATGGCATACAGGGTGTGTGAAAATCATAAAACCATCCCAAAGGGCAGATCCAAGGGATCTTGACAAGCCTGAACCTTGAGAATGCCTTGTTTTGTTTTGTTTTGTTTTTTGTTATCCTACCAGAAAAAAATTCTCTGTGTTCTTTTCATAATGGGGAGAGAGGAGAGAGGCTACCATTGGTGGCAGAGCATCTAACTTCAAGCATATGCACCTGCTTACAATGGTGGGAGGCAGACAGAGAGCTGATGCTGGTGGATACACCTTGTTATTGAACAGTACAGGACTTAAAGTTCACAAAGCACACATTGCAGCCTTCACATGCTCTCTTGGGCCGAGGTTTTGTTTATTTATTTGTGTAGTTTTATATCCTTGCCACCAACTAAAATATCAGCTTCAGAGGGCAGGAGCTTGTCTGTGTTTTCTTCAATACAGTAGCCAGAGGGGCGACTTGGAAATACTGATACTTCTTGTTAAATGACTAAATATTTAAAAAGGCCAAAAAGATAGCCTTCCAGAAGGAAGTATTGATAGAGAATGTTCTGCAAAGATATTAAGGGATTGTGTTTTATGCAGTTTTTGTGCATTTTCATTTCTGCCAATTTTTGTTGACTGACATGTTTCTAAATGCAATGGGTTTAGCTTGGGTAAATTGCAAGTGCTCACTAACTGTGACTGAAAAGTGCAGTCAAGTTCAAACTTGGTAGTATGCACAATAGCTCACAGGGAATAGTGCCACGGTGCTCCATGGTTTCATTGACTCATGCTACAACACTTCTTACAAGCCACCCTACTAGGCAACAGAGAAGACTGCTGAAGTATAATTGCCAAAAAGGGTAAAATCATGCAGATGCCAATTAAAATGCTTATTAATAATGATTATCCTAGTTAGCATTGTCCATTTCACATAACCTAAAGTTATCTGAGAAGAGAGCCTCCTCTGAGGAATTGCCTACATCAGATTGGCCCATAGTCATGTCTCTGTGGGATTTCCTTAATAATCAATTAAAGCAGGATGGCCTAGACTTCCTGAGGGCAGCACAATCAGTTTCTTCTGGATTTTTCTACATCCTAATATCATGACCCTCTTTTACCATGCTGAATGGTGGCTTGCAAAATAACTGGGGATGTAGCTATATTATAGAGTGGCTGACTGGCATGCATGAATGCCTGAGTTCTAGAACATAAACAAGGCAGCAGGACTAGAAGTCCAATGTCATCCTCAGCTACATAAAGAGTTCAATGCAAACTTGGGATACATTAACACCCTGTCTCAAAGAAAAAGAGAAGGGAGGGCAATGAGGTGGCTCAATTGAAAGAAACTGCTGTCCTAGAGCAATAACCTGAGTGCAAATCCCCAGAATTCATGTGACAGTTGGAACAGTAGCATGAACATCTGTTCTCCCATAACTCTTTGCTGAAGTGGACAGCAGAAGCAAGAAATGCCCCCAAAAGAAAAGGCCAGCTAGCCTGACTTACACAGCATAGAAACCAGAGACACTGCCTCAACTGAGCTAGAAAGTGAGGCCTCACACCTGAAGGCATTTTCAAATGCAGGCACTGAAGACATACACTGGGGATAACAGTAGGGAAGCTGAGGGGTGAAAGATAGAGGTGAAGGGATAACTTTTTTAAATTCCAGGTTTATTGGAACATAACCCACCAAAAACCAAGGATTATCTGTACTTCATGAGAGTAGGAGGTTTTTTTAAAATATATTAATCATATACAATCTTTACTGAATATGGATTTAGCAGAAACACAGAGCATGATGGACAGACAGGGTGCAGCCAGTTTAATGCATAGGCACCTTTGCTCTACCCCTTCCTTCAGCATGAATTTGGGGAGCTGGTTGGATCCTGAACACTCCTTTGAGCCCTAGTGCTCCCCAAAGCCACATCAACTCAATCCCCAAACCTCACTGAGGTGGGGTGTTTCATATGTAGATGTTCAATCCCCTGCCATCCATCCTGTGGGTATTAGGAATAAGACACGTGGGACCCTGGATACACAAATAGGAGTCAGAAAAATTAAAAATTAACAGGTTTCAAAGTTCTTCTGTGGTTAAGACATTGTATTCAAGACATTTAAGCAAATTCACTATGGTGAGTAAAATTACAACACAACCCACAAGTAGCATGTCACCGGAGTTCCCCCCTTTTGTACACCATGATAAGAAAAATAATTTTAAAAGAACTTAGCAGCTTAAGGACCATTTTACAGTTTTGAAAGAAAAAAAAATGAGACAGGCAAGCTAAAACTAAGCAGCTTGATGATAGGAAAAACAACTGTGCCCTTTTGACTTTACATCCAAGACAGCAATGGATCAGTGCAAGCATGCTTAGGACTTTGGATGGCATACAGAAAGGGTACCGTGCCTTGCTGGGAACCTCCCAAACTGGAGCAGGTTGAAACAGGGCACAGAGTAGTACTCTGGTGTGGCTTTAAACACTGATGGTCTTCGGATATTCTATCTCTATATACTGAATATTGATGATAACGTCTAAAAAGTCCTAAAAACTTTCTTGCTCATTCTGAGGGTTAAAAGCTACTGGCTTAGGTGATTAACACCTGTAGCCTAACAGTAGAGGATTAAGTAATGTAGCCTTTGTTCTATCTCTGCAGGAATTATGTGACTTTTTCACCTTGTTAGTTCAAGTGCCAGGGAGAAAAGGGGACACTTTGAAAAGTGATTTGAACATGTATTTCTAAGTTGTAAAGGTTTCCTATGAAAGCTCTCAAAGAAAAAGGGGGAAAGCAGAGTGATAATGATGATGATCCTGAGCAGGACATGAGAAATTCTAAAAAGAGGGGGATAAGGGGAATAATGGTAGCAAAGGCCAGGACAAAAAGAATGAGAGAGAGAGAGAGTTCTCTTTTCTTTGTCCTCAGCACTTATACATCTTCCTGAATACATGATCATGTGATAAAAAGTTCATCATAACTTTACACATAAATTCAAATCATAAATTGAATAAGGAGTTTACAACAGTGAATATTTACATGCATACAATTAGGAGTAATTATCTGGCTGAACACTTATCACCTGTCATAACTCCACAGGTACATGTAGAGTTAAAAAACATAACTAAGTTATTAGTTTTGTAGAGATAAACAACCTGGTCAATATTTTATATTCTGTCCTTTCACCTATAATGAATGTTAGTTCCCCTTTTATGACCTTTGGTTAATGGTTTTACAACCTCTTGGAATGTGCTCTGAGTAGTAGAATGCCAGGTAACAATCTAGAAGCAATTAGTGGCGACACCTGGGAGACTGACCGAGTTCTCATTGAAGTTTTGACTATCAGAACGGACCTAATAGCAGTCCTACAATAAAAGAGCTTAATACTGATATAATTTTAGGAATTGTTACAGGGTCATCATTAAGAATCAAGAAGTCATCAATTTGTCTATATAGTAACACATCTATATAGACAGCACATCATTGTTCTGCACAGATCTCCTCAAAAGGGTGGACTAATACCTACTGATTGTTATGTATGTTTAATAACAGGAACAGCATATTAATAGCAGAATGTTCCCTAAAATGATCTCTCATGGGCCTTGTCTATAGAAGCAAATATGTCATGGGTTATTTTAATGTGAGACAGACCATCTCAGGAAAATCACATGACTTCAGGCTTTGGGCAACTTAGAATGTTACCTCTTTGCCCAGGGCCAACAGTAAAACTCAGATTCTATTCCTGTCCACAGAGAGATCACTCTCGCATAATGAACCTTGGAGTAACTCTGCTCTCCCTATCCACTTTTATATGGTATCTTAAATTTTTATTTGAGTAGCAACTATGCTTCTTTTTCTTTCTTTCTTTTCTAATTTTTTATTACATATTTTCTTCATTTACATTTGAAATGCTATCCCAAAAGTCACCTATACCCTCCCCCCGCCCTGCTCCCCAACTCACCCACTCCTGCTTCCTGGCTCTGGAATTCCCCTGTGTTGGGGCATATGAACTTCACAAGAACAAGAGTCTCTCATCCCATTGATGGCCAACTAGGCAATCCTCTGCTACATATGCAGCTAGAGACACAGCTCTGGAGGGTACTGCTTAGTTCATATTGTTGATCCTCCTATAGGGTTGCAGACCCCTTTAGCTCCTTGAGTACTTTCTCTAGCTCCTTCATTAGAGGTCCTGTGTCCCATCCAATAGATGACTGTGAGCATCCACTTCCGTATTTGCCAGGAACTGGCATAGCCTCTCAAGATATAGCTATATCAGGGTCCTGTCAGCTAATTTTGCTGGCATATGAAATAGTGTCTAGGTTTGGTGGTTGTATATGGGATGGATCCCTTGGTGGGGCAGTCTCTGGATAGTCCTTTCTTCCGTCTCAGCTCCAAACTTTGTCTCTGTAACTCCCTCCGTGGGTATTTTGTTCCCCATTCTAACAAAGTGATAAGTGGTTAATATCCACTTATCAGTGAGTGCATATCATGTGAATTCTTTTGTGATTGGGTTACCTCACTCAGTATGATAGCATCCAGATCCATCCATTTGCCTAAGAATTTCACAATTTCATTGTTTTTAATTGCTGAGTAGTACTCCATTGTGTAAATGTATCACATTTTCTGTATCCATTCCTCTGTTGAGGGGCATCTGCTTTCTTTCCAGCTTCTGGCTATTATAAATAAGGCTGCTATGAACATAGTGGAGCATGTCTCCTTCTTATCGGTTGGGACATCTTCTGGATATATGCCCAGGAGAGGTATACTGGATCCTCCGGTAGTACTATATCCAATTTTCTGAGGAACCACCAGACTGGTTTCCAGAGTGGTTGTACCAGCTTACAATTCCACCAACAATGGAGGAGTGTTCCTCTTTCTCCACATCCTTGCCAGCATCTGCTGTCACCTGAATTTTTGATCTTAGCCATTCTGACTGGTGTGAGGTGGAATCTCAAGGTTGTTTTGTTTTGATTTGCATTTCCCTGATGATTAAGGATGTTGAACATTTTTTGAGGTGCTTCTCTGCCATTCGGTATTCCTCAGGTGAGAATTCTTTGTTCAGTTCTGAGCCCCATTTTTAATGGGGTTATTTGATTTTCTGGAGTCCACCTTCTTGAGTTCTTTATATATATATTGGTTCCTCAGAAAATTGGACATAGTACTACCGGAGGAAATTCCTAGCCAAATGGATGGACCTGGAGGGCATCATCTTGAGTGAGGTAACACAATCACAAAGGAACTCACACAATATGTATTCACTGATAAGTGGATATTATCCCAAAACTTAGGATACCCAAGATATAAGATACAATTTGCTAAACGCATGAAACTCAAGAAGAATGAAGACCAAAGTGTGGACACTGTGCCCCTTCTTAGAAGTGGGAACAAAACACCCATGGAAGGAGTTACAGAGACAAAGTTTGGAGCTGTGATGAAAGGATGGACCATCTAGAGACTGCCATATCCAGGGATCCATCCCATAATCAGCTTCCAAACGCTGACACCATTGCATACACTAGCAAGATTTTGTGAAAGGACCCAGATATAGCTGTCTCTTGTGAAACTATGCCGGGGCCAAACAAACATAGAAGTGGATGCTCACTTTGCCTGGGCCAAAAGAATGGGAGTGGGTGGGTAGGGAAGTGGGGGGTGGGTATGGGGGACTTTTGGGATAGCATTGGAAATGTAATTGAGGAAAATACGTAATAAAAAAAAAGTCCAAGTACTTATTCAGTTGCAAATTAGCAACTGATCAAGCTCAAACTCTGGCCTCCAGGGGTAGGAGAGGTGGCTTCCTTTATTTTCTGCAAAGCCTTTTGTTCTTTACTAGTTAATTTGTGTCTCTCGAGATAACATCCAACAAAGGTTTAAGTCACTTTAAGACATTAAGGTGAGGTCTTAGCCAATTAACATCTGGAAGCTTTTGAAAAAAAATTTTTTTGAAACAAATCAATTTTTCTTTCTTAGATTTTCTGTACCACCATTTTCTAGTATAACTAAAACCCTAAATATTAAAAAGATATTTCCTCTGAATCTTATGGAGCAACAACTATTCCCCAGAACTTTAAAGCTCATTGTATGAGATAAAAGATTTGAAGTAAACTCTTTAGAGGCATTAGATAATAAAATACTTCCCACTTAGGAAACAATATACACTGAAAGATTCAAACTCTTAGCTTCTTGTACTGAAGCAGAGACAATAAAAATTTTTCTTACATAATGTAAAGCTATATTAGCCATACCTATAGGCAAAATTTTCCAGTGATCACCAGTTCACTAGAAGCAAACCCTTTAAAATTATCAGGATGCAAAGGAAAAAACAAACTTTTAAATCTATAATAACTTTATATGAAGTAGGTAAGCCAGATTGTAATGCCTTTATAAGTTCTACAGCCTGACTGACCTTTTATAAATTTTGAATTTAAGCATTATTTAGAACAACATCTGGATAGATCTGCAACAATATTCTTCCTTTTTTTGCTAAAAATAAATTCCCCTGAAGGCAGGCAAGAACTTCCCTAGGCACTGTTTGCAAAACAAAAGAAAGCCACACAAGCCCCCCTGAGGCTGCTATGAGCTTTGTATGGCTGTATGGCCACAGAGAGTTGTCCTAATTACAATATATAGGTGAATTAAAGATCTTAAATTTACATTCAAGCTGCAAGCTGCAGTCAATAAAACATTGGCAATTTTAACTATAATTTAAGTTTTTTAATGCAACATTAGAATATATATATATACATATATATATATACATATATATATACATATATATACATATATATACATATATATATACATATATATATATACATATATATACATATATATACATATATATATATATACATATATATATACATATATATATATATATATAAATCTTTTGGTGAGCAAAACCCAATTTTAAACAATTTATTATCTTAAAAATCAATACTAGAAACATCACTTTAATGTTACAAAGTTTGGCTGCCAATTTATACATATGAATATATGACTGAAATTTTAATGCTTCATTAAAGAGACATTGTTTTAAATCTTCTCTCTATAAGTCTACTTTCTAAGATAAGAATTAATTAAATATTATCTCAATTTAGAAGTATCCTAGAGGCCTAGTTTTCTGGGCTGGTTTTTTCCACGTGTTGTTATTTAAAATGCCTTCAATCCTGAGTTACCATTTAAAGCTAACTTTTTTGCAACCAATGGTACACCTTTTTGATCATACCCAATAACTGTAAGCCAATATTCTATGATCAAGACATGCAGAGCATATTTACACCTTTAAGACCAGTCAGAATCCAAATGAAGTGGCTACACAAGTCTTATAAATTTAGACCAAACAAAGAATTTTACTTTTTCTAGCTATAATTCTAAGATAAAAAGCACTTTGTCATTTGCTGAACCCAATTGCTGAGAATTTTCTAGGAAAAAACTATCAGCTTTTTTGCCTTAGAACTAAGAAGCTGCAAACTCCTTTTTTAAAAACAGTTTTTCAGCAGGAGCTTCCTTGCTGTGTGTCACTCCTGGCTACAGTGCAGGACAAATTAAATCACCCTCTGCTAGGTAGACTAACTAAATCAAGAGATGGAAAGCCAGCAGATAAAGTTTTAACCATTTTTCTTTTTCAACATAAAACAGTCATTCATACAATGAAACAAAGACAGGCATGAATTAACACATGGACATATATTGGTGCACCAAACACAAACAACACAGAGAAGGTAGAGAACTTGATGTAACCAAATCTAAGAGTGTCTCCTGTAGGGGCCAGAGAGAAGGTCTGACTTCTCTGGATTTCCCTGTGTCCCTGGGAGAGTTCTGAAATCCATTTTCCTTCTCTCTCTCTCTCTCTCTCTCTCTCTCTCTCTCTCTCTCTCTCTCTCTCTCTCTCTCTCTCTCTCCCTATGTGGTTTTTTTTTAATTTTACTATTTTTATTTTATATTATTATTTTAAGCCCTACTCCTCTCACCTGATGCAGTTCTTGACTGCGGAAAAATGCCTGTTCTCTTTTTCCCTCCCATTTTCCACTGTCAACCCCTAGCTGATATCAGCACTGGGCCAACGCTGACTCAGTCTAGCCTGTATCCCTTTGCACCGACCTCATCAATTTGGAAAAGATGAAGTTTAAAGCCAGCACTAGCATGAATACAAAGTGTTGCTCACTATGCAGGATACATCTTCTTAATCTTTCTTGTAGAGCTCTACCCCAACAGTGTTCTCTCATTTTATCCATCTGTACTCAGGACACTATTCAGACGCCATCTGTAACCACCTCCGGCCACACTAACTGGGTTCCTGAGTGGGAGGCCGATGCTGTATGGAAGGAAATGGCAAGAGAAATAATGGAGGCCAAGACACATTTCTGTTCAAGGCCCCCAAGTTTACTAAGAGTCTGTGATTATAAAGAGGGGAGGCCCATCCCCCACCAATCCATTCTTGGTGCCTGTGGCCAGCCTGTAGGTGATCTGCTGGATGCTGTCTCAGGAATATCTCAAGGCCTCTCAGCAGGTAGCAGTGTCTTAGAGAAGAGCAGCAGCAGGTGACAGAACAATAGAGCCATCTAAGTCTGAAGGCTCCACCACAGGTGGTCTCATACTCAGTGGCAGTAAGGTCAGAATCAGCCTGCTTCAAAGCTGAGTGAGGCTACACCTCCTGGCTAAGGATGTAGGCCTGAAAGGGACCCTGTCCCAGAATCTATGTAGGCTTCTGCCACCCACAGGCTCTCCTGTGCAGACTGGTCTCTAAGGGACCCAGGATACAAGATGGCATTCTCACCAGGATACAAGATGGCATTCTCACCTGGTCCCACAGTCAGAGCCCTCTGGAGGCCAACTCTTCTCTGGGGGGGGGGGGAGTGTGCAGTGGTCTGAGCTCAGTTCTGTGGCTGGGCTGAAGATGTAGGCTTGAAAGGGGCCCTGTCCCAGAAGCTATGTTGCTTCTGCAGCATGCGCACTTTCCTGCACAGAATGGTCTCTGAGGGACACATGATACAAGATGGGGTGCTCCCCTGGTCCCACGGTCAGAGCCCTCTGGAGGCCAACTCTCCTCTAGCAGGGAAAGTGTGCAGAGGTTTGGAGCTCAGTTCTGCCTCCTGGTGGAAGATTTAGGCCAGAAAAAGAACCCTTTCCCAGAAGATATGTTGTGTCTGCCACCCATGCACTCTCCTGCAGACTGGTCTCTGTGGGACCCAGGATACAAGATGGCATTCTCACCAGGATACAAAATGGCATTCTCACCTGGTCCCACAGTCAGAGCCCTCTGGAGGTCAACTCTTTTCTAGTGGGGAACGTGTGCAGTGCTCTGAGCTCAGTTCTGTCTCCTAAGCCCAAAAGGGACCCTGTCCCAGGAGCTATGTTGCTTCTGCAGCCTGCTCACTCTCCTGGGCAGACTGTTATCTCTATGTGTCTTTTTCTTAGTTACCCCGGGGTCTAGCAAACACATAAGTGAAAGCTCACAGTCAGCTATTGGATGGATCACAGGGCCCCCATTGGAGGAGTAAGAGAAAATACCCAAGGAGCTAAGGGAATCTGCAACCCTATAGGTGGAACAACATTATGAACTAACCAGTACCCCAGAGCTCTTGACTCTACCTGCATATGTATCAAAAGATGGCCTAGTCGGTCATCACTGGAAAGAGAGACCCATTGGACTTGCAAACTTTATATGCCCCAGTACAGGGGAACGCCAGGGCCAAAAGGTGGGAATGGGTGAGTAGGGGAGTGGGGGGGAGGGTATGGGGGACTTTTGGGATAGCATTGGAAATGTAATTGAGGAAAATATGTAATATATATATATATATATATATATATATATATAGAGAGAGAGAGAGAGAGAGAGAGAGAGAGAGAAGAAATAAAAGTTAGTCTTTCCCTACTTCAAAAAAAAAAATTAGAGTTACCAGGGATATATGCTATGAAGTCTGTAGCTGGTCTCCCATGAGGATAGCAGATAACAAAAAGACAGTGTCATCTTTACTGGCTCTATGTGGTAATTTCTTCATCTTTTTTCAATGTTTTTGGGGTTCATCAAGGAAGTTTGGCCTATAGATACATTACTTATCTATATCTCTATTAAATGATATTAAATGATATTGTCTCAATTGACTTTATTCTAAAATTAATGTGCAGTCTTTATGACAAATTTGATTGTAAAAGAATGAAAGTAGTTTCCAGAACCACTGTAATATACCCCATTATTACAGCATCAATAGGAGCAATGTAGGGGCGTGCCCCAGTCCAACAAGTACTTGTCAGGCAAAAGGACATCCGTCTTTGAGCTTGCCTTCAGGCCATTATCCTGAATGTTTCAGAAGGCTGCTGTCTTGCCTATATCCCTGAAGAATGGATTCCACACAAAGACTGAGCCATTTGCTCTCTCTCTCTCTCTCTCTCTCTCTCTCTCTCTCTCTCTCTCTCTCTCTCTCTCTCTCTCTCTTTCTCTTGTATATTTCCAGGCCTCTGGACTTTCTGCATGAGTCTCTCCCAGAAGCTCTTTGAGTTTGACAAATTTGATTGTAAAATGAATGATCCCCAACACCGTGACCCCATCATTCACAGTACCTCAGCATCTTTGGCTGTTCTTTGGCTTCCTGTCTTTCCTAGTATGCCTCCCATTGGGGCACCACTCTTTTCCTCCTGGGTGGAACGCAGCAGCAGAGGTGTAATAAGCTGGATCCCATCCTTCTTGCCCACGTCTTACAGCTCCTGTATGCATTTCGGATTGAGGCCATACGCCTACTGTACCATGTGCCAACTCTGTCCTCATTAAAAGTGATTATCTTCTGTTGGCACTGGGGCAGCATTACAGGTGCAGTGGAGCTTCTTCTTAGCCTCTGCTTTACCTGCTCTTTGTCCTTAGAAGAGTCAGTTTTTGAGCATGATGAAAAAAAGATTCGAATGGCTGGATTATTAGTTGTCCTCCTTTGGTAGCAACGGAAGTTAGTAGGATCTGTGAGAGTGGGGAAAGGTGTTATTCCTGGTTGTACTGGCTTGGGTAGGCTGGTGTAGTCATCCTGCTGGCGTGCCTGGCATTGCAGTAGGCCATAAGTTGCCATGGGTTCATTATACAGCTTATTGAGTAAAGATTTCTGGACATCACGTGGGTCAAACCCCATAGCTGCCATGGCTGCCATGATTGCAGGGTCTGGGTAGCTAGGGTCCATCTTATGAGAGAGGCTTGATGAACTTGCATTTCTTTGCCTAAGCCAAGGGTGCTCCATAATGTTCTTCAGTGTTGGTCTTTCTGTAGGATTTACAGTTAGTAAGTATCGGATAATCTGTCTTAGCTCTTTTGAGAGATGATAGGGAACATCATACCGTCCTAGCAAAACCTTGTCTTCAATCTCTTTATAGGATTTACCTTTAAACGGCAGCTTCCCAGTCACCATAAAATACAGAAGGACACCTAAGGTCCATGTGTCAACTTTAGTGCCATCGTATGGCTGGCCCAGAAAGACTTCCGGGGGATAAAATAGTACGGCACCACAGCATCTGGAAAGCTTCATTCCAGGCTTGACGAAGGCACCCAACCCAAAGTCTATGATTTTGACTTTGCCTGTAGAGTCCACCATGATGTTATCCGGCTTGAGGTCTCTGTGAACTACACCCATGTCATGGCAGTAACACATGGCATGTACAATCTGACCAAATATTTTCTGGGCTAGACCCTCATGCAGGTAGCCAGTTTCCATGATCCAATCCAATAACTCATGTCCATCAGCCAGTTCCAGTATCAGAAAGACATTCTGCTCCGTTTCAATGACCTGGTGCAGTGAAATGATGTTTGGATGGTCCATCCTCTTCATTATACCCACTTCCGTGCAAACTGGGCAGTTCGGTCTGTTCTGCTTCAGCAGGACTTTTATCGCCACCGCTCTGCCCGTAAGCCGGTGGTGGGCCAGCTTCACTTGGGCATAGCTTCCCTGGCCTATGGTCTTTAAAATGTCATATTGTGCCCTGAGGCTCTCATGTGAGAGGGTGGATCCTCCTGTCAAATCACCCTTTGGACCACACATCACTGGTAGCAAGGCTACCCAGGCAGACACGCAGATAGACAAACAGGTAGATAGGATGGTAGGTAGGTAGATAGGTAGGTAGAGGATAGATAGGTATAGGTAGGCAAGTAGATACGTAGGTAAATGATAGATAGGGATGAATGGAGGTAGATCGATATAAAATTTAATAGCTAGAATGAAAATAAATTAAAAAATAAATCAAACCAAAAGAAAATCCACCCTCTCTCTAACATACACACACCAACAAGCAAAAGCCAAAAAGCCAAAATAAAAAGCCAAACACCCAAAGCTAAACACACACAAAGGTACACACACACACACACACACACACACACACACACACACACACGCATATGCACATGCACAAGCACACACACGTTCACTATATATCAGTCAAATTACACAGAACACTGCACAGATCCGAACGCCTCTCATATCACCCACAGAAAGCCAACCTAGTTCATCCTCCCTTTTATCTGCTGGTTCAGACGCTCTCACAATGGTCCTCCTGATGAGGTCATATAGGAGGACACAGACCAGTTACTATGGATACAGCTCATACTAAGGGAAAGTAGTCAAGAGTCTTAGATGTGCCTTAGGTGTGCTTTGGAGACTGACATTTGAGCTTTTAAAATAAAAGTTTCAATATCCTTCTGGTTTCTGGTTTGAAAGTCTAGAAGGTCTTCTGTTTTCAAGACCTCTTGCCTGCTCCATTCACTATTACACACTCTTTTTCAATTCTAGCGAGTTGATTGCAAACCATTGTTACCACTTAACTGATATTGTTAATAATTGATATTGTTAATTATTATTGATAATAAAATTACCTATGAGGCTGTTTGTAAGACACCTTTATAGATAGACCATATTGAGAAGGGTGTATTCGCCCCTTGGGTTACAAGGCTCTGTCTTGAAGCTGCTCGCCATGTTGCTTCTGCCTGTGAATCCTCACTGAATTTCTCTCTGCAACCCTAGATCTGCCTCTTTAGTCTTTCGGCTGTCTCTGCCAATGGTAGCTGGATTTTATATAATGGAAATGGGCAGTTATTTGGGGTTTGTCTGTTCTTTGTTACAGTGACTTTATTTAGTCCTCAAACCATAATATACCTCAAAAGTTCTTAGTGTGAAAACCACATATGTTTCTATTTCATTAAGTTTTCAAGTTTTTCCTCAAGAGTATATATTCTGGATAGAGTGTACTCTTCTCCTGCCTCACTCTCTTTCCTCTTCCTTTTCTCTCCCCTCCTCCCTTAGTCCCTCTTGTTCACATAGACAGTTCCATTTCACTTGTACCTGATTCATACAGATATTTATGTAACTGTATAAAATTTAGGAACAACTCATGAGAAAAATGTGCTAGGTTTGTGTATCTGAGCCTGATTAACTTTGCCTAATATGACTGCCTCCAGTTTCATCCACTTACCTGCAATGATATAATGTATTCTTTATGGCTGAACATTTTTCTGTTATGTGTGTAGAACACATTTTCCTTAATCTACTCTTCTGTTATTGGACATCTGGGCAGATTGCACACCTCAGCTATTGAGAATAATGCTGTAATAGCCACTCATGTGCAAGTATCTCTGTGATAGGTGGAATTTGTAGTCTTTGGGGGGAAATGCCTAGAAGACAGCTGGGTCAGATGGAAGCACTGTTGTTTTCTGAGACACCTCCACACTGGTTTAAATAGAGTTGGATAAGTGCTATTTTCCCTTATGTCTACAGCCTCGTGAGCATTTGATGTTATTTGTTTTCTTACAGCTGCCATTCTGACTGGGGTAAGATATAATCTCAATGTGAATTTCATTTGTATTTTTATGGCAAATGAGGCTGTGAATGTGTGCTGGCTGTGTATTTGAATTTCCTCTTTTGTGAACTATTTGTTTGTTGCATAAGTCCATTTGTTGACAATTCTCTCCTCTTAGTGCTTGGATGTAGAACTGATCAAGATTTTCCCTCTTTCTATAGGAGGTCTTTTCATGCAGTTAGCTGTTTCTTTTGCTGTGCAGAAGCAAAGTTCCCTCTTCTAAGGATAGTCATTGATTTTTATCCATTCTGATACAGTGTGACTGCATCTTGCCTTAATCATATTTACAGAGACCTTATTTAGAAACAAGGAAGCAGTCAAATGTTTCAAGGAAAAATTAATTTAGAGGCCACATTACTTCACACAACACACTTTATACTGCTCTGAGAGACTTTCTTTCTTTCTTTTTTATTTGTTAGAAATTTTTCTTACAATGGCAGTATTAATAAGGGTAAACTCATCAGGAAGTGGAAGACACAAGATGAAATTGTCTGTGATGCTTAATATCTTAACAACTTGACTATAGTGAGACCCCCCTCCCCTGGGAGAGTGGACAAGCACACTCCTGGGTGCATCTGTGGCAATGTTTCCAATGATGGCTGACATGTGAGACAGAAGGTAGAGAAGACCTGACTGTGGAAAACACCATCCAGAAAGCCATGGACTTGGATGAAAGAAAAATATGGAGGACAAGGAGGAGGAGGAGGAAAGAAGAAGAAGAAGAAGAAGAAGAAGAAGAAGAAGAAGAAGAAGAAGAAGAAGAAGAAGAAGAAGAAGAAGAAGAAGAAGGAGGAGGAGGGGGAGGGGTAGGGGGAGGGGGAGGGGGAGGGGGAGGAAAAAGAAGAAAAGAAGGAAGAGGAGGAGGAGGGGTGGAGGAAGGCAGCAGTTGGCTGGGCTCCCTTCTCTACTTCCTTCCTAGCCACTGTGAGCGAGCAGCTCCCCACCAGCTCTTCCACAATCACAGCTCACCTTACTACATCCAAATAGTCATACGCAGCTCTCTGACAACATAAACCAAAATAAAATTTCCTACCTTTTATGTTGTTTTGGTCATGTATTTTGTTACAATAATTATAAATTCACAGTTTAAAGCTGAATGTGTCCAGTTTGCCTGAATTCAGCTAGAGGTAAAGGTCAGAAGTGAATCAAGGACTGGGTGATCAAAAGAACTGCAGAGGAGATGCCCTGTTCCTCCCAATATGAATTATGTTACCAGGAAAAACATAGACAAGAGAGAAATAACTCGCAAGAGCAAGGGTTGGAAGGCAGCATGCAACACAGATCCTGTCTCCACTAGGAGATCTATGTGCTGTTTCTAAGGGTGTCCAACCATGCCAGCATTCAGAGTGAAACATTTCACCACTTCCTTGGGCAGCTTGCCACATGTAACAGCCTTCACATTTTTAAATGCACACAAGGCTACAATTGAATACTGGAAGAACCAACCCACACAATGTTACAAAACATAATTGTTAAAGCTCTTATTAGAAAGTTGAATGGGAATCAAAGCCCAACCATAGGTAATTAGCTTCTATGCCTCCTTGATTACACTATTGTGGTTTTTTTTGTTTTGTTTTGTTTTGTTTTTTTGGCTGCAAAGAAATTCCTAAACTGTAAGTAACACTACAGCTATATGCACAATGAAAGAGATTCAGAGACAAGGATGGCAGCATTTGATAATGGTACAGGTAACAGAGGGTCTCATAAAAGCACGAGGAACTGGAAAAGTAACACAGCCTCAACTCTTTTTTTGTCTTAATTACAACCCTGACAGTCCAGCCCAGGAATAGAAAATCAAGCATCTTTTTTTTTTTTTTTGTCTAACCCCATAGTGATATTCCCCATGAGTTGATCATCACTTTCAACGTAAAAGGGAACATAATTCTTTACTTTATTCTACTCAAGCATGTATTTTCTGGTAATAGTTGAAAAGCTAAAGAAACGTACAAGACTTTAATGTTTGTTTGTTTGTTTGTTTGTTTAAAAAACCTAGTCATTTGAAGAAGTATTTCTCCTGTGCTTAATACACATCTGTGTCCCGTTATGGTGATTGCTCAAATATTGCTGAACACTTTGAGACTACACACACACACACACATTTTGTGTGTCTGTGTATGTGTATGTGTGTGTTGTGTGTGTGTGTGCATGTGTGTGTATATATATTACACATATATAATATGTTGTTTGTTTGTGAGATTTCTTTGAGACAGGGGCTCATGCAGCCCAAGATGGATTCAAATTTCCTATGTAGCTGAGGCTAACTTGAACTCCTGATCTTCCTGCCTCTACATCTCCAGTAGAATTACAGGCATGTGCCACCATATTCAAATTCCATACACTGTTTTATGCTTCCATTATCTTTGTGGTATCAACTTATTTGAGCCACATAACTACTCATTCTGTTATAACCATGTCCATTTCAGACTCAAAAGGACTGAAGTGGAGAAAATGTGATGGGTTTGTCCACTTAATGCTACAATTTGAAAATAGCTCACCTGAAACCTGGAGGTCTAATCCTCTCCCCTTGCTCCATGTTTCCTATCACATTGTAAGTCCAAATTCAATCTGTGACAGGGACACAAGTCTCTAGACAGAGGAAGAAGTTGTTTTACAATACATTGGTGAAAACTATATATTTGCAGTGTTTTGAAACTCAAAAATAAGTCTATTCAGAAAGGAAAAAAAATCACAGTTGTAACGGGAAAAAAACTACCAAACGTATATAGTATAGGAAATCCATTGCTCTATTACAATTTAGATCTAAAAGTGCCCCCTTCAAACCCAGATGCCTGAAGGTTCCCCACTGCAACATTAGTAAGAGGTAGGGCTTTCAGAGTGTGATTAGATCTTGATGACTCTGACCTCATCAATGGAATAATAAATTAATAGATTCATAACTTGGTAGAATTACTGGGAGGTGGCAGAAACTTTAGAATGTGGGGCCTACTTGAAGGAAGTAGATCACTGAGTAACCTCCATCCCTCCTCTAGCTGAGAGTCTCCTATCTCCTATGGTGTGACCAATCTGTGTTACCACACATGCTCCTAACTATGGTGCTTCCTCTCACCATGGACTCAGAATTAATGGAGCCAAGTGAGTATAAACTGTCTTCTCTGAGACTGTGAGCCAAAAAAGCCTTTAATCTTCTGAATTATTTTTCTCAGGTTCTTTCTTATGCTGGTGGGATGGTGACTCAACCACCTGCACTGAAATAAGAACAGAAATAATAAATGTCTAGAATATCATATGTATCAATAGCAGAGATGTCTAGGCCAGTGGGTCTCTACTTAGGATGGTGGCCAGCACTGTGATGAAAGGACTGTCACAAGTTGCCCAGGGACAGAGGCATGTAGCCAAATATACCTGACTAACACAAAGCTGCTGCTTGATGCCTAGTAAATAATAGTATTCAATAGATTAACATGGTCACTCCAAGAATATTGCGTTTATACTGGCCATTGTATCTCTACAAATGTAGAAATAAACCAAACTGAGCAAGTTTCCCGGTCTGACAGTGAGAGGTGGCTGTCTGGTAGATGGGGAACTGTAAGGAACAAGATATAAATGACAAGGAAATGATACCATGGTGGAACGTAACCATGGAAACAAAGCCTATAGTGTGTGCAAGAGTACAATAATATTGAAGTAAGGCAAATGCCCAATGAAGTAATGTGTGAATGCCTTAATTAAGATTGGCTAAGAGTAGCTTAAATACCTCGTCTAGCCACGGCAAATCACTCGCTCCTGGAGTCCCAAGTCCCACGGAGATGCTGACATGCTGAGAGATTGAGTCCACCAGAGTCCACCAACCCGGATGCCTGCCACCAAACAAGATGAGCCTGCACTGAGGACCGAGCTCCAGCTGGGCCTGAAAGCAGAAGGACACGGTTCGAACCTAACTCAATGTGCCACCATCGAGCCAGGCAAGACATGGGCCCGACCAGAGGTTAGTGAAGTGTGTGTGTGTGAATGAATGTGATCCCATTTTGCTACTTATTTGTTTATTGGTACTTATGAATAAATAAACTATTATGATCTGACCTCTGAGTCCGAGGCTTCCTTCTTGCTTCTGTCCTCAATCCCAATTCTTGACAAGAACAAGGCCCCAAGGGAGTCCTCGGCTGGCTTTTTATTCTGTGAAATGGTGGTCTTATATTATATAAGCATCAGTCATGGGATAATGTCCAATCAGGTCATTTTTCAAAACTTCTTGGACCCTAAAGGAATAAGATCACTGGCAAGCTTACAAATTATGATCTTGGAGATAAAAATTGTCCTGTCCCTCATGGAAATCATAAGAGATCCAAAGAAATATCAAGATGACTGAAGCCCCTTGGTCATTTTATAGTTGGATGTTTTATATTCTGGAAATGAGAGGGGAGAAAAGATTGTGGTAGATAGCACTCTTTGCTTCCCCAGCAGCTGTGACTATCGCTTTTTTCTCCTCTTAAGGAAGTATCTCTAATGATGACCTTTGTGCTCCCTAGCAAGAAGTTAAACTTAACTTTAAGACTGTCTGGCACCTCCCTTGTCTCTAAACAGGTGGAAAGTGGATACATTTGGAGGACACATTTGGAGTTCCAGAGTCCAAAAAAGCATCCTCACTCCTGACACCGACTGCAAGTCCAGGGGTCTTCTAACACCCTGGGCTGGTCTTGGTGACACACAGTACCCCATAAACAGGAAGCTCTGAACCTGAGTCAAAGCAAACCTCTTCTTCCTCAAGTGGGATTCTTCAGGTTTCTTGTTACCACAGTGTACAGCAAATAAGATGGTGTGGAGAGCCTTTGGGGGCCACTTGCTTCTAGATACTTGTGGGGAATTTTATATGGAGCCAGGACAGAAGAAGGAAGGTCAAGGTGGCCTGGTCTCAGGAAATGGGCCCAGATTAAGAACATTTACATTTGAGTTAATGCAAAGCATCCCTTTTGTCTTGATAATCCCACCAGCACCTTAGAACCCAAGTTTATAGAATTTTGTTTATTGCATTGCTTATCCCTTGACCCAAAACTGATCTTATCATTTTGCATGCACTTAAAAGCAGACTGGAGAAAAAAAAAAAAAAAAACTTTCAGCCTCAGAACTGGCTGGGATCATGCTACAGTGTTGTCTAATTATCTTTTTTCTTTTCAATTCTCATTCCTGCCCTGGAGAACCTGTTGACTGACTGAGCTGGCTCAGTCAACACAGCAGGAGCCTGGGAAGCCTGTCTGAAGTTCAGTGTTCTTCCCTCCCTGTGTGACTATGAGCAGCTCTCTCAATGGTTCTGAACCCACATTTCCTAATCTGAGAGAGACTGAAAAAATGACTTGCTTAATTAACAGTATTTGGGGAAAAATCATGTGGTAACTTTTGCCTTTGAGGAAAAGAACCCCCATTAAAACTGCCTGAGCAAGAAACAGAAAGCTCATTTGATGGCAGATGATGCATGTGCACATTATCTCAAGGCCACATGGCAGTGCTGAGGTAATCAGCTTACCTGGGGTATTACAGGGGCCCTTTGGGAGGAGCTACCCCAGACTGAGTGCAGGTCTATTTCCCTAGTCACATCTTAAAGAGTGGATTGATTGTTCACATGGTGTGAACTGAGGAGTGCTCTAGAATGAAGAGGTAAGGAGCAATATGAAACATACATAAGAATATTTTCTTCATATAGGCAAAGTACATTTCCTGAAGTGGCTTTGAATTCATTCTGTAGCTAAAGCAGACCTCCACCATACAATGCCCCCTGCCTTAGCCTAGCAAGTAACAGGAATTGCAGGTCTATAAGAAAACAAATAAACAACAACCTGGAGCACTATATCTTAATTTCTGTACAGTTCCCACCAGATGAGTAACTGAGAAATGGACAGATGCATGTTATTGAATATACACATGCATAAAAATATTACACAAACTGAAGGGACAAAAATGGATGAGTTTAGGAATCTTTGGAGATATGCTGAACACCCGTGTTCCCAGGATTTCTTGATTTTTCCCTGTGGTTTTAATACCTGAACTAGAGAGGCACATTTGGAGAAACTTGCTTTAAGTAGGTCATCTTAGAGCTAGAACACAGCTCAACACTACATTGTTTGCCTAAGCAACACACACACACACACACACACACACACTCTCGTATTATTATCCACATTTTATAGGTGATGGAATTAAGACTCTGGGAGGTTATCACTATCCAAGGGATGCACAGTCTCTAATGATGGAGAGAGGTTTATCGTCTAATCTGACTTCAAATCTCAGATTCCAATCGTTTTTTAAAATAATATTACATTTTGAAAAAAAGCATCATCTGGTTTTGAAAGAAAATGAAATTTAAGACCTGTGATTCATGTAACTCATGTCAATTGATCCAAAGAGTTGTTTGTGAGCTTAGAAGCCTGGGGCTGAGAACATTGTGGAGCAGGCCAGGACATGTCCAGGCAGGCCTGTCGTTAAGACATTCCTAAGGCTGCTTGGCCATAAAGATAAAGAGAATGACATGTCCGGACTGGCCCGGTGCCTCCCTATCTCCCGCCCTTCTGACATGGGTTAAATGTTAACCAGATGCTCTGCTGTTACCTCGATCTGCATATACAGTCTGCTGATGTTTAAATGAACCAATCATGTGAAACCGCACCGATTCCTCCCCCAGCCCCAGATCCTTTTCTAAAAAAAAAAAAAAAAACCCCTAGCTTTCGAGCCATGTGGCTAGCAACCGTTGTCTCCTGTGTGAGATACATGTCAGTCCAAGCTCTGTCATTAAACTACCTCATGTGTTTGCATCAAGACGGTCTCTTGTGATTCTTTGGGTACACGCCAACTCGGGATATGAATGGGGGTTTCCCCACTAGGTTCTTTCAGTTTCACTGATGGTTTCTAGATGTTACTGAGACACATAAAATTATGCATGACCTTGAAGTCATGCTTGAAGCAATAGTATGGACAAAACACAGAGACAGGAGGGAAGAGGGAATTTGTCAGCACACAACCTAGAGTTGTATAAAAGCTTACAGAAACCAATACATGTGCTAACAATGAATTCTGCTGAGCATGCTCCTCCTTCAGTGGGTCCATTGCTTTGTAAACAGTGCCTGCTGTAGGTGAATCACAGCACATTTTCACAGCAGCCTAACCCCTCCATGAATCTTATGAATGGAACCAAGCTGCCAAGCTCTACAGTAAGTGGCACGCGACGTAGTGTTACCCTAAATCAAGCTTTCTGTGGCTAATTTTTCACTGCATAGCAGGCTCTAATTTAGCTGTCAGACCCTAGGTCTTTTGCCAACGCTAATGCAGAACTGTGGCAGGGGTGATAATTATCTCCAGACTCTAGTACCTCCTTCCTTTACCTTCTGGCCGCAAATACTCAGCAGCTTCAAGCTAATTTCCTCTCTTATTTTCTTCATTAGTTTGCAAACTACTACTGCCAACAAAACAACCCATCTGATCAAAAATGTCAACATAGAGAGCTTAAAATATTAAAACTATCAAATAAAGACTCCACTTTTACATACCAGTTCAGTGAGGTCACATACGTGGAAAATGATTTCTAAAATTAGATTGTGTAGATTACAAGGTTGCTGGGATTTTCTTTTAGGCCTATACGATCAAGCCCCACAATGATGGCTCTAGTTCTTGTTGGTTCAGTGTCTTTGAAATCAGCTTCCTATTGTTCCTTGGACAAGATTGATTTTTGTCTTAATGGTAATGTCAAATGCTCTACACTCAAATGAAGGCTCCATGGCTTTTGCACTCAGTGAAACTAACAAGAAAATTACCTGAAAGAAAAGACTAGAATTTAGCTTGCTGTTCGTATTTTTTCTCCCCACCATTAAACAATGCAGACAGACGGTGCAGCCTGTCCACCAATGCTTATTATCTGGGGTGCTGTTCTCTAGGAACCCTCATAGGCTGAGCACCCTGATTCAACTATAGTAATGAAAATTGTAGATTGGAATGACAGTGACATAGATAATTGAAAATCTGAGAGGAAAGGGAGCTTGCCTGTGGTAGGACTGAGCTCCAGGAAGAGACAGCATGCTGTACAAACAGACAGCATGAAATGAGATGTCACATCCACAGACAGAACTTCTCCCAAACAGAATATTTGTCCAAATGAACACTATTATATCTGTAACTTGGATCTATAGAAAAGGAAAGCTTTCCTGAGTCCCTCCACTTGGACTAGTTTAAGGAGGTTCTCGCAAGAGGGCCAGTAGATGGGTGTGGATTGTTGAAGTTCACCTCTTCATGGTAAGAGGAGTTAGAATAAGGTGAAAGAAACAGCTACACATGTCATGAGCATGTGTGTGCATGCATGCGTGCATAAATACATACATGCACAGACAGACAGACAGGCTTACATGCATGTATGCAGCATATGTATATATATATGTATATGTATGCATATATATATATGCAGACAGTCAGACATATGATACTGCATGTGTTGTTCTGGGATATGCTAGAGAGCCAGAAATATGGAAAAGTAGACAAAGGCAGAAAACAAGACAAAGCTGCGGAGATGAACTTACAGAAGATTAATTCATTGGGAAGCAGAAAAGAAGGCAAGCAGCATTTATTTATGAATGAACAACAATTGTACATTCAAACCACCAGGACTTGGTTAGTGTCTTTGCATGCATTTTTAAAGCTTAAGTACATGTCAGGGAGAAGCAAAGGAACCAAGGATTTGCACATTCATTCAAATGAGCAAGAGAGATTTTCAAACTACCCAGGAACATATTTGGGGGTGGGGATTAGAATTTCTTGTTCAATACAATGAGTTTTCAATAGCATTGTTTTTACTTAATATTTTAAGATTTTCTTTTTATTTTGATTTATGTTTATGTATCTGTCTGTGATTATTCATGCAGTTGCCTAAAGAGGCCTAAATAGGGAATAGAATAGTCTGGAATTGGACTCGAAGACCAAGTAAGCCACCCAACATAGTTGCTAGGAATAAAATTTGGATTCTCTCTGCAAAAGCAGCAAGTGGTGGTGCACGCCTTTAATCCCAGCACTTGGGAGGCAGAGGCAGGTGTATCTCTGAGTTCAAGGCCAGCCTGGTCTACAGAGTGAGTTCCAGGACAGCCAGGGTTACAGAGAAACCCCGTCTCGAAATAAAACCAAACAAAAAGTGCAGCAAGTGTTCTTAACTACTGCTGAGTCAGCTTTAACTGCTGAGAGTCAGCTCTCCAGCTCCTTTTTTTAACTGCTGAGTCAGCTCTTCAGCTCTATTATTGTATTCTCAACATCCTAGGGTTTACAAAGTTTGAGCATCCAAACCCTATCCTGTCGTTTATTCTTCATGAAAAGCATACATGTAATAACAGCTAACAGTGAGCAGCTTCTAGGTATTAGGCATTTCACCCTGTACTTCCATACATATTAATCCATTTCCTCTCTTTATACAGCTATACTAAATGAAAAGTATGAGCACCATTGTCTTAGTCAGTGTCCTCATGTGAACAGACACAATGACCACAGGAACTCTTATAAAGGACAACATTTAGTTGAGGGTGGCTTATAGTTTCAGAGGATTTGTCTGCTATTGTCATGGCAAGAAATGTGGTGGCATGTAGGCAGGCATGGTGCTGGAGAAGGAGCTGAGAGTTCTACATCTTGACCCACAGGCAGCAAAAGTGACTGCCACACTGGGCATGTCTTGATTATATATGACATACTTCCTCCAACAAGGGCATACCTTCTAAGAGTGCACTCCTCGTGGCCAAGCATTCAAACACATGAGCTTATGGCATGAGCCTATGGGGCCATTCGAATTCAAACCAGCAGAGTCACCTTCATTTTGTACATGAGGAGTCTGAGTCAACAAGATAAAATAATTAATTCAAGTTCTATAACTGGAAGACATGGAGTTGGGATGTAATATAGGCAAACCTGATAGTCCTGTTAAATATTCTTAAGACTATGGTGTCTTCAGCCCCTGCTATGCTGCCATGTACATTATGCATTTAATTCTAGTGTACAAAATAAAGTGATATGAGGATTTCCAAAGATATAAAGTGACAGAGCCAAAGACCATCTTGTAAGCTAATCATTGATAGAGATGGTGAATATTGTCATTTAGCTAGATCTCCCTGGGCATGTCTGTTAGGGACTTTCTAGACTGGGTGAACTAAGATGGGCAGAGTTGCTTTGAACGTGGATTGCACTATTGTGTGGACTGGGGTCCCAGGCACAATATAAAGGAAAAGGAAATCTGTTTCTTGACTGCAGATGCAATGGAACCAGTCACCTCACACCTTTGCTGCATGATGGACTGTGCCTGCAAACTATGAGCAAAAATAGATTCTTCGTCCTTAGGTTGCCTTTGTCTGCTATACTGTCACGGAAGCATAGAAAGTTACCAATATTCCCAGTTGCCAGGAGAAGCTGGAGGAAGCTAATTTCTCTACACCAATATGTCTTGCCTGTCCTAGGTTGGTGTGTATCACAGTTCTTGGGACAAATTCCCTTCCAAGCCTTTTCCATATTCCCATGATAAATTCCTAAAAAAAAAAAAAAATGTAAAAGGCCTCAGAGCTAGACTCAACCAGGCCATCTGATTATTATGCCTGCCTGGCTGCTGGCTGGAGTCTGAGATGAAAATGAGTCTGTCTGTGGCCTTAAACAGGTATTATCACCAAGGGAATGATCCAGAATAACAAAGCATGTTTAACCACTGTGACTGTAAATTTTCTAGTTTTTATTGTCCACAAAGGATGCTGCAGTATAGGCAGCTGTATTGAAATATAAAAAAGGTATTCCTGGCTCAAGGCTTCAGCGTATTTAAAATTACTAATAAAAACACCCACAATATTTTAATTAAAAAAATTATTAATTAGTGGTAAACCTTCAATTAGCAATAGCCTCAATGGCCTTGGCTGTTTTTTATACTCTCAATTCAAGAAAATAGGAATCTAATAAACCCACAGCTTCCATGTCATGAAAAAGCTAATGTTTTTCTTAAATCATTGCAGATTAAGCTTCCTTTATTTGTATGCACTATTTGGGACGTTTTTCTGGAAAGCATGACTATGAAAGCTGGTCTCTAAGCTTTTTCAAGCTTATGCCTTTTTGTTGGTGGTGGTCGCTATGAGCTTTTCTACAAAAACTCTCAAGTTGTGTTTTGTTTATCAAGGTTCAGAAAACTTGGACCTGTTCATTTGAATATGAAAGAGATAGGAATGGGTAGATAGATTATAGTTAGACAAAAGATAGGTAGATAGACTGATGACAAAGAGATAGATTTTATTTAATATTTATTTTTATATATTTATATATTTACATATCTTAATATATTATTACATTTTATATATTGTGTTTTATATTAAATTATTATATATTACATTATATTGCTTACATAATGCATCACATATTTTATATAACATAAAATATATACCATATTATATAGTATATATCAATATTATATAATTATGAATTATATTATATTTTATATAATACAAAGTATATTGCATATTACATATTATATAATATGGACTGTAAATATAATATATAATTTATATATATATATATATATATATATATATATATATATATATACCCAACCATGGAAGAAAAATGTATAATAAAAACATCTTTACTAGTCTTCATAAGAACACTGTAGGAAACAATTGTATTTGTTTGGTTGGTTGGTTTTGGGTTTTTGAGACATGTAGTGTGGCTTTCCTGGAGCTTGCCACATAAACCAGGCTGGTCTAGAAGTCTCAGAGATACCTCTAACGCTGCTTCTGGAGTGCCGGGATTAAAGCCATACAACAGCATGCCCAACAGAGCAGTTAATCCTGAATCTGAGGGATGTTACATAATATTTGTCTCCAGGTACTCAGTTTAAACACAAACGAAATGTTGAAAAAAATGATGGTGGTGGTGGTTATGGGTTACAGTGACACTGGTGATAATGGTGGTGGTGGTCGTCCTGATTATGATGATGGGGATGGTGCTGGTAAGGGTAATAATTATGGGATATTGATCACTAGTCACAACAATTATTTTATCATCTATATGAGTTTGGAGAGGTGGTTCAACAAGTAAAAACACTTACTGCTAAGTCTGACCACCTAAGCTCATCCCTGGAATAAGCATCTTAGAATAAAAGTGACTTCCAGAAGTTCTCCTCTGACTTCCACACAAGCAAGCACCAAGGAAAGCCACACACACACCCCCAAGCCCTTCCTCCCTTCCTTCTTCCCTCACATAGAAAATAAAAATGCAAGAAAAATACTAGAATATCAGTGTGCTGGACATTGCACTTGCAGTTCTTATATGTATATATTATGCCATCACCACAATAACACAACTTTAACTGACACTCTCTGAAATGAGGAGCTAGACGACCAGAACACTCATTCTGCATAGCACAAGCCACAAAGATAGAAATGCTGGTGAAAAGGTCAGCTTAGGAACTTGGGGAAGGTCATGAAATACTTGCCCCTCTGGAAGGGAGAGGATAATTAACATTTCTCAGAAAACAAGGCAGGAACCAACCTGCAGGTGGGGACACATTCCTCAGGACAGACTGTTGTCCACCTTCAGACAAAAGAATTCCTTGTCACCTCATTCCCTAAAGACCAATCAGTTTAAAGGGTGCACTGTCCCACCAATCATATTGTGCATAGTTGCTGATGCTCTATTCTGCCCCTGGAAACCATATAAAAACTTGCCAAACGAGTGCTTGTGGTCACTACCTCTCTTTTGGGTCTGGAACAAACCCTGTGCACTAGAACAATAAATTCTTTTTGCTTTTTGCATCAATCCTGGCTCTGTGTGGTTCACTCAGGGGATCCCCAGTAAGCTAAAGCACCCCGGAGTCTTACACTGGCTACTTCTGTCTGTATCAAGAACCCACATTACCCCATTGCCTAGTACCATAGCGTACCTTGCCTTTATTCACATGGCCTTTTAAATTTTTAATCAGCATTGAACCCCAACCTCATCAGCTCTGTGTTTCTTTCAGCTGTTGAGAGCTCTATGAGATTTTAGTACCCTTCTGATTCTATGGTTGCCCACAGAAGCCACAACTACGGAACATCAGAAAGACTGTGCTGTGTCCTGGGTATTATATTTTAAGACTCAAGTAAATAACAGCCACTTTTAAGATGTAAATAACACTGAAAATTTTAAGCCTATTAGAAAGTCACAGCTCAGATAATTCATTTAACCATTAATAGTGTACTCAGTGGGAATGTGACTGTCACCAGTGAGCCTGGGCCTTCTTTGCATTTAGCTTGGGACACTGCAAAAGAGAAAGGGGAAATTTTTTTTTTCCCAGTTGTTGACTAGGTCTGGGTTTGTGGAAAAATCATAAGAATAAGGCAAAATTAGTTACTATGCATTTATCAAAACTAATCAACCAGTATTGGTAGAGTAATATGAGCAATGATTTGTTTATAGTTAATTCAGGTTTGGGGTTATGCCTTTATTATGTTAGGGTTTTGTCTTTTACTGTTTATTGTAATGCTAAGTGCAAGCCTCTGAGATTTGAAGTCTGCAAGTAGCCTACAGGGCCCTGACCCCAGTTAATTCTGATTGGTAAATAAAGATGCCAGCAGCCAACAGCTGGGTAGAAGAGACTAGGCAGGTTTAGGTTCCCCAGACTTGATAACAGGAAGAAGGATCAGGGGACACAGAAGTCATTATGGAGTAAGAACTGCAGGAGAGAAGCAAGGAAAGCACCCTGGGCTCTGGGCCAAGAGAACATGGTCCAGAGGGCTGACCAATTGCAATTCAGAGCAGCTCAGATGAAACACAGTAAGTAATAATAGGGTTATAGATAGAAGGTAGATTCTAACAGCATGGAGGGTAGGCAGCTGCCCAGCTATTGTGCCACTTAAGTCATATTAAAATATAAAGTTTGTGTTTGTATGTGTTCTTCATTCCAGGAACATAAATGGTCAAAGGCAGGAAGGAAACTCTCATCAGGATTTTTTTTTAAACTATTTGTTACAATAGAATTAACTTTGTGTCCATCTGATGTCTTCTCTCTGCCCCAGGATTCCAAGTGGGCACAGCATCACATTTAATAGCAGTATCTCCTTAACATCCTTTGGTTGTGGCACTATATGTTTGGTTTTTTTGGTTTTGTTTTTTTGTTTGTTTGGGGTTTTTTGGGGGGAGGGTGGTTTTTCGAGACAGGGTTTCTCTGTGTAGCCCTGGCTGTTCTGGAACTCACTCTGTAGACCAGGCTGGCCTCGAACTCAGAAATCCGCCTGCCTCTGCCTCTGCCTCCTGAATGCTGGGATTAAAGGTGTGTGCCACCACGCCTGGCTAACATGTTTTTTATAATCTTCAGTTTGTCAAGTATATGTGGCTGTTCCTGTAGGATTATAAGAGGAAGGACACTGAGGTTGAGAGATCTGACATGGAGGACACTCACTGTCTAACTGGCTGAACCCTGTTGAGGCTTACCTTGGTCTCAACAGAGTACTGTCTTCTAAGTTTCTCCATTTACAGGTATGGTAGCTACTTTACGCACTGCTGTGCAATGGAAGAGATGAAGGCTTACGTGGTCTTACATTTCAAATATCCAATATGGTGGGAAAGGTGTGCTGGCAGAAGTGTTCAGCCACTGGACACATTGCACTCTCAGGAACTGGAGAGTGAACAGGAAGTATGGCTAACCCATAAGATTCTAAGATTCAGGGCTCATCCTTAGTGGCCCACTTCCTCCATCAAAGCTCTGCTTTCTAATATTACACAACATTTCCAAACAGTATCGCCATCTGTGGGCCAGATGTTCAAACGCATGAGAGCCTCTGGGGGGGCATTGGCCTTGCAAACCTCAGCATAAAGCTACTCCTCTTCTTCCTTTGCATACCATACTCTTTAGAAGAAAGTGCCACACTCATGGAGTGAAGACTCACATTCCCTTCCTTGAAGAAGTAGTAACTATATACATTATTTGGGTTGCTCTTTATTGTTTATTGATTTGTTCAGTTTATTTATATGAGTAAAGACTCACGGGTATTTATTTTATGCTGTGATGTGCTATCTAACACTCCTTTATTCTTGTGTTTCTAATTGTTTCAGCTCTGACCATCACCATTAAGGACTGACTTATGTATATATTTGGCTCCACCTTTGTAGTATTTTGTCTTTAGTGATTCCATACTTCCTGTTATCCTAAGGTGCTAGTTTTGTCCCGTGAATTTTTTCCTCATCTTTCAATCACATCTCTTCAAAGAGCCCTAGATTCTTTTATTAGAATTTGGCATTATTAGAAAACGCTATTGTAACAAGAATATATTATTTATTAGAATTTGGCATTATTAGAAAACGCTATTGTAACAAGAATATATTGGTTCTTGGGGTGCTAGTTGCTACTGGAGTGTCATTGCTTCTAGGTCACCACAGCTGGCAAAAGAGTATTAACAGTGGATAGATGAAGAAAAATAGATGACAGATAGGTGGCTGGGTGGATAGATAAACAGACAGACAAATAGATTTTCCATAAGCACTTCTATTAGTTCCAACCATTTCATCTTTGTTGGTTAAAATGAATCTGTACAAGTCACCGAGATCAATTGAAGAAGTGTGGCTGCCAGCAGCCACGGAGAAGTGGGTACCTGGAAGAAGAGCTGGGGATGGATGGGAAGGACGGACAAGAGAGGAATGAGGCCAAACAAAGTTTCTGATCAAGGCCCAGTGTTTAATTCTTAAGTCTGAATTTGAAGGGAGGAAACCCTTCCCCCACTTTGCCAGGATCTGGTCAGGAAAACAAGCTCAGCTGCTCAGCAGGTAGTGTGTTCTTGCAGGAAGCTGCAGATGTGGCAGACAATAGACTGCACCTAGGTCAGAAGACCCCACCCTAGAAGGGCTAAGCAACTGCAGCAAAACAAGGTCTCTTTTAGCCTGCTCGAGGCACAAAAGGCCATCACTGGAAAGAGAGGCCCATTGGACTTGCAAACTTTATATGCCCCAGTACAGGGGAACGCCAGGGCCAAAAAGTGGGAGTGGATGGGTAGGGGAGTGGGGGGGGGTGTATTGGGGACTTTTTGGATAGCATTGGAAATGTAAATGAGGAAAATACCTAATTAAAAAAAATTAAAAAAAAAAAAAGAATACTGTATGAGAATACTCAGGGGCAAATAAAACACGATAAAGTAAAAAAAAAAAAAAAAAAAAAAAAGAATCAATTAGAGCTTGCAGGATGGCTCAGTGACCAAAAGGCCAAGCCTACTGACAAGCTAATATCCCTACAAGTTGTCCTTTGACTACCACACACACAATACCTGCCCACATATCAGAAATAAATAAATGCACTTTTTTTTTAAAAAAGAATCAGTTACATTTGAACCCAGGTAGGTGGAAAAGCTGTAAAGATTGCAAAGTGTTGCAGTCTCCCTGAGAAACTGAAATGTGGCATTGTTCTTCAGAGTCATGGATGGAAACAAGGTAACAGGTGAAAAGGCACAGTGAAGCGTTCTGGAAGCCACTGGTTTAAACTACCAATAGATGAAAGAATTAGCAAAAGTGGTTTCCTAATCTCTCACGCCATTATACCATTAGGGTTTTCCTAAAATTTTTAATTTGATTCTATGTTCACTTAGAACCCAACAGCAGCAGAGCTGATATATTAAAAATAAGATTAAATGGAGTCACCTATTAACCTATTAACAAAACTATTAACAAGATCTAGGTAAGAAGAAAAGTCCAGGTGTATGAGACACTCAAACAAATATTCATAATTTCCAAAGAGACTGGAAATCACCTGTTAGATCCAAAGATCCAAGGTCCAGGAGTCAGTCCACAATAAAACGAGAGTCAGAGATTGGTGCAAACTGCAAAAGGCTTTATTGATCCTACGTGCATTGGGGTCTCCAGCACAATCAGCTAGGAAGACTCTGAACCACAGAGGCACATCTTTTATATACTCTACAAAACACAACAATGACAGGGTAATGGAACAGAACATAGTTGGGCAAGAGCCTGTGGTCAAGATTGTGTTTTTTTCCCATTATCTGCAAGGGAACATGGGGAGCTATCGCACGACCCCTCCCCATCCTGTGGTTGGAACATGGGGAACTATCTCACGACCCCTCCTATCTTGTGGTTGGAACATTTCCCGGCATGGGGTCCAGTGCAAAGTTTCCATAGTCATCATGAGCTTGTTCTTGTTAAGTAACCTATACATTATATTCCTACATTCCTACAACCTCTCCTTTTCCCCTCCCACCACGAGATTATTTTTATTGCATTTCTACACACCAAAACTGACACGGGTAATGGAAGACCTATGATATGTACAATACTGTGCCAGGCACTTATGTTAGAATGTCACACAGCAATATTCACCATTCAAAATAGCAGTACATTTAGAATATATAAATGTGTATTTGATCTTGCTCTTTGTCTTTTTCTGACTGGTCCTTAGAACAGAGCGTCAAAGACCATTATACTTCCCAGAGTGACAGGTGATGACGTTGTGTGAAGATATTTCTGAGAGCCTGTGAGAGAACTCCAAGTAAACAAAACATGAGTCTTATAATTTCTCTTCCTCCATGATTTTAGGTGTTCTTGGAATACACTTTCTTGTCCCTCCCAGGTATAATAAGAGGAGTGGCTTTTGCTTTAGATAGCCATCATCTTACCCACTATCATTCTGAGTGACCTTTCCAGGCTTGGCTGGTCCTCCAGAATGTATACAGAAATAATCTGACCTTGCTTTCTAGATGCTAAAAGCCTGAACTCATGTGATCTTGCCTTTGTGGCTTTGTACAACTACGACTTGAAATCAAGTGAGCTTTGCTCACATGACTTTGCTTAACCTTCAGAATGCCCTCAGTGTATAAATTGTCTGAGACTCTGAATAAAGTTGACTATGGCATGAGTCTGCCACATTTTTAGACTCCATTCTCCCAGGTTTATCGGCCAACAAAAGTGGCAACAGTGGCTAATGACCTAATCATCATGTGGCTGTTTATGTAATATCTGTTAATGTAGTGATATTAAATATAGTACCTTACAAAGTAAACACATTTTCTATGCTGTTAGTCCTCAGAAGAGCAGTCTCTCTAAGAACATGTCATGGGCATCGAGCATCTAGATAGGGTGCTCGAAAGATATTTGACTGTTAGCTGGACTAGAAAAGCTATCAGCACAAATTTCTCTGTTGAACAAATTGAATCAGCCAAAAGAAAGGCTCTCTCTCTCTCTCTCTCTCTCTCTCTCTCACACACACACACACACACACACACACACACAGTAGAAAACACATCATCCCTTGAATGTTCAATATTCCCATTGATATAAGTCTTGCTTCTATCATGGGACATGACATGCTCTTTGGCTCGATGAGTTTGAGCAGTAATCATATAAATTACTTTTCTCGGCCATTACCAAATACCTGACAGTGGCAACTTACAGGAGGAAGGATTTATTTCAGCTCATGGTACAAACAATGCAGTTCATCACAGAGGAAAGAGCGAGGAGCCTGGGAGTGGTTCAAGCTTATGGCTCAGCTTTCTTGCATATTCAAGTTTGTGGAAGCAGAAAGCGAGATTGGAAATAAAGACAGCCTAGAACCCTCAATGCCCACACTTCTCAGATAATCATAGTCACTCTGAAGGGAATGAAGGATTGAAGAAAAAGCAGCCTGGGCATGCATAACTGCATTAGGTGATCTTCTACTTACTTAGAAACCACCCTCTTTGAAAAAATGCACTTTTGAGAGAGGGTTCAGTGGGCACAGTACCTTTTCCATAAGAATAGAGACTGGAATTAGTGAGCTTGGGACATAAGGCAGGACAGATGGGGCAGTTGCCTGTGCTCCCAGGTACTCAAGAGGCAGAGATTGATTTCCAGGTGTCTTGGTATTTTACTGCTGTTAAGAGACACCATGACCAACATAACTCTTATAAGAAAACATTTAATTGGGATCACTTACAGTTTCAGAGAATTAGTCCACTGTCATCACAGAGGGGAACATGCCTCAATAAACAAAAGTGGAGAGAGACACCCAGAATTTCTCAAAGCAGTTTGACTGTGTCTGTTGCTTATTTCTTCTCACAGAAGTGATTGTACACACACTATTTCAGGATTATGCTCTTCATCCCAGGAGTGACACTGATCTTGTCTGCTCAGGCTGCTGTAACAAAGCACTATCAACTGGGTGGCTTAAATAGTAGAAGTTTATTGTTGAAACTTGGAGGCTGGAGTTTGACACTGAGTGCAGCATGGCTGAGATCAGGTGAAGATTCTGTAGCTTACAAATTGCCTTCCTCCCTTTATCCTGTGTTCTCACAGAACAGGAGGCCACAGCTCTCTCTCTCTCTCTCTCTCTCTCTCTCTCTCTCTCTCTCTCTCTCTCTCTCTCTCTCTCTCTCTCTCTCTCTCTCTCTCTCTCTCTCTCTCTCTCATCTCTTTCCTGACAAGGAGCCCATTCTATAAAACCAGACTTCACTCTTTTGATGTCACTGAACCCTAATTACTTTCAAGAAAGCTCTCACCTGCAAACACCACCACATTATGATGATGTTAGGGCTTTGAGATATGAATGGAAAGTACCTAATCTACACTCTGCATACACACAGCATCTTCTGCATATATGAATTATCACAGCCAAGAAGGTGTGTAAAGCCACTGACTTGGATGCAAAATATAGTGGCAAGCTAGATACCCATAGATGAGAAAATCCTGCACCTGGGTGCAGAAGCTACTTTGTCTCTGGCTCAGAAGTAAATCAAGCACCTGCTGATGAGATGGACAGCCCTGTTTCTTTATGTGTTTCTTTAGCCCAGTTTCTACAGAAACTACACCTCACAAAAAGAGATCAAACTTGAAGTACATATCAAGCTTGATGCAATGGTCCAGCCAAGAAAATAATAAGAGTGAATTGCAAAACCTCTGTGAAGAAACACATCTCCACAAGTGCCCTAGCCGAACTTTGACAACAGAGGAGCCACCATTGAAAAGCCTGTGCCTGTGCCACCCAAAGCCTGTGCCACTCCCAGAAATGGACTCTCCAAGTAAGGTCAACTGTCAGTTGAACACAGAGACTTCTGAACAGACCTCTCCTGGCCCTCAGCTACCCAAGTGGCTGTTTTTGAACTTGTCCATGGTAGGTGACATGAGGCAGAGACAAGGGAACAAGTGTTTTAGGGTTAGTGGAGGTCACAGATTAAATTCTACTTTCATCTCTTGCAAATTACCGTAAAATACAAGTTCTTGACCATTAACTTGCCCCAACAGATCTTTGCAGATCTGTAAAAGAGATCATAGTGTGTTTCTCCCTGGAAGCAGAGAGTTCAGTATTTACCATAGTTAAGTCAACTTGTGTGCCCCTCTCCATAGTCTGTGAATTCAGGATTGGTTTCTTCCCCTTTGAGGCATGGAGAAGTCAGCAGCAGGATGCCTACCCATTGTCAAGCTGGTAATGAGAAGGAGCAGGCTGTGCAGTATGCAGCTCTGAAGACTCTCAAGAAATCCCTCTTCGCCCAGTGGTATTCACACTACCACTAATAAACTTTGGGTTTAGGCAGCCAGGCCTCTTTAAAATGTAAATATTTTAACTAGGACAAATAGCACATCAAAACATATCAGCCATGAAATCCAATTAGCTTAGCCTCTAGTTTTCTAAATTTCCCTGAAGGTAAAAATCACCTGGGGCACTTGATGTATCTCCTCCCCCCGCACCCCCCCCCAGGACACTACCCTACAGACACTGCAACAGCAGCTTAAAAGAGGTGGGGATTTGTGTTGATAAAGCACTTTACAAGCATGTCCTCTGTTTCTGAGGCTCAGGATGTCAAGGATACCCAAAACTATACTCCGGACAATAGAGAGGATGTACCCGATGGGAATCGTGTGTCTATTTAAATTGAACCATCAGTGGAGATCACAGACTTGGTTTAATAACATATCTTCATATTGATGGAGAAACTGAGTGCCGGGGGAGGGTTGAGGTTGGGGGTTGCTCAAGGTCACACAGCCTAGACAGTTGAGGCTTGGGAACTAAAGTGGACATCGTGTGATGGTTAAGTTCCCCTAACATCCTTAGTTTGGAGTAAAGGGCCAACGAGAACCCAGGGAGAAGTGGGGTGTGGTAGTACACAGCTTTTATTCCAGCACTCAAGGGGAAAAGGCAGGCAGATCTCAGAGTTCGAGGCTAGCCTGGTCTACAAATCAAGTTCCAGGACAGCCAGGGCTACACAGAGAAACCCTGTCTCAATCAAAACAAAACAAAACAAAACAAAACAAAACAAAACAAAACAAAACCAGAAACAAACAAAAAGAATCCAGAGATATCCCTAGGTAAAATGAGTGTAGGCTGAACACCAATGACTCCAGGTGATAACAAAGCCTTGTACATTTGACTGTCAGCACCAAGAGAATAGATATGAAATGTTCTCACCAGACAGTAACAATGAACATGTGGCGAGAGAGACCAGATATACTGAGAGGGCTAACTGACTCACCCCACCATACAAAACACCAAGACACCTTAGTGTGCACCATAAACCCATACAATTTTAGTTGTCAATTAAAAGATAACATCTTTAATACATCTGTATGTATCTGAGCACCCCAGGATGGAACATGAGGGGCACAAAGGGGCAAACTGAACAATTTCCTCTTTTCTGCTGGGTGGGATTGGGTTCTTAACAGTCATTCATGCTTATAGCATCTTGCTTTCCTCAGCTGCCTTGCTTTCTCTCTGTCTCTGCCTCTCTCTCCCCCTCTTCTGTCTCTTCCTCTTTACAGCCTCTTACTCTCCTCAGCTGCCACACTCTCTCTCTCTCTCTCTCTCTCTCTCTCTCTCTCTCTCTCTCTCACTCTCTCTCCCTCTCTCTGTGTGTGTGTGTGTGTCTTTCTGCCTCTCCCTCTCTCTCTCCCCTCTCCCTCCCTCTGTCTCTTTCTGTCTATATCTCTCTGTCTCTCCCTCTCTCTGTGTGTCTCTCACTCTCCTTACAGCCTCTTACTCTCCTCAGCGGCTCCCCTCTCTCTGTCCCTGTCTGTGTCTATCCCTGCCTTTGTATCCCTTGCCCCTCTTTGCCCTGAGCCTTTTTACTGCCGTGTCACCAGCAAACCACAGCAATGCTTCTCTGCTCTTTTCACTTCTCTTTTTTTTTATTACGTATTTTCCTCAATTACATTTCCAATGCTATCCCAAAAGTCCCCCATACCCCCCCCACTTCCCTACCCACCCATTCCCATTCTTTTGGCCCTGGCATTCCCCTGTATTGGGGCATATAAAGTTTGCAAGTCCAATGGGCCTCTCTTTGCAGTGATGGCCGACTAGGCCATCTTTCGATACATATGCAGCTAGAGACAAGAGCTCTGGGGTACTGGTTAGTTCATCATGTTGTTCCAACTATAGGGTTGCAGATCCCTTTAGCTCCTTGGGTACTTTCTCTAGCTTCTCCATTGGGAGCCCTGTGATCCATCCAATAGCTGACTGTGAGCATCCACTTCTGTGTTTGCTAGGCCCCGGCATAGTCTCATGAGAGACAGCTCTATCTGGGTCCTTTCAGCAAAATTTTGCTAGTGTATGCAATGGTGTCAGCGTTTGGAAGCTGATTTAAAAGCATATCTCATGATGATGGTAGAGGACATCAAGAAGGACTTTAATAACTCACTTGAAGATTTTCACTTCTCTTTTCTTACTTCTCTACACAAAGTACAAAATTCTTAGAGTTCTTATCCAATGCCTGAAAAAGGCCAGATTTTTCTTTCCCTCGGTGATATCTATTTTCAGGGAAAGAATATAAATTCAAAACAAAACAGCAACAAGAATCAAACATTTCTACTTCACAGAGATGGCCAACACTATAGGCCACTCAATCTGCTTCAGTTTTGTGAAAATACACAAAAGTACCCAGGCATGAAGCAAATCTACACTACGCATGGCTAGGGTCTGAGGTTGTAAAGCCCTGTTTCTGATCTGTGGGGGCAGACCCTAAGTATAACAGAAGATTTTATTCCTCTGTGCAAGCCTGCTTGTTGAAGGACATGTCTTGACCTCAACAAAGAGGTATGTAAAGGAAAACTCAAGCCAACATGAGATGTTTAACTTTGCTTTGCTATGACTGACTTCCCAGAGTAATGGGAAAGGCAATTCTGGCCTTCAGAAACAGAAGCAAGAAAGCATGAGTTCTTTTAGGCTGTGAGGGGGCAGTCAGCTCATTTGGATGGACCTTGGGGGCACAAGATAAATGCAGATGATCTCCCTCATATAAACATAGCCCTGCTACCCCTGGGAAAACACTAAGCCATGGGCCTCTTCTGATCCCTGGATTGGTAGTTTTCCAAAGTGAACAGGAGTGTGGTCTCAGATTCCTCCAAGGTGCTGAAATCTGAGAATGTGAATGTGGAGCCAGAGATGGTACTTTCTCACTCTTCTCCATGGTGTTCACTGGATACTCCACAAAGCTCAGGAGCATTAGCCTGTTGCAAGGGAGTGAGCTCTTTCCATAGGAGGGAAGTGGAAGCACATTCTCTCAGCCACCATCAAACCTTAGCTTCAGATCCTGGCTCTGCCCCTTATGGGCTTCATGGCCTGACCTCTTGAGCCAGAATATCCTCTTTTTAAAATTGAAAATAGATTCATTTTTTATAAAATATAGTCTGATTATGGTTTCATCTCTCTCAGCTCCTTCCTGATCCCCCTTCCCCACACACTCAAACAGTGATGGCTTGTATATACTTGACATAGGGAGTGGCACTATTAGGAGGTGTAGCCTTGTTGGAATAGGTGTGTTACTATGGGTGTGCGCTTAAGACCCTCATCCTGGTTGCCTGGAAGTCAGTATTCTGCTAGCAGCCTTCAAATGAAGATGTAGAACTCTCAGGTCCTCCTGTACCATGCCTGCCTGGATGCTGCCATGTTCCTCCCTTGATGATGATGGACTGAACCTCTGAATGTACAAGCCAACCCCAATTAAAATGTTGTCCTTATGAGAGTTAACTTGGTCATGGTATCTGTTCACAGCAGTAAAACCCTAAGACAGATCTCTGGTACAAGACAGAAGTTCATACCAGGAGTGGGGTATTGCTGTAATAGGCCTGACCATGCTTTTGTTTGGAAGATGTGGATTTTGAGACTTTGGATTTGGAAAGCAGTAGAATGCTTTAAATGGGGCTTTATGGGCCATCCTAGTAGGAAGATAGAATACTTTGTTGCTGAGAGTAATATGAACTGTTCAGACCTGGCCCAAGGGGTTGCAGAGGAGAATTTCAGTATGTAGCACATAGAGACTGTTTTTGTGATATTTTGGTGAAGAAAGTGACTATTTTTGCTCTTGTCTGAAGAGTCTGCCTGAGGCTAAGGTGAAGAGACTCAGATTGATTGCATTGACAAAGGAAGTCTCAAAAACGCCCATCATAGATTTTATTCTCTGGTTAAGTCTCATGAAGAGCATTTTAAACAAGTGTAGCAAGCCAGTAAGAAGCCCCCTTCCATGGCCTCAGCATCAGCTCCTGCCTCCAAGTTCCTGCCCTGTGTGAGTTCCTGTCCTGGCTTCCTTTGGTGATGAACAGCAGCATGGAAGTGTAAGCTGAATAAATCCTTTCCTCCCCAACTTGCTTCTTGGTCATGATGTTTTGTGCGGGAATAGAAACCCTGACTAAGACACAAATCCATATCCTTTCTTTCTCTGTCTCTTTAGAATAAAGACAGGTATCTACACTTGATCTTAGCCAAAAGGCCAAGAAGTGATAAGGCAGGTATCTAAAATAAGATTAAAACAGACAAATCAGAATAGGACAAAATAAACAAACAAAAAGACCCCCCAAAAAAACACAAGAAAAATTTTAGACCCTGAGACACATTCATTCTCGTACACAGAAAAAACCATTAAAAAAAAACACAATATAGAAGCCAAAAATTATTTGTATGGAAAACAAACAAACAAACCCTCCAAAATAACATTAAGTTTATTTTGTTAGCCATATACTGCAGGGCACAGGGCCTGTGCTTCAATGTGGTTTGTATACTCACTGAGACTAATTTTTCCTTCATGAGTGGTTAGAGATAGCTTCTGGGTTAGGGATAGGGATTTGTGTCTCCTTCTCCTCAGTACAAACCAGAATCTCTTCATTTGTCAAGTGGTATTGATGTCCCTTGGGACAACATTAGAAGGATATTATGAGGATTCCATGAGACAACACATAAAACACTTAGAAAAGCAGCCATGGCCTTGTGTGGAGCTTTAGCTAACAGTAGAGCTAGATCTGACTTGGCTGAATTATTACAATCTGTTTGCTGAGTTTTCAATCTGAGTGGGAAAAATCCCCAAAGCTGAAACAATAGGTCTTGAGCATTGGAGATCCTTTACAGCTGTTTGCCAATCCCAAAGCAGTAGCCAGGGCTGCAAAGCACAGTTATGGAGACCACCCACTGCCTGATCATTTCCAAGGCCATTGTGATATGACTTTCAGTGGCAGACTCACTGTTTGTTATATTGTGTTGTGGCTAGTATTAAAATGAGTGTTTGCATCCCAAGAATGCTTTAGTGGCTTATGTCTATGGTGGGGTTCAGAAGAGAACCCTTGCTTATGCTAAGGTAGGAAATTGATAAGTCATACGGTTAGGCTGACCAAGGTTGGAATTCTGTTTTGGATTCTTGATATTTTGCAAACCATTTGGGAAGGGGCAATTTTCTACATTTTCTGAGCCATTGTCTCTTGATCTGAAACAGAGACAATTATAGCAATACCTTCCATGGTGCTATGAAGAGATTAACTAAAATCAATTATAGACATTCAAAAAAAAAAAGTCCTCTTTCTTCCTTTTGTAATGCCCAGGTTCTCTGGGCTGTTTTGCATGCTGGCTATGTGAGAGAGTCATGGGACAGAGAAAATGTCTGGCATTAACTACTGTCTGTCTGTTGCCTGAATGTATGACTCGTGATAGGTGACTAGTAAATACCCACAGAGTGGGGGAGTGTTTGGATAGTCATCAGTTTTCTAAAAAAGCTGGGAATCCTGTTCTTTATCCATCCCTTCTTACTGCCTTTCGCATCCTGCCTCTTTCCTCCTTCTATGTCCTGTGCAGCCATCTGAACAATATTCTGGCAAGAGGTATCTGTAGAGGAAGATGCTGCACATTGAGCTCCATCCCCTTCTCTGTCTTTATCCTATGCTACTAGCAACTTTGTGGGGCTTCTCCCTTGCACTCAGAATGAATGACAGCTCTTAGCAAGAAGCACCTTTTGCAATGACCCTGGGATGTGAAGCCATTTTAGACCTGTAATACCTCATCTATTGGCCAGTCCTCCATGAGCTCCATGAGCCTTATTATATGTATATATCATGTTAGATGTTCAAGGAACAACAAATAATGGGCCATCTCTTCTATCCTTAAATGTCAAATAAGGTACCTTGAAAGCTTAGTTCATGGTTGGCACTGAATAGTAACATCTGAGGACCCAAAAGACAGAGGCAAGATTAGAAAGAAAATGTCTTTATCAACCACCTACTCCATCTTGAAAAAAGTCTGTCTTCATTGACCACCTATTTCATCGTGCCTTCTAACTCTACCTTTGTTGACTTCCTCAAAAAGCCTATGACTCCCTAGCATTTAAATTTTATTTAATTACTATAATTTCATTCTCACAGTGTACCAGCTTTCCTTTAATTGGTCACATTTACACATTGGTTAATGAACTAATTTTTCAACTTATTTACAAAAACAAATTGAGCTTCCTTAGTTACTTCCCAATGGGCTCTGCACCAAATGTGAGTTCCTCAGCCCCCCAGCATCCTATCAATAGAAACTAGCCTAAAACTGCACATCTGGTAGATTCTCAATTAATACACATGGGAAGTATAAAATCATGGACTGTTCTGTGAAGAAGGAAACTAATGTTAGACTTTATTACAACTAAAATAAAAAATATCCCCTTAAGTTAAAACATGTTTCCCCTCTTAAACAAATGCTTAGAGGTTAGCAGTGCAGGATTGATATGGCAATCCTATTTCATAAAAAAGGAAAATAGAAGAAATAAGGGAGAAAATGTGGGGATTTCAATGCTTTGAAAAGTTGTAAGAACTAGAAGTCATCATGTTATGTGAAATGTGGCAAGCAAAGAAAAACAAATTATTTTATCTCATGTACAAATTATTGATTTAAATATGTATATTATTGTCACTCATATGACACAAAAGTAGAGATAGGATTAGCAGTAATCATAAGGTAATTGTATAGTACTTATATATTACTCTTAGTAAATCTTACTAGCATATATTCAAAAATAGGTTTCTTTATGGCACTCAATTCACTAGCTCTTTTTACATCCCAGCCCATGGCAAGGTGCCAACCCCACACAGGTTAAGTGTCCCTCCTTAGCTAAGACTTTCTGTAGACATCCCCACAGATACAGATTGAGGTGTTACCAGTCAATTTGAACTGTCATGGTGCTGAGTACAAAACTTGATCCTTCTACACAATGCATACACACACCTGTATACATGTTTCCTTCTCCATCCCGCAGGATAAATGGTATTCAGGATTTGTATCATCAAGAAGAACAGCACTTTTGCAGACTTTCCATATTCAGATTTAAACACAGTATGATCCAACTCCATTTGTTTTAGCCTCAGGATTGTTGACACCTGATCTCCTGAAATAGTTTTAAGTGAACCTAAGATGGCTCTGATTCTTGTGCACTTAGCGGTACAGAGTTATTCTGTTATCATGCTTTAATTACACTGGAACACAGCTGATTAATCAGGGGCCACACCCTTACAGAGAACAGAATCTCCCTCTCACAGAAGATATCAATTGCTGACAGCTCCTTAGCTAGGTGTGGGACTTTGCTTGGGTTTTATTTGACATGTACTTGTAAAAGCTTTGTGCACGGTATCAGAACTTTCTCATATGTGCTACTGTTGCTGTGCAGCATCAAGAGATCTTTGTTTCCTCATAGGCATCCACTACTTCAGGCTCTTATTAATTGTTCTGCCTTCTCTTCCACAGTGATGTCTGAGCTCTTGGGGGACAGAATGATAGAGATCATTGACACTAATGAAAGGCTCTATGTTTCTAGGAATTGTTAGCTAAGGAACTTCAGAGTTAGGAAACTATTTCCTTTTCCTATTCCCAAACATGGCCAGCTCTCCCAGTAATGTCTTTGCCAAGCTGGCTGGTAATGTTTTGACTCTAAGACACAGAATTCAGCACAGATAATCTCCCAACAAAATATGTCTTGTTTAGGACACAATTTGCTACAATCTCATTTGAATCAGACATCCTAATCTAAGAATTGTTTAAATTAAAATCTTCCTCTTAGGAAGGACCACATAGCAGGGCGATGCTGAAGTCCATAGCCAGGTGACCACACAGTTGATGTCTGTGAGAGCTTCTGATTATTACTCTGGCTTTGGTCCCTTTTCACATGTTTTTCACTGACCTTTCCCAAGTAAACCCCTTTGTTCTTGGCATTCCTCCTCTCCTCTCATACATACCCGGCTTTCAGCTTTCCAAATATTTTCCATCAATTACTTGTTAATCCATTTTTCCCAGAATTTCCAAATTATGTTGACATGCCTTGCTTCCTGGTATGTCCATGGGGGTGGGGGGATTCATTTGCTACTTTTTATCATTTTGTGGACTTTAGGTGGGCCCAAATAAAGACTTGGGCAGTGTATTCCATTTACAACACTGAGATCATGTGACTTATTTCAAAACAAAAGACATCAGTATCCTCTATTGGGGCTGTAGAACCACATACTAAATTCATGAAGATCTGATATCAGGCACTAAAATGCCCTGAACAAACCACACAAAAGCGCACACAGAATCAGAGCCAGTTTGAGCACAGCTTTCCTGGAGACACACTTCTGAAGCAAATCATCTCCTTTGCCATGGACAGGAGAATGCTAAAGACAATATGATTCACTTCATTACCATGTAGCAAGAAGAAACTGAGGTTCACAAATGTTGACGGTCTAGGATGTATCACCATGGATACAGAATTTCCAACTGCAAGCATTGTACAACTGTCTAGTTCCTTCTACTGTGGTCTAAAGGTCTGTCCCTCAAAATCCATACACTGAAAGCTAAGCCCAATGTGGGAATAGGGCAGTCTGACTTTACCCAAGATTTCTGTTTTCTTTGGTGATCTACTTGGCTTCCTATTGCTGTGATAAACATCATGACCAAAAGCAACATGAGGAAGAAAGGGCTATTTTTTCTTGCAGCTTTAGTTCATCATGAAGAGAAGTCTGGGTAGGAACCCGAGGCAGGAACAGAAGCAGAGGGCATGGACAGCTTCCACTTACTGGCCTGTATTCTATAGCTAACTCAGTCTATATTTGGGAACACCCCAGATCTCCTGATCACATCACAGTGGCCTGTGACCTTTCACATCAGTTATTCATCAAGGAAGTACATCGGACACCACAGGACAGTCTGCCCTGGCACTTTCTCAGATGAGACCTCTTCTCAGATGACCAGCACACCTGGTTTCAGTTGCCTATAGTTACCTACATTTAATATTTTGGTCTAAAATATTAAATGGAAAATTCTAGAAAGAAACAAAGTTCTGAGCTTTAAGTTGTGTGCCATTCTGAGCAGAGCAATGAAATCTTGCATTGTCTTTTCTGTCCTCACAGGCAAAGCCCCTAATCAACCTCATTAACCAAGTGATCGTTGGGAGACTGTAGGGGCTCAGCCTCCTTTATAATGTGACTACTACCCAAAAGACAAGATAAAACCAAGTAAGATAACTCATATAAAGCAATTAGTGTACTGTCTAGCCCATGATTAGTCTTCAATAAGTATATCCGAGTATCTTCCTGAGATTTTTGAGCAGTGACTGCATTAAGCCGATTTTCTACAGTCAGTAGGAAACATAGTTTGAGACATTTATTTAATGACACTCATACCTCACAGTGTTTTTCTGACTCCTATAACCTTCTTCGCATAGAGATATATCGTACTGTTTTCCACTGGAAACCAAGAGGCTTTGAGCTGACCCTGACATTTAAAAAAATAATAACAGCAGTAAAAAACAAACAAAAATCCCACCCTGTGGCACAAGTAATGTTCTAAGTTAGTTGGTTTAGCTCCAGCATTTTAAGACCTGTTATTTCTCAATGGTCCTGTCTGCGTTAGCATAACTTACAGCTACTTCTTTGAAAATGACACTCTCATCTCTAGCTTATAGATCATTAAGCACCAGTCATTTAGTCGGAGGTTTGTGGGCTGCTTTTGTCTGCCTCTGGACAGCATGGTCAGGAGGGCAGGAGGTGAAGGATTGCTTGTTATGATAATTTGAAAGATTCCATGCATCATCTTAGCCCTTAAACCTGGCTCACAGACAGAAAAATCAAATTCATAAATTACCCCAAATCTAGGATAACTTGATCTCTCTGCTTACTCCCTGTTTATTATGCAACTATGCTGCTTTTTACAAGAACTATTCCAGGACTACCCAGAGTTCTGTGGTGGGTTCTCCTTATTAACTTGCAAGGAAGCTCACCTTCTCCTTGAAGTCTTATCACTATCCTGTCCCTGGACATCATCTATTCTTCTGAGGAAGAAAGATACAGACATGTCAATTTTGTTGGGTGACCCCTACTACATCTCCCTGAAACTGTTAAGGGGAGGGGATGTGGACTGGCAGTACATGCCAAGCATTCTCAGTTAACAATGTTTTCTGCCTGGTTTCCATGGTAGAGTTGGGTCTGGGCTTGCTGCATCCTCAGCCTGCCTATAGGTGCATGATACTTGTTAACTATTTTTTTTTTCATCATTGTGACAAAATGCCTAAAATGAAGCAACTTAACGCAGGAGAGGTTTATTTCAGCTCATGTTTTAAAGGATACAAGCCATCAGGACATTGGATGGTGAAGACATTGCAGCAGGAATAGGAGATGGGTAATCACATCCAATCCAGTCAGGAAGAAGAGTAAACAGAAGTAAGACTAAGTGGAAAAGCCTCATGGACCACCTCCAGTGGCACACTTCCTCAACAAGGCTCCATCTCACAAAGAGTCCACAATTCTCCCAAACAATTCCAGCATCTGGCACTGAGTGTCCAAACAATGGAACAGTGCACATTCAAACTGCAATCAGGACTCAGTTTTGGGGTGTGGTACCAGAGATCAAACCTAGGGCTTTGCAAATGCTAGGAAAGTTTTCTATCACTGAGCTGCATCCCAGACCTCCTATGGGGCCTTTAGTAAAGTGAGTCGTAGCTTCTGCTAGGCATCATTTGGTTCTGTAGCAATTTCTGTCCTGTCTCCTTTAAATAGAACTCATTTCCATTCCTCTTTCCCATCTCCAGTAGGACCCTTCCAATCCCTGACGTCTCTTCACTGCATTCAGAAGCAGTCTCTAGTCTGGTATTTTAGCCTCCCATCCTGACTGTCTATGATCTGATTTCCATACAGAACAGTCTTCAATCTGATACAGTGTGTGTCCTGTCAATATCTAATTCTCACTTCTCATCCCCAAATCTTCTTCTAGGGACTTTTACTCCCATGTAACCATGGTCCCTCCACCTCTCAGACCTCTTCTCCTTCACTTTGCTCCCACCACATCAACCTCCTTTCCAGTTCTTTAGAAATTCTATGCTTTTGAACTTGCTGGTCAGTGTCAACTCAATAGTTTTCCTGTCGACATTGACGTGACTGCCACACTTTCTCCTTCATATCATCCTTCACAAGTGTTAACCCAGCCAATATCATCATCTAGTATTTGCAAGAAAATATGTTTGTAGAACATTTAGCACAAATTAAAACAGCTCTAGTTAGTATTTTCTGGCTTTCCTAACTAGTATGTTAGCACAGGAAAGAACACAAATGTTTTGAAACACATAAATCTAGATTCTGTTATAATCCAAGATTCTATCTATAGTTCAAATCCCATTAAACTTCCTCATCCCTTTCAACCTCATCCCTTGAACAGAGGTTGGATTTACAAAAGGAAAATTTACACTTACAATAAACTTATATTTTGTGAGAAATATCAATAATGAAGACAAAGGCCCTTTGAGTTTATCAGTGGGATCATTATTAGCTTTACTGACTTAGACAAGTCCTTAAATGACATTAGAGTCAAGCCGCAGCAGCAGGAGCCTATGATAAGGCTTTGGGGGGTGGCCCTGGGAGCTCAGAGTGATCCCCAACTACTACCTAGCTTGCAGCGGGGATCTACAATTTACAACCTGAAAATAAATGGGTTCAACCAACACCCTGTTGTGACCTTTGAAGAACATCCCAAGCATCATCAGACTTCAGCCTGGATGACATTTTAGGCTGGTGAGACACTGAGTAGAGACCTCATCTAAGTCATGCTGGAGTCGTGACGAACAGGAAGTACAGGATAACAAATGTGTGTTAGTTAAGCTGCTTAGGTGACAAACTATGTGGTAACAGACAGCAGCGGTAAATACTAAAGCACCTGGCGCCTGTTAGGGCTGCTGTATGTGCTATCAAATGAAGAGCTTCCTAATTAGTTTTTCTATGCATTCCTGGAGGTGTGTGTGTGTGTGTGTGAGGGGGGTACATTTAGTTTTGGAAAGGGCAGGGGCATGAAGGAATTGAGCACTTAAGAGCACAAATCAGTGACATATGTTTCCCAGATGCCTGAAGATGAACCCTGCTCTTCCAGCACAGCACAATTCCAGTAAACCAGTACTTACTGCTTAAACGCCTGTGCTTGTTTGAGGCTGGGAGTGCCAGGGAAGTAGGCACAACTTGAGAAATGCTCTATCCAGAAGAACCACACAGCAGACACTCAGGTAAGAATTCTATTCAAGAGTGGCAAAATGAAGATGATTCCAGAAATTCAAGCAGAGCAAATGTTCACTCAGGCAAACCCTGGTACACTCCGAACCCATGCTTGGAGAAGAGGAGACCTGGCAGCTTTTGTTTTGTTTTGTTTTGTTTTGTTTTGTTTTGTTTTGTTTTGTTTTGTTTTGTTTTGTTTTGTTTTGTTCTTCTTTCCCACAGGATCATGAGCCCATTGTGCACATCTTAATTACAGGAACAAGCACGACTCCCTAAATTCACCAAGCTGTTCCAGAGATCTCAAAGGACTGCAGCCTGCATGAAGGAATAGTCAGAGAACCTAGTAAGGTAGGAGCATATTGACTGTCGTTGCAACTCCGGCACTGGGAGACTAATGTTAGGCCCCTTCACTTCCAGATCCTGGTTGCTACACAAGGGGAGCAGTTATTCAAGCTATCCATCATTTCTCCGGAATGAGCTCGGGTCACAGTGATAAGTGGAGGGAGCAATGCAAATGTGCAGCTTATTAAAAGTGGGTCACACAAAGCAGTCAGGAAACCATTTACTGACAAAGATCTTGCCCCTCTCTGTCTTCCATTCGGCAGTCAGCAAAGGGATCCAAGGAATAATCAATCTGCCGAGGATGTTGCTGAAGGACTCATTCTGTTAGCTTGTCCGGGAACTAAGCACCAAGAGAATGCAGAGCAGCCATTGGCCAGCAGAGTCATGGGGTCTATAAGCTGCTAATGTAAACTTTGACTTGTTATTTATGCAACTGATGGATATTCAATATACTGATGGATATTCAATATACTGAATGTCTAACTGTAAACATTAGGTATACGAGAGCAAAAGAAATGAACCCCTCGGCTTTACAGAGTGTACAAGGTGGAGAGGCAGCCTTTGCCTGTTGCACTTCTTTATGACATCAGTCCGCCCAAATGAATGAGACTCAGACTATGGTTATTTTATCTGGCTTTGACAAGTACTGGGGATAACCCCTAATCTTCTCTTTGAACTCCCAGCCTGGCTACCTCCCCAGCAGCGTACCCCCAGATACCTGTTGTTTCTCCTGGCCATCTGCCCTCCTGGTGGCTTCCTCTGTCCCTTTCTTCCTCCTTCTCTCCTCCACCCAGGTCACTCCAGACCCACCTACCTCTAATCCTTCCAGTAACTGCTATAGATAATTTTATTTAACCAGTACTTTTAAATCATGAAACAAGCTTTGCACAGTAAAAGCTTGTAAACCTGAGAAGTCATTCGGAGGCCCAGACCCTCGGGTATAGAATTTAGCATCACAATAGCAACAGACCAAACCTCAACAAAGATACCTCCTTTATAGAGATTTCTCTGGCGAGTATCTGGACTTACACATTGGGTCAGGAACACACTGACAGCTGTCTTCTCTTATATATTTCTCTTCTCCTCTCCTTTGAGACGTTTAAAGGCAAATACGGTTCTTTGCCTGACATGTCACCTAAACTCAAAGGATGTCCATCAATATTAATGGCTCTCAACCTCATTTTACATAAAGTTTTATGTAATTTTCTTTTGAAAAAAAGTATAAAGTTATGATGTCTTTACAAGATGAACTAGGGGCTATTTAAGGTCAACCCTCATCTTGGTTCATTTCTTGCTGTTGTGATCAAATGTCCTGACCATTAAAGGAAGCTTTAAGGAATGGTTGGTTTAGCCTATAGCTCTAGGTTACATACAGCCCATCATCACAGAGACCCCAAGGCAAGAACCTGGAAGCAGCCAGTCAAGTCCACAGGAACAAGCAGAGGAGGGTAAGTTCATGCATGGCTACTATTCAACACACTTCCTCCACTTATCCAAGACCCATGACTCAATGAACGGCACCACACACCATGGTCTGGTCTGGGCCTTCACATCAACATGAGCCCGCACAGACCTGCGCATGGCACATGTAACCTCATCTCCACATTCCCACACTGAGATCCTTTCCAGGTGGCTCCTGGCTGTGTCAAGTTGACAGCTAAAGCTGGCCCAAACAACTGAGGCCCTTGAAGGGAGGATGGGGAGATGGCATGATCTCAGGGAGTAGTGGCCACATGCGAGCCAAGAGCAGCCATGGGACTGCACCGTCACCATAAGTATTATCTGCATTTTATATGAAGGAATGATTAGACTTATTTGGAGAGGTGATTTTCAGGATATGTAAAAATAATTTCTTACCTAGATTATATACTTCCTGTACCTAAACCAGTACATGCCTTCATGTTGTAATTTGAATGTGAACAAGGCCCCTATACTTTGGTGGGTCCCCAGCTAGTTGCACTCTTTGAAGAGTTTCTGGGTAGTGAGTTCTAGCTGGAGGAAGGGTCTCCAGATGGGTGTGGGGAGATGGTCTGTGGAGAACACACATCTCTTGTTCTGGGCAGATCTCACTCTCCCTTCCTCCTCCTTCCACATCTACTAGTTCCTCCCTCTCCCTCTCGCTCTTCTCCTTCTTCCTTCCCCTTTTTCTCTTTCTGACTCCCAGCTACCACAAGGTGAAGAAACTCCACCTTACATTCTCTGCTTCACTGTAGGCCCAGAACCAACAAAGTCCCAAACTATAGAATAGAATAAAATAAAATTAGCTATGAAGAAAAGGAAATCTCCCTTGTTCAAATTATTTCTCGTGGGTATTTGGCCAGAGCAGCAGAAGTCTGATAACAGAGGTTGCTAGAAAACAAACACAAAAACAAAACCCTCTCTCTAAACTGTCTATAGAACCACTGTTCACAGATTGGCTCATAGCCTTCCAGAGTTTTCTGTGCCCATATATCACATATTCTGGTCTGGAGCCACACTTTAAAGCACTGGTGGAGCTCACCACAATGTACCTTCATCCAGTCTATCTTTTTAGGGTGGACGTGGGTTTGACTCTTTTTCCTTCTATGTGTAGGCATGTTTATGAGTGTGTATGTTAAGTATGTGGCCCAGACTGTCCCAAACTTAAAATTCTGTCCAGGCTTGCTTCAAACTCTGGATCCTCTGCCTCAACTTCCTATGCTGGGATGATTTCAAGCATGTATCAATATACCCATGTGACTGCCTACTGTGTCCCTTTTGTTATTATGAGTTGTTTACTAGACAATTAAGGCAGTGAAATATCACTTTTTATTAAGATGTTATTGCAGCAAACAGTTGTGTATGTCTACCTTTGTGTGTTAATGTTACTGGGTTTTAGAAAACAAAAATGCTGAAAAGTCACTTAGCAGTACGGCAATTCAAAGAGTACCTTGCCTCTGGCCCTGCAACAACACTTAAAATAGGGTACTCCTCTGTATGTCCTCCCTTCAACTCTACCTTTGTTCTTTTACAATAGATTTTAGGACAAAGCTTTGGAAAGAAAAAAAAAAAACAACAAAGTTTTTGTAATGCCCAAAGGGCACAGGGATTTGTTTCTGCCAATGACTGTGGAGGGTGAGCTGTCATGGTAACTCTACCAAAGATGCCTAGTATAAGCCTGGAGACTGTGTGCTTTGGCCCAATTTCCTTTGGCTTCTTTGAGGATTCTGATCTGAGGGAGTTCTTAATGATGTGAAATATTTGCAACCTGATTCCCTCAGCTAAGCATCTAAAGTGAGGCACCCTTATTGGCCAGCCCTGCTCTTCATCCCTTTGTCTCAGACACAGCCAGCAGTACTTGGGGATCTGTTCTTTGGTGTTGCCTTCGTTTTCTGCATTACATTCCCTCTGAAGTGCCCAGTGTACAGTAAACATGAAAGAAAAGGGTAGACAAGACTTTGATCTCTGTCCAGTAAGCTGGGCAGAAGACTCAAAAGTCTTTCCTAGTGCTTCCATCCCTGTTGCTGGCACAGACAGGAAACTTAGCATATCACAACAGACAGATCTGTGGGATAGCTCCATGGGAGAGGGTATTTGCCAATAGACTTAATGATCTGAGTTCCTGAACTTGATCCCCAGGCTCCACATGGTAGAAAAAGAGGACTAACTTCCCACAACTTGTCTTCTGAAATCACCTTTCATATGCTACTATAGCTAAGGGGGGATATGTAATAATGTTACACAGGAAGTGACACAGTAGGGGATCCTTTTCAGGATGGATATGTTGAAATTTTCCTTTCCTGTCTGCAAGGGATAGAAATAAAATCCCTCCTCTCTTCACCGAATCTCAAACAGAATGCAGAAGCAGCAGTAGGTGAAACACAGAATACTCCATAGAAATAGAGAAGTTATTTCTGGATAATTGGCAGCAGACATGTTGCTGAGCACATGGGAGGAAGGGTCTCCATGGCAACACAGTTGATGATGGCTTCATATTTAAATAAAATGTTGAGCTTTTCTACTTCCAGAGACAGACTTCTCAGTAATTTGGTATTAAGTTCTCTAGCTCAGGAAAAGCATTCTAGCTGAGGATACAAAAGGCAAGAGGAAGATAAGGAAAGAGAGACAATTTCAAGCCAAGATCCCACTGTCCATGCAGTGTCTTGTACATAACTATGCTCATATTGAGAGAAAGACATTATACAATTATACATTATACATTATACATGTATTCATTCTCAGTAAGTACCTTTTATTCTTCATAGAGAGTTTTAAGATCCTGCTACAGATGAGCAGAGGCCCCAGCTCATAAAAAGATCTCACATCTATGGTAGTTTCAGGTTGACAAGCAGCCTTATAGAATTCTCTTTTCTTTGGATCATCAGAGTAGACAACATACTCCTCCCATAGCAAAATACATCAGTTTATAGTGTACATTTTGATGTGCTACTACTTCTTGGAAAAATAATGAGCTATGGCATAATAATGATTTTGCTGCTCCATGGAGTTTACTCCCCTACTCGTTCCTCCTTAAAATTGGCCAAAGGTACATCTGTAAACTCATATCACCACTACATACCGCACCCTGGTAGCCTTGACCAGCTCCTGACAACCCACTGGCCATTACACTTCCACCAACTGAGTCTTTTTTAAAGATCCAGTAAAAATAAAAATGTTTTCTCAGTGTATAGCCTTTAACTGCTACTTTTCAAACTGCTAAGAGTCTTTTAGTCTATAACATATAGATCTTATAAACAGTTATATTATGATATTTATAAGAATCTAGCCTGGGGAGCTCATTCAATAGGTAATGTTCTTGCTGTATAAGCATGAAGACTTGAATTTCGATCCCCAGCACCCAAGTCAAGAGCCTAATGTGACCATCTACTTCTGTAGCCAAGGGGGGAGGTAGACACAGACAGATTCTAGGGGCTACCCAGCCAAGGAGTCCAGTTGAAATGGCAAGGTCTAGGTTGAGTGAGAGATGCAATCTCAAAAACTAAGATGGAGAGCAATAAAAGAAAGCAATCAGCATCAGCCTCTGGTCTCCACAATAAACAAGCCAAGCACACCCACGCACATAGACATGAGCGCCTGACACATACCCAGACACAGAGGTAGAGTTGGACACTACTCTTACATTAAATTTTCTACTCCCTGATAAGCAATAAAATTTATACCTAACAAAGGAAACAGAAATTTTATGTGTAATTTAATTCTCTTTGGTTTGGAAAAGAAACTATTATAAGAAAAGTTGGTTGTTGTTGTTTTGTTTTATATTGTTTTCAACATCATGTAAGAGAAATGTTAATGGAAAAAGAGGAATATACTTCCACTACTTAAAACATAAACCTTGTATCTATGTGTATGGAAACGTGTGTGAGCGTGGAGCTGGGGGTGTATAGTTCATTTGAAGCAAACTTTTATTACATTCTAGGTACTACTTTTTTCTATTAGTTGTAAATTTCAGAAAATAAAATGTAAGATAAGAATAACTAACAATCAATCACAAATTTTCTAATTGTCAATAAAAGTCATCCTCCTGGACAGACACGTGTTGCTAATAAGAACAGATGAAATGCATATATCCTTGATACAGGTTATGCTTTTCTCTGTCTGCACTCCAAAGAGAACCTGTCATTCAGCAGTCATTGGATCAAAGGACAAAAACATGTCACCTCCAACTACTATATCCTACTATATCTGGTACTGTGATGACAATGGACGTCGTCTTGCTTGCTACACAATGCGATGAAGTACTACAGCAACACAATAACCATGAAACCAGTCTTCATTTCCTTCTTTGACAGCAAGCATGCTTTTCAAAGAACAAATCTCTAAGTGGTAAGTCTTTGAGGACTGTTCTTAAATGAGAGGAAAAAGGTTGCTTCATCAATTTAAGTTTATACAGATAAGGGAATCCTTAAAGTACGTTTTGTGAATAACATTTTGCAGTTTTGTATTATTTGATCCAGAATTTCCATTCTGGTAGTTCGTCTTAAGTCATCCAAACTATGAGGGTTTTTTTTTTAATCAGTGTTAATACAATGTCATTTTAATAGCTAAAATTGCAAATAATCTAAATATCTAGTAATTAAGTAAATTATGATGCCTTCAGTAGTAGTGAGATAATATCCTGAAATATTAATCTTTTTTCTACTCTATTATACATGACCCTTCTCCTAGTTAATCAGAGGCATTCAGAAAAATTGGGATTGTTATGGTAAGATTATAAAGAAATAGTCAATAGTCAGTCATTTCAGCTTCCAAAATAGCTCTTGCTAATCACCAGAAGTTAGTTTAGGGGGACAGATGGCTGTTGAAGTTTATGTAACAATAGCTAGCCAGAAAGGGAAGAGTAGGTACTCATGGCTGCCATCTTTTCTGATATTCATGTTCAGAGCATTGGGGTGTAGACTTCAGGGATAGGCAGTGCCTAAAATTAGAGGCATAGGCAGTAGTCTGGTAGGAAAGCACAAGAAGACAAGACAGTGCCACGGGACAAGCCACACATTTACTTCCAGAAAGCCTACATTAGAGTACACCATGAGACCTTATGAGTAGTTCTCACTACCATCAACATGCAAAGCTTACCCATGTGATGCTCAGTGAATAGGAGGGTGACCACCGGTGTGTCCTGGCCTTTTAGGGCACCTGAACAACCTTATGTGGAACAGAGTGCTTTGGGGAATTTTCTGAGCCTCTCAACCCCAGCTCTTGTGTCCATTATGTACAGATGCCAATGAGAGAATATCAAGAAAGGTCCCATCACTGGCACTTGCTTTGGGCACATTGAAAGTCATCTTTTTAAATGCACAATTAAAACAGCCATAAAATTTACTACTTGATAACCAGAATTCAAACATTGCATGAGTATTAGGCTCCATTGCCATAGTGGCCCTTGATGGGAGCATCCAGTCTCATTAGTCTATATTACAGATTATAGCAAGAGAAGTTTAGTAGTTTTCCCCTAACTACCCAGCTAAAAATAGGAATGAAAACTTTAAGTGTAGGCAGGATGAGCCTAGAGTAAATATTCCTAATTACTATGGTAGTCTATATCCAGTGAGCCATTAAAATGTACATATTCACGAACTTGGTTTTAAAAATACATGGAAGGAGATAATGTTGTCTTAATTGGACTGGTCAGAACTCAATACTATACCTATGATCTAATATACACTACAGAAACAGGGGCAAGAGAGATGGCTTCGCAGATAGCAGTGCTGGCCACCAAGCATGACCACCTGAGTATGCTCAGTGGGCTGCCACACATGGTAGAAGGAGAGCGCTTATACAGAATGTATGCTTTGATTTATCATTCATGTCCTTCAGCCACTATACTTTTTGTGTCTTGTTAAAAAAACAAAACAAAAAACTTTTTATGTTCAAAACCAACCATATATTTTTTTTCTCTTTCACACCAAGATGTTAAACATACTTAGAACTCATTCTGCGCACATGTAAAGAAGGGGTCCAACTGAATATGCTGCACATACCTCTGATTAAAACACCCACTCTTTCTTTATCTGCCTGTGAGGCTGCCTACTTCCCATGGAATCTCTCTTTTATGTTCAACTGGCCTCTTTGTTTATGCCTATGCCTGGTACCATACTGGCTTAATTACTGTTGATTTATAACAAGCCTTAAGATATAACAGCAATACCAAAATATGAAGCCTCACGCACTGCTGAGATCCAGGTGGGAAAGTCACTTCTGAATCTCCAAACACAAGCAAAAGGAAAAAAAGAATAGAAGTGAAATTAGCAGGTGTTGATGTCCTATTGTTAGGTCTTTTATTTCTCTGTGGTCTCTACCTCTTCCTGCCAAAGAAATGCACAACTGTTATAGACTCACAGATTTCTCATAGACCAGGTTCATCATTGTAAAAACTAGAAAAGAAGAAGGAAAAAAAGGAAACTTGATGCCTTAGGGTTTTATTGCTTTGAGCAGACACTATGACCAAAGCAACTCTTATAAAGGACAACATTTAATTGAAGTTGGCTTACAGGTTCAAAGGTTCATTCCATTATCATCAAGGTAGGAGCATGGCAGCACCCATGCAGGGATATTGCAGGAGGAGTTGAGAGTTCTACATCTTCATCTGGAGGCTGCTAGGAGAAGACTGGCTTCCAAGCAGCTAGGACAAGGGTCTTAAAACCACAGGTCAGATCTCTAAATAATGCCACTCCCTGGACCAAGCATCTACAAACCATCACACTTGAGAAACCTAAAAATAAACACCAACAGGGTAAATAAGAGAGCTGAGCTATGACTAAGAGATCTACATACACATCATCCAAAAACAAAGACCACATCTGCATTTCTGGCTGTACCAACTAGCCAGCCTTCAAAATTCTCATAGATTTGCTCAAACGTGAGCAAGTTTGATTGATTATCACTGATGTGTGGCACCTGCTGAGTTGCCCCAGGGATGACTGGCTCTGAACCTGACATGGCAAAAGATGGACTGTTTCCCTGGACCATCCCCTTTTGACCACTTATCAGGCAACAGTTATGCCTATGATCTCATCGAAGGAGCCAAAGATGGTTCGTTTATTCTTTTGAAAAACTGACAGCCAAGGTGGCTCATTCTTAAAGGTGTGTACTACAACTTTCCCTACAATTAAACCTGGGCAAGCAAACATGCAGGATCTAACAGACTGGACTCTGCTGGTGATGCTCCTTGTCAGTACACTTGACGTCAATCTAGTGACACTGAGGTCACTCCTAATTCTATCTCCAATGAACATTCAAGACATTTTTCTCTCCTCAGACTTTTTCCACTATGCAGTCTGAGCTCCTGGAGACTCACTGGACACTGACCCAAGAATCAGGTCATGATGAGCTCACTGCTCTGAGGCAAATGAGAACCTCCTTTGTTTCCTCTTCAGTATTTCCTCTAGTAGCTGGTTTAGTCTAAAAAGAGATTGTTTTTGAAATTTTACTTTTAATAAACAGAATAGGCCAGGTATTTGTACAACCAAAGGGAGATAGGACATTTTGTCTTATTCTTGAAAAAAATCTCCACAAGGGAGGGAACTGGGTATCAAGGATTCTGTCATCAGAGCAAGGAATGGAAGCAGGTTGATCCACAGCTGGGCAATGCTGGCCTGGGCCTTTCTCCAGAAAACAAGCATGTAAAAGTGAGCAGGTTGTCCATCAGTCTTATTATTTAGTGATCTATCCATCTGGTCTATGGAGAAAGAAATAAAAACACTTTAAAAAGTGTTAGAAAAAGTGGTCATTTGGCTACTTACTACCCACCTACTACCTACCTACTACCCACCTATTACCAGCATATCTATTGACTAACTCAGTAATTGTCTAACTTTCGTTATAGTTTTTGTTTTGAATAAGAGCAGATGATGGATGTGATTGGTGGTAGTAGCAGTGGTGGTGTTGTGGTGGTGGTGGTGGTGATGGTGATGATGATGATGCATAATGAATGATGGTGATGATGGTAATGGTGGTGGTGGTGATAATGATGGTGGTAGTAGTAGTGTTGATGCCTGCTTTCCATCCACATCTTTCCTTCTGGTGATTTGTCCATTCCGGCATATTTTTCTGTTGACTTAAATTTCTACATTTATAATCTTGAGTACTTTGTTCTCCAAAAAAGAAATAAAATTGCCTGCATAATTCGAATTAAATGCCAATTTACTCTAACATGTTTAAAACTAAATTTTGGGCAGTGGTGGCGCACGCCTTTAATCTCAGCACTTGGGAGACAGAGGCAGGTGGATTTCCGAGTTCGAGGCCAGCCTGGTCTACAGAGTGAGTTCCAGGACAGCCAGGGTTATACAGAGAAACCCTGTCTCGAAAAACAAAACAAAACAAAACAAAACAAAACAAAACAAAAATCTTAAAACTAAATTTTACTTTCCCTATAAGCCTGTGACTCCTTTGATTCTTCCTGTCAACAAAACTTCAAAGCCAAAATGTCCAAAAGTCACTCTACTTGAGGGATGGTCTTTGATTTTTTTTATTTGACATATAAACATATAAACCTACTCAAATTAGTATGTACACATATACATATGTCTGTTTATTCCATGTATACACTGTGTAGTATTCAAAATCAGGGTAAGTGCATCTAATTTCTTGGTGATCATCATTTCTTTGTGGTGAAGACATTCAAATTTCTTTTTCCTTCTAGCTTTCTTCTTTAAAAAGTGCAGCACCATTCTCCATAGTCAGCATATTGTGCAGTATAACACCATAACATGTCACCAGAGTCACCACACTGTGCAACACAACATTTCTCCTAATTATCAATTTCTACCTCCTCCATCTTTCCCGTTCTTCTCCCCTCCCCACTGCCTGTCTACTCTAAACTTCTGTACACCCAGCAGCTTCAGATTCTACCTGAGTGAGAACACGCTGCATTTATCTTTCTGCATCTTGTTTTGTTTTTTTTTCCACTTGGCATAGTGTTCTTCAGGTTCATCCGATTTTTCAAAAACAACAGAATTTTCTTTATTGTATTTATTAATTTCTCCAAGGTGAACCATTCTTACATTCCTGGGTGAAACCCCTTGGTGAATGATCTTTTTAATGTGGAATCTGGTTTGTTAATATTATATTGAAGGTTTCTGCATCTGTCATTTAAAAGTCTCTGTCTCTTTTTGTCTCTTTGTCTCTCTCCTGTCCTTCTTCCATCTCCCCCACTCCCCCACCAGCCCCCTCATTCTCTTCTCCCTCACACAAACACATGCATCTGATTTCAGTATTGAGGTGCATGCTGGCCTCTTGGAATGAGTTTGAAAGTATCCCTCTGCTTGAATTCTTTTGAAAGACACTAAAAATATTCGTTTTCTTCTAGTGTTTGGTGGAATTCAACAGTGAAGCCATCAGTCCCGGGACTTTCTTGTTGGGGGAATTTTTATTATAATGCCCTTACTCATTATTGCTCTGTGGAATGTTGGGGTTTTGTCTTTCATTGTTTATTGTAATGTTATGGCTAACCTCCAAGATTAGGAGTCAGCCCCCAAGTTAATTCTGATTGGTGAGTAAAGATGTCACCACCCAATAGCTGGGGAGGAGAAATATAGGCGGGATTAAGGTTTCCTGGACTAGGGACCGCTAGGAAGAAGCAGGAAGAGAGAGGCAGGAAGAGAGACACGCCACAGAACCTTAGAGGACTGTGCAGGAGAGTAGAAAGGAGCCACCATGGATTAGTTGAGCCATAAAACGTGGCCATGTGGGCTGGTCACTTGGAGCTAGTAGCAGCCGAGAGGAAACATTGTATAATTGGGTTATGGGTAGAGAGGCAGAGTTTAACAGCATGGACCGGAGGCTACTGTATCACATAAGACATGTTAAAATATAAGCTGTGTGTCTTTCATCCAGGAACATAAATGGTATAAAGCAGGAAGGAACCCCAAGCTGGGATTTTAAAAAAATATTTACAACAATGGGATTTTTTTTTACACCTTCATAATTTAATTGTGATAGCTGATATACATGCAGAGATTTGTCTATTTCTTCTAAATTACCTACTTTGTTGCCATGCAATTTTCATATTAATGTTTTAAGATGCTTGATATTTATTTCTGTAGTATATGTTGTAAGTCTCTTTTCTAATCTCTTTTATTTTAGTCTACTTTTATGTACATTTGGCTAGGTTTTATCAATCTTGTATAACTTTTAAAAACACCATTTGTCTTGTTATTCTTTTCAAGATTCCTACTTTTAATCCACTCACTTATGTCAACACTCTTATTATTTCCTTCTTCCTGAGAGTTAAGGCCTTCATTCTTGTCTTTCTAGTTCTTGTGGATGAAACAGGTTTTTATTTAAATGTATTTCAGAATTTCATATGTGAGTAGTTTGTTTACATTATTTCTTCTCCCTGGTTCCTCCTATGCTTCTCCTACACACTTGCTCTCAAATCCATGATCTTTCATTATATAATTACTATTGTTACACTCACATATGCATGTATAAGTTTTATGTGTGTGCTACATACATATATAACATATAACATATACATTGTATGTAACACGTAGATAGCCATCATTTTCAGGACATTTGTTGGGTGACATTTTATTATGGCATCCTTACTGTGTACATACTTAAGCACAGAGAGAGACAGATAGCGAGACAAAGGGAGATTTAGATAGATAGCTCTGTTTTTATGCATACAGTCATTGCTATAAATTTTCATCACTATATCCTATAGGTTTTTATGTGTGGGTTTCTGCTTTTATTTCCCTCAGGAAAAAAATTGATTTTCTCTTTCAATTTCTTTATTTATTGATTACCCAGGAATGTGTTGTTTAATTTCTATATACTTATGTATTCCTTTTATTTTCTTCTAGTTTTATATCACTATGACTAAAAAGGTACCTAAGGGTGCTGGAGAGATGGCTCAGTGGTTAAGAGCACTGATTGCTCTTCCAGACGTCCTGAGTTCAATTCCCAGCAACCACATGGTCGCTCACAACCATCTGCAATAGAATCCAATGCCCTCTTCTGGTGTGTCTGAAGTATACTCATATACCTAAGACAAATAAATATATCTTTAAAAAAAGAAAAGGTACCTAATGTTATTTCAGTTTTCTTAAACTAATTAGGCGTGGCTTCAAAATAACTCAATGGATAAAGTTCTTGCCTCCCAAGAGTAAGAGCGTATGTTCAGATCCCCAGAACCCACGTAAAAATGACAGACACAGTATTACATGCACTGGTAACGTCAGCGCTGCCCCTGAAGAGCTGGGATACAAAACAGGAGAATATCTAGAACTTGAAGGGCAGATAGCAGCATGGAATAAGAGATCCAGGTTTAAATAAGGTAGGGGACAAGGACTGATGGTCCACTCATGGTTGTCCTCTGTTCACACATGCACACGTGTACAAACACACACACTTGCACACACACACATACACCACAGACTTGTTTTGTGATACACACTCTATTTCCTATGTATGGTTAAGAGGAATATGCTCCACAGCTCCTGGACAAACATTCGCTGTCTCTGTTGGAAGTATGTGGTCTCAAGCATAGTTTACATCCAATGTCCTTTTGTTCTAATTCACTCTGTGGAGTATCAGTCCATGTGTGGTAGCAAGGTATAGCGATGACTAGTGTACTACCCTTTCCTACTGCCTGCCCTCCCTTGGGATCTGATGATGCTTGATTGGCATAGGCAGGTGCTCCAGAACTGTATATTTTCAGCTGCTAAGTCTTCTTGCCAAGTTGAATCCTCTGACATTACATGGTAGCATCCTCTGTGTCTTTTAACAATGTTGACTTAAGCTATAGCAATGTCTTCCTCTGCAATGGTTTCCTTTTATGTGAAAGATAATTTTCCATCCCTTCAACTTTTTTATTCAGTGTGTCCTTGCAGGTAGAGTAAGTCTTTTATGAGCAGTAGAAAGATGAGTATTTTATATATTTCCCATGTGTTTTGATTAGATAATTTAATTCATTTGAAAATTAAAGACTTCAGATTGTCATTTATCAGTTATTTTGCTTCCCCTCACATCTCTATTCCTTCCTTCCCTTACAATCCTTCCCAGTGATTGGGTGTTGGTTTTGTTTTGTTTTGTTTTGTTTTTCTCTTATTGCATGTCTTGATTCCTTACTTTTAATTTTAAAATATCTCTTGCAGCTTTGTGTGTGTGTGTGTTTCTTTGTGGCTACCATGAAGGGTACAAACATTTTATTAGTTTTAATAAGATTTTAAGCTGACAACTTAATTTTAATTGCACACATAAACTCTATTTTTGTTGTCCCAGACAACTTTGAGCTTCTGGTGTCACAATTTACATCAACAAAATAAACTAAGAAGAAGAAATGATCCAAATATGCATATAATCCATGGATGTGATACAATGACAACCTATGATTCTGTTTGCTAGTGATGACCATCTCATTCAACACCTTCACTGAGCAGTGTCACCATGACCAACAGGCACTCAGCTCTGCTTTCCCCAGAGACAGAAGGCGAGGAATCCAATCTTAGTCTTTTTTTTTTTTAATTGCTTCATACCAAAAACCTGACCTCAGGCATTAAAAGGTATAGTCTAGAATTTTCAATGGTGCCTTCATTTTAAAGTGGACACTGGATGACACAAAAATATCATCTCATCCCTTGCTCCAGTCATCAGCAGATACTTTCTAACACTAGGTGTTGGCTGTCTGGCTGAAACAGCCTTATCAGGGAGAATCCAGACATCTGCACCTTATCCACATGGCTTCCTACAATTAAATGAGAATTGTTACATGACTGAATTTAATTCTGGACCAATCATTTTTGTCTTAGAACCTGGCCATAGAGCTCGCAAGGATTCAAAAGAGGACAGCAGGAGACTCTCCCTGGAGAAACACCAGTATCCCTGCGCTGACCCAGCTGTGTGTGCTCAGGCTACACAGGCTGCTATGGGAGAAGCCCAGAGTCTGTCTCCTGAAGCCACTCTTTATCATGTCAGATGTTAGCTTTGCAACATAACCACGCCAGAACAATTTCAAACCTCTGGCTCCAATCAAATCGTGGGTTAGAAAAGATTCTTCTAAAGTCTCCAAAAAATAAAGGTAGATTTGTAGATTTACAAATTATTTGCCTAAGAGCTCAAATCTAGTGCAGACTTGTGTATTTTAAAGCCATAGACTATTATTAAGCTTTACATTCAATCAATAGAGTCAGAAACACACTTTAGGGAGCTTTTAACCCAGTCATAATGGATCCCTTCATAACCTATGAAATGCCCTGAAATCTTTGTGAAATTGGCTTGGGCATTCTGCCACATTCAGATGAAATGAACAGAGTTTCAGACGAGGCCCTTCAGCTTGAATGGACTGACTGAACTGAACACCCCTCGCTGACTGGGTTTTATGATGTCATAGATGAAAACACACAGTTCCTTCTGTGATGTGGTAATTCAAGTTTCAAAGACTCTCAAGCTCTCAAGCTGAACTTTTCAAGGTCATGGCACCCTGCATGTTAGTCTGAATCATCTTCTAATATATTGCGAGTATTTAAGTAACATACATTATGCAGCCATACAAGGGAAATTAAAAGAAGAAAACCCAGGTGAATATACCGAAATTTACAGTGCAGTCTTCTGCAGCCACTAAAAGCATTGATATAAGCCCTGTTGGGGTATAGAGTTACTTTGCTGGGCAAGTCAAGAAAGATTTAGAGAGACCAGTGTGCCATACTGCGATTTAGTTTACACAGAGAAAGATTTGTAAAAAGAAAATACTAACAGTTGTTGTCTCTGTGGACTAAAACTGCAGTCCACCTGCACAGCCTTCTAGGCTTTGTTTGAGTCACGTGACTTATTACTACTGAAATAAATAAATGCTCAAAATGTGAACATCTTCCAGCTTCAGGGAAAATGAGTAAAACTTGACAAAATGAGTGCCCAGCTCTGATCTCAAACAAGTCTGTGTGGGTGCAGCTGCAATGAGTGTTGGCTGTGGAGAACTGACAATGGCGGCCATGGCTCCCTTGCCTCATGGTAGTGTTAGTTCATGCAGTGCCCCCCCCCCAACCCTACCCCCGAGCTCCTTGGAGATCAAAGTGGAAGCTCCAGCTGGAACTCTTTCCCTCTGGCTCTCCTGCCTCCACAGAGCACTCTTTGGTCAGTCACTTGCATAACAGGATTGCAGGGGTTAAAGACAAGGCCCATAAAATATAGTGATTAAAGCCAATACATAGTCTTTCTACATGATGTTCAGCGGTAACTATTTTCACACACGTGCATATGTAAACTAGAGTCAGTCTCAGGTAGTGTGCCTCAGGTGTTCTCCCCTCCTTATTTTGTTCTTTTTAAAACGGTCTCTAAGTGGTCTGGACCTCACTAAGTGGTCTAACCTGCATGGTGAATGAGCCCCAGACGCCCCTGTCCCTCCATCCCCAGCACTAGGATGTAAGTGCACACCACCACACCAGTGTTTTTATAAAGATTCTGGGAGTAAACCCTGGAACTCTGTGCTTATAAGACAACTTATCTCCCCAGATCTCCTTCATTCTTTTGAAAGTTTAAAGATGACTCATTTCTCCAAATCTTGCATGAATTTACATTTTTCTTAAGAACAAGTCAGTTTTCTTATCAAACTGCAGTATATGCTACCCAGAAGCCCCTACTGACCCCACAAGTACCTCCTCCATGCCACCTTCACCCTCACCATGACACCTATACAGAGCTGATCTCAGTCTCTCTCTTCTACTCACCACACCCCTTTCCACTGGGGAAGACTTTGTGCTTTCCTCTGCAATGCCCTAAACCCACCCCCACTACCTCCCTTCCAACTCCTCTCACATCTCCACCTTCTCCCTCCTATTTTCATGTTCTTTCTTAAACCTGCTGAGTCTGTTTTGTACAGCCAGTATCTATAGGGGAAGAGGACCATTCACAGGAGCATGGCCAGGCTATCAGAGGCCACATCTGAGTAAAGTAACTCCCCCTCAACAGTCCTCAATTGTCAATAGCTCCTCAACGAAGGGTAGGACTTCATGAGCCCTGCCCACACCCACACTGTAAGTTAGGCTGATATGACCTTGTGCAGCCACAGACACCATGAGTTCATGCATATAAAGTCCCTGCTATGGCTGGAAAATGTTTCTTCATAGCAGTCCTCCACTGCCTTGGCTCAGTCCTCCACTGCCCCTGGCTCTTGTGATCTCTTCACCCTCAGATAGTGTTTTCTATACCAAAAATGATCATTGAATATTTATTGAATAAATAGATTTTTGTTAATGACTATAACTAGCTAGAATTCAATACTAAATTTCACCCTAGTCTGCTTAACAACTAAATAAAGAATATAAATGATTCATTATTAAATCTTAGTGTCTTTAGGCAAAATAATTATTCATGAGACATAAAATGTCTGCTGCTGAAACAAAGGAAAATGCCCTATACCATGTGCCCATGCAAAGTGTTTTTTTTTAAATGAAACAATCTGAAAACCATTCACATAAGTGAAACAATAAATTTAGTTTTCATAATTCATTGTGAAAAGGTTCATTTTGCATCTATTATGTTCCAGGAGCCATGTGGTCCTTAGGCCAGCTAAACAATGATGAATAAGAATATATAAAATTTCTGTTCTCCCAGATTTTATCTTACAGATAAGCAGATAGAGGTCAATAAAGCAGTGGGGTGTGCAGAAGCACAACAAAGCAGAGAGACATACAGAGAAGAACGACACAGTGAGTCAACCTGGACCCAGGGGAAAAGAAAGTTGGTTTGACTTTAGAACTGAAGGCTTGGATTTTTCTAGGCGAAAAGAAGAAAAGAAGAGGGAAGGATGCTACAAGAAAATGCAGCATGTGACTCTGTTCCACGACAGGCTGCAGTAGCTCATTCAAATTGGCTAAAATCAAAAGGCAGCACATTTTAGAAAATCTGAAGTTTAAATTACTAATAGTTTACAACTGTATCGCACAATACAGTTTGGACCCTTTGATGGAGTCTCAAGTCTGGTTTTAAGGACCAGGAACCAAGACATCGACAGTCACTGAGTCTACAACAGTGGAAGGAAGAAGTAATGCAGGCCAGTAGTTGGACCACAAAGCAGTCTGTTTCATCAAGTTAGAAACACAATGGTCTTTCATTTTGAGAATCACATCTGACATCAGAGGGAGAACTAGGTAGAGGACGGTGTGGGGACCATGGGGTTGGTTGCAACCTGTAAATCTACATGAGCAATAATAGCACTTCTGCCTGTGGGGGTGAGGATGGAGGGAGAGGGGTGTCTGACTTAACTGAGTGTCACAAGACTGAAGCGATTATTCTTACAAGCAAAGCCAGTAAGTGCTAGGCACACAGACTGATACATTGTTTTCAGTGAGCTGATTGAATGGTTGAGGATAGTTCATACACACATCTCACCACTGAGGTTTCGAGGGGAGTGTTGAGGTCAACTTTCAACTACCAGAAGCTGGGATTCTGACAGTTATATAGCCAATATAGCATGCATAGGTTGTTGTAGAGAAAAAGATGATCAGAAATTAACATATTTCCACAACACTAAAATCCTGCTGTATGTAATTGCATATATTTATATGTGTGTTTGAATGGATATGTTTAAGCTAATCAAAAGTAAATGCATTCAGTTATTTTGAAATATTAAAATAGGTCTTTCCAAATAAAATTTCAGTATCTTTTCAATGTGCTTAGATTACAAATATATATATTATATATGTATATACATATATATATGTATATGTATTCCTGTTTAACAGAGAAATATGCAAATCAAGGAAAGGCCTGGCACTCCCAGAGAAGGCATCTTTCCAGCTAAGTTGTCTTCTGCAACACTCACTGAACAGGGAGTGCCCTCCCTGTGAACGCCTCACTTTAAATAGGCAGAAAATTGAACAGCTAGCTTTTAATCTTTCCATTATTCATTCCCTGTGTGTATATGTGTATACTGATTTGCATGTGCACAGGCCAAAGGATAAGCGGTAGGAGTTGGTTCTTTCCTTCTCTTGTGTGGGTCTCAGAGATTGAGCTCAGATCATCAGGCTTGGTAGTAGGCATCCTCACCCACTGAATCATCCTATTGGCCCCAAGCTTTCTTTAAAATGCCCAGGAACACTATCTAGGTAGAACATCAGTGTGTGTGCGTGTGTGTGTGTGTGTGTGGGGGGGGGTGATTGCTAAGACCATGGCTTCAAATGACAAATCTGTAGGTTCAATTCCTAGCCCAGTACAGCAGGGTCAAATAGAAAACACTAGATGTTAAGCTGAAGGAATTGGAGATGCAATCTTGTACAGACACAAAGCTTTTATAGAGGTCCTGGTAGAGAAAACATTCTCCAAGATCTGCTAAGCAGTCCAGCAACAGGATTGCTTGCAAATGCCAGGATGTTTGACCTCCAAGAATATAATACAAATATGATCTTGCCCAAACATAAATTGGTCCTCTTATTCTGAGCAGTCTCATCTGACATGTGTTTTATGTTTAAAATTTGCAAGTATATAACCTGGTGATTTTGCACAAAAATATAATGGGTATTTGAGTATGATAGACTCAATGAAAGAAAGAAACAAATTTCCAGGAAGTGTTGTCACTAGAGCTTCATAAGAAACTGTAGCAGCTAGTTTCTGTCTGAGTTAGTAAAGCACTTTCCATGTGTATTTGTTTGGGTTTTACTGCTGTGAATAGACACCATGACCAAGGCAACTCTTATAAAGACAACATTTAACTGGGGCTGGCTTACAGGTTCATAGGTTCAGTCCATTATCATCAAGGGAGGAATATGGCACCATCCAAGCAGGCATGGTTCAGGAGGAACTGAGAGTTCTATACCTTCATCTGAAGGCTACTAGGAGAATACTGACTTCCAGGCAGCTAGGAAGAGGGTCTTAAAGCCCAAACCCACATTGATATACCTATTCCAACAAGGCCACACCCACTCCAGTGGGGCCACCCCTTCTAATAGTGCCACACTCTGGGCCAAACATATACAAACCATCACACAATGCAAGCATGGGCCTGAGTTCAATGCCCAGATCCCATGTAGAAAGCCATGCCTGATAGTGCATCCTTGTAATCCCAGTGCTGAAAAGGCAGACAGGGGAGGATCCTTGGAACTGGCTGGCCAGCTGTGGGGACCTCCAGGCTCAGCAAGACATCTTGTCTAAATAAACAAACAAATTATTAAACCAGATGATGGTTGATCACGAAAGATAATAAACCAACAGTCCTAGATAGAATAGATAGACAATCTGGAATGGGAATTCTAAGAAATATGTCTGAAGTCATTGGAAAGTACGTGGTCAGCACATAAGGAAAGCCCATGGACATGTGTTAATTCTCTACTCAGAGCCTCTGCTGAACTCAATGAAACTGAGAGGTGTGAAGATGAGCCAAAGGTGTTTCTAAAGGGCTAGCTTGTCTGTTCCCTCCTAGAAGACACAGTGCAAGAGCTGCAGAGTTGCTTGTTCAGAAGTCAGGAGGTCCTGGGTAATGCAGAAGGCAGAGAGGCACACTTGAAGAACCATGCCTGAAGCGATAAAGAGGTCTATTTGTACTTGGCTTCTGATTCCCCCGGCTTCAGCAGCCTAAAGACTCAAAAGCCAAGCAAAAGGCAGAAAGTCAAGTTCTGGGAGGCTGGACCGCAGCAGCCTCCAAGGCCTCTGGCACTGGAGAGACAAGCACAGGAGCTCCTAGCCATCCCCCAAATAAGGAATCCACCATTCTCATTAAAACTCTGAAGAGCCCCATCCTGGGTTCCAGGAAAACCTGAATTCTATCCTTCCTTTCTATAATAAATCCCTCCCACCACCCCTTAGATCAGTCTGTCATAGTGTGAACTGAGACTCCACCTTGACTCTACCTGCCAACATCACAAGCATGTGTTGTGTAAAGGCAGGCTTTTACACAAATTACATTACAATACAGAAGACTTTATCTGTGCAGAGGGCAATTGGTGAACTCATATGGGAGGCATGGAAACTAGGCAGAGAGAACATGTGTGTGGTTGAGCGATGTAAATCCGATTTAGGTTGCTCTAATCCTTACTGCACACAGTGAGCAGTGTTTCTGCTTGCTTATTAGGAATTGAGAGTGCTAGAGATGCTTCAGCCTGATAGCCCTTTGATGAATGAACAATCCTTACCAGAGCACAATCACCTCCAGAGTTCCTGTGATGGATCTCATATTTGACACCGAATAAAAAAAAAAACTACCTGGTTTATCAAGAGATAGGAGGGACGGAAAAGGAAAACAATATATTACATATAGAGATTTCAAGAGAATAGAAAACTGGGCACGGTGATGCACAATTCTTCTGACATTTGGAAGGGGAGGCAGAAAAGCCCGAAGTTTAAGATTATCCTCTGCTACACAGAGAATTTGATGCCAGTGTAGGCTACATAAGACCATGTCAGAAGAGCAAACAAGAGAAAAGTTAAAGAATATGCTCATTAAACTGTTATCAAACAATCCAATGGAAATCCTTGAAATGAAAAAGTACAAAAACCAAAGTTAAGAATTCAACAAACATATAAATATCAGATTATACACACACACATATGCTCACACATGCACACAAACACACATTTGGGCTACTAAAAGACAAGTCAGTAGGGCATATCAAGAAGGAAAGAGCTTGATAAGAAGCATATCAAATGTAAAAGACACATGGGAGCCTCCCTTGAGTCTAACATGCACATAGTCAGAAGGAAGAGGAGAAGGGTGGACAGTGGAAGACCATGTCTCAAGCTGACTTAAGGTATCAACCAAAGAATCCAAAAACTCTGTGAACCCCAAGAAGGGAAGATAGAAGAAATAAACAGAAATAGCTAACCTTATACACAACATAGCACAACTTCTAAAACCCAATTGCTATGATATTTTAAAGAGTAAGTTGCCTTCAAAAAGTAGTAATAAGAGATGACTTTGCAGCTGTGGCAATGAGGGCCAGAAGACAATGCAATCATAGCTTCAATGTGCTTAAGCAAATTTCCAAAGAAGGGTTAGGTACTCAGTGTGGAATGAATGAAGTTATGGCCAATAGAAAGAGAGAAGAAACATTCAAGGTAAGAAAAAACTAAAGTGTATACCCTGATGTTATTTTTACATTTTTCTGTAGAAAACAGGGAAGTGTTTTGCCCAAGATTATTCAGTGATCTGTCAAGAAGGGACTGAGATCCTAATCTAACTTCTAGCCCCATTCTCTTGTTCTCTGCAGGATGCTATGTGAAGAAAGAAGTTTTGATTCAGAACAGCCGATTCAAACCAGGTAATCCTAGCATGGCAGGTGCAGCCCAAAGCCTTTCTATCAAAAGAGAAATCTTTTGAGCACTTCATTTGAAAAAAAAAACAATCTTCTTTGGAGATTAAAATTATGAACAGTGAAAGAGACTACATTGCTCCTCTCAGACACAGAATGCCTGGCTCATCCATTTATCAGCTAATGTGCAAAAGTCTACTACGTTACAATCAAAGACCTAACTCCATGCAAGGGAGTCATGGCTGTTCCATCTATATAAACAGAGCAAAGGCAATGGGCATTAGCGAGGTAGTCCCCGTGAATGAAATCCCCTCCCGTGACAGAAAAGTGGAAATAACCAACCTTGTTCACCCAACCTGGTGGATAGTCTGTGTCTGCATCTAAAGAGACAGAGCTGCGTGGCTGATAAAGATACTTAAATCTTGCTGTTTTGGTGAATTATGCCCATGGTACCCAGGTAAAGACTTAAGGAGCTTTGCCAACTGTTGGCTTCTCTTCTTTAATGATGAACGAGTCACGAAGGGGTTTTCTCTCAGCCTTCCCAATCAGAGTTAATGAACATATATGAAAGGAGAAGACAACTCTTCAGACATGCACAGGCTCCCTCATCATAGCCTCCAAGTCTACTTGTGGAGCAGAAGTGATTCATGTTGTTTCTGAGTGGTGTTTTCTTATTTTGAGCATCCATTTCACCATCCAAAAACACCCTGTCAAATCAGCCTTAGACACTGCCTATTAAATGTTAAACTTCACCTGATAGAATATAATTATAGCATGCCTGGCATTTTAACATAGCACACACACGCTTCAAGCCAATTTTGCTAGAGTTAAGATTATTTCTTTGGATGTGTGAATGCATGACGAAGCTGTAAGGAAATATCAATATGTCAAACTCTAATATAGTTGAGAAAGTTAATCCAAAATAAAATAAAAAAAACAGAGTATGGATTAAATGAATAAAAATGGACACAAAGGTCAACAATTACTGTGTGAGCTCACCAAATTATGCAATTAAATGGTTTCTTAAAGGAGCATCCACTGATAGACTGTTTTAAATTTTATGAGCCAATTTTTTTTTTAAGGTTCACTGGGGCTGTGGCTCGTTACCTGAAAAGCTCTCAAGAATAACAAATATTCTTGTCACATGGTGGAACATTTGAGTCACAGTTTCTGGAGGTAGAACCCCAAGTATCAGATACCTTTTTTCAAAGTTTAGTTTTGTAGATATGTGGTTATGAGCTACCTGGCACAGGTTCTGAGACCCAAGTTGATTCATCTGCAAGAGTAGCAAGCACTCTGAAATACTGAACCACCTCTGCAACCCTTGGATATTTTTAAGCTACACCCTCCCCACTTATTGTCTAATTAACATTGGTCCTATTACTGTGTAACAACCACTATATAATTAATATCTGAGAATGATTAAGTAGTTGTGTCAGTCTGATTATACTGCAGTCTTAGAGCTTAATTCTACATTCAAACTGATCTATAACTCAGCTAATAAAGTCTTTTGGATAAAGCAGGAGTCCTGGCGTAAAAGATGTCTATGGAGTATTTAACACTTCTCCATTTAAAAATGGGACTTAATTCTCCTCTCTTTGAGTATAGGCTGGACTGAGCGCCACCCTTCTTAAGGGCAGGATGGGACAGGAATCAGTGTTTAGCTCCTAAGCTTAGACTGTGAGAGGCGTCGCAACTTCCCCTTGCTGTTTATGAGATCACTCATCTGGAGAAGTTGGTTGCCATGGTGTTAAGGATACTCAAGTTACACTAGAGAGACCCAAGTAACAAAGAACTGGGGTCTTCTGCCAGCAGCCCTCTGAGAATCCTAAAAGTGGAAGCCCCCAACTCAGGTCAGGCTTTTAGATGGTCATATCTCCAGTCTTCAGTTGCATGAAGCTCTCTGACCCTGAGTTAGCATAATGATGAAGCCCTGACCCAGAGACATTCTGACATAAGTGTTCCGTCTGTTACACAGAAATGAATGTGCAATGCTGACGGTTAGCCCCTCTTCCAAGAGAAGCCAGAGCATTAGGATCTTCTACATGTCCATCATTGGGTACTATATCTGACACGTGGTAGGTGTTCAGCTAATGTGTGTGTGCAGTAAGTGAATGAATAAATGCCCACCTTTCATATTTGAATAATGAGAGAATTTCTTTCCTCTGGAATTCCACAGAGCAGTAGAGATTTATATCTATTACCAAGAATTCTGTGTACGCAAAGCTGAAGTTAAAAAGAATTGAGGTTCCAAATGGGGAGAAGCATTCCTGTGAGCACTACGCATGTGTCTGCTCACTCTAAGCTTGCTGCAGAACATCTGCTTGTTCCTTTGGCTTCTTTGGGAAATCATCAGTGATCTGACTTTCATGGCTTTTAAGTTAAGATCCACGTGATTTTCCTTATCTCCAAAAATTCCAGCCTAGCACTAAAACATCTAATCTTAAGAACCTAATGAAGTGTCTACATTTGGTTCCTAAAAAAATGTCTTGCTTCTCCCAAAATGTTCAGCCTCTCTCACCCCTCAAGCCTTGGGCTGGTACCACTGCCATCATTCTCATCCCAGTAGACCTTCCTTTTCATGTGGCTCTTTGATCAAGTGGTCTTCATCTTTCCCCTTTGGGAACAGGGGAACCATCTAAAACTGTGAGCCTTGTACCTTGGACAAACCCTTGGTGATCTTGATAAACATGAAGCTGCCTTGGCCTTGCTTTCACAGTTTGTAAAGTCAGGAAATAAAGAAACTCAAATCATACTTTTACAAAGACTGTGTTGTTGAGGAAGTTGTTATGTTTGAAAAACAAATCTTTTTTTGCTTTTATAATCTCAGCGGGGTAGCTTTCGGCAAACGTCCAGCTAATGTTACTGCAATGTGGGAGAATAGTCCTCTCCTTGCCCAATCCTGGACACTGGAAATTACAAGGAAAGCTTTAGCAAATGAGATGACATATTTGCTACAATTAAAAGACAGGGAAAACAGAAATTCTTTAACCTATTGATGACAACTTCAGGGCTGGAGAAATGCATCAGTACATAAGAATGATTGAGCACCCCCATAAAAAACTGAACATGGCCAAGCACATGATTGTAACCCCAGTGATGTGAAGGAGGGGTAGAGACAAGAAAGTAGCTGGGTCTCTTATTGACTGCCAACCTAGCTTTAGGTCCAGTGAAAAACTCTGTCAAGGGAATAAGCTAAGAGTGATAGGGCAACACATATGCATATACAACACACACACACACGCACACACACACACACAAACACACACACACAAACACACACACACAAACACACACACACAAACACACATACTCACACACAAACACACACGCGCGCGTATGCGCAAGAGAGAGAGAGTACTTAAGTCACAAAGCCTATGGAATGGTAATTAAAAATGACCTCCTGCATATTCATATTGATGCTCTACCCATGTGGTCCTTTCTACCTTCAACCCAGCATCCCGACACAAGAGCAAAGTCTGGCCCAGCACTGCTATCTGCTCTGTCTTTGGTTCTTTCTTCTTTTATTTGATATTTTACTTTTTGTTTTTCCTTGAGACAGTTTCTTTATGTTGTGTAGGCTCACGTGAATGATCCTTCCACCTGAACTTCCTTAGTCTGGGTCTGTAGCTGCCCCAGCAGGCAGCATGGCATCCCATCCCTAAACAATGAGGTGGCATCATGAGAGTGTCAAGACAGGGGTGAAAGATCTGGAGAAGAGCCAGAAGTGAGTTTGTTCTAGAGTCACCACAGTGAGCAGAAGAGAAAAAAGACCCTTATTCCATGGTTAGAGAACACAGCCTTGTTGGGATGCTGCCTGTGCACAAGCTGAGAAGACCCACTGTCACTTGCCAATGGCTTCAGCATATGCCAAGATTTGAGATGTGAGCTGGAAAGGTACTGATGTTTTTGTATTCTGAGCTAAGTGAGGATAGCTTCTATTGGGCTTTTTTTCACTTTCAACAGTGTCAAGGACGTTCCCACAAAGGCTTTGTCAGCCCCACAGTACTAGCAACTACTAAGAAAGAATTTTTCCCTGAACCCAGAGATGAAGAAAGAGAGGAGACACTCACGACTTAATATAATTTACACTGGTAGCTGTCTCCAGGGGCAACCATGTGCTTCTAAACTAGCCAAGAGACATCAGCCCAGCAATGTGTCCCTAAGCTCTTCTAGCCCACACATGTGGATTACTAACCTATCCCCACCTAGACAAGGTCCGTGCATGGAAAAAGGAATTCAGCTAACAGCTTGTCCTTCCAAACATGCTTCTGCCTTTGGCAAATGGACTAGGGTCTATTTTCAGGAGGATTCTGGCTGGGTACATTTAGGCAAAATACCAGATCTCTCATTTGTCAGCTTGGGAGGTAGGGTGCCCTAAAGCACACTTGGGCTCCCTTCTCACAACTGCTGGCAGGAAATCGATGGTTCTAATGTAACTGTCACATGGGCATGCTGCCTCCTCTGCAGGAGGTACATCAAGTTGACTTTTAAGAAATATGCTTACTGTCTCTGCCTGCGTTTGTTTGGTTGGCAGGCTTATGTAGCATGGGTGCTCCTGGGGAGTTGCAGTCTGGAAGGCAGGCCAGCAAGGGCTCCACCCAAGGTGAGATGAGCATATTCCTGACTGTTGTCATCTGTTTGCGGGTTCCCTATCCTCTCTGCCTCTGCCCAGAACCATCCACGGCACTGCCTTGCCTGGGAATCCACGGGGCTCTTTACTCCGCAGATGGAGTTAGGAGGAGATTGGGTCTTCTTCAAAACAGGATACAGTGTCATTGGTTCCAGAGGTTTCTAATGTCTACTGTCAGGTGCACAAATAGGGACTCTCTGTGACAATGAAAATTATTGATATCTAGATATGTACAAAGCCTGTGTGATTCCATGTATATGGTCATTTTGGAAGTGAAGCAGAGAAGAAGAGAGTGTTTTGGGGTTTAGGATAAAGCAATGGGCTGACAATGGTGCTGTGTTCTAGTTACATCGATTGCTTTGGCAAAACACCATGACCAAAGGAACTTACAGAAGAGTTTATTAGAGCTTTACAATTCAGAGGGTGAGTCCATGACCACCGTGATGGGGAACATGACAACAGGCAGGAAGGCATGTGCTGGAGCAGGAGCTGAGAACTTAACATTCTGATCCAAGAGCTAGGTGGGATTGGGGGGTGGGGGGTGGAAAGGAGAAAGAGGGAGGGAGGGAGGGAGGGAGGGAGGGAGGGAGGGAGGGAGGGAGAGAGGGAGGGAGGGAGGGAGGTAACACTGACTGGCAATGGCAAAACCTTTTGAAACTTCAAAGCCTGCCCCAGTGCCACCCCTCCTCCAATAAGGCCACACCTCCTAATCTTTCCCAAACAGTTCATCTAACTAGGGACCAAGCATTCAAATACCCCAGCCTATAGAGGACACCCTCATGAGGAGTTTTCTGAACTAATGGACGACTGTCATTTGGCTACGATGATGGCCACATGAACCTACCTACCAACACACTAAACTTCATACAACTGTTCACTGGCAGAAGTCAATACCACTATAAACAAAAACATGTCTTTAATGGCCATTCAAATAAGTATAAAAAACTCATGAGAAAACATTTCTAGATGCCATCAAGAATACTTGATGGAAGCGAGAAGGTGCTGCTAACACTTTCTTCAGTTGGTGTAGCCTCGTGTTCCAGTTAAAGAAGCCCCCACTCCTGCTCATAGGCAACCATGATCAAACTCAGTGGCATAAAAATTGTAAAAAAAAAAAAAACATCAAAGTAGCTTGATGGGAAGAGAGAATGGAGTGAATGAGTACAATGTATAAATTTGTCAAAGGATAAAAATAGGGCAAAGAAATAATGGCTACTATTTGGATCTGATAGTGGTATTTGATATTTTCTACAATATTTGGTGATATTTTCTTTTTTCATCCTTTTCTCTATTTATGTATTTATTCACATTATATTCCAATTGAACCTCCCCCTTCCTCCCAGTCCCACCCTTATAAGCCCTGGCCCCATCATTCCTTCCCCTTCTCCTCAGAGAAGGAGAAGCCTTTACCAGCCTATTATGAATAATTTGATCTTCATAAGGTTCAAAGGTTAAATCATGGCCATGATGAAGGTGTAAGATCTGGAGACAGGAAACCATTTTAACAACTGCTCAGGTTAGACATAGCCATTGGTCCTACTTTTATATTAGCCAGGCTCTGTTGTGTTGAAATGGCTCACCTCAGAGGTAGTGCAAAGAAATCTGTCTTAGTTTGGGTTTCCACTGCTGTGAACAGACACCATGACCAAGGCAACTCTTACAAAGGACAACATTTAACTGGGGCTGGCTTACAGCTTCAGAGTTTTAATCCATTATTGACATAGCAGGGAAGCATGGCAGTGTCCCAGCAGACATGATGCTAGAAGAGCCAGGAGTTCTACATCTTTATCTGAAGGCAGCCAGGAGGAGAATGCATTCCAATCTGGGCAGAGCTTGAGCATATAAATATGACCTCAAAGCCCACCTCCACAGTGATGCACTTCCTCCAACAAGGCTACACCTATACCATCAAGGGCACACATCTCCTAGTAGTGAAACTCCCTATGGGCCAAACTTTCAAACACATGAGTCTATGGGGGCCAAACCTATTCAAACCACCACAGTCTCCAAGGCTGACTGATTTCTTCTGGTACTCATTTGGAGCATCTGGTTTATTGGCATGGAGGCCAGCAACCTTTTCTAACTGCTGACACCTGCATCCCAGAAGGGAACTCAGATGTCCCCCCTTGATAGTTCTCAATGATTTTCACTCTGGGACTTTCTCTAGCCTTCTTCTCAGTGAGCAATTAAAGTGTGAGCTCAGGCTTGGTAATAGCGTCTCAAGGTAGCCAGATCCTTGGAACAGGAAGCCTTCTGTCAGTTGAGTCTGCCTGAGGACAGTGCCATTCATTGATCACAGTGATGTCATAGGGTGGCCACCAGTTTTTCCAAGAGAAATGTAAGTTAAGGAGTGAATTGCTGCACTGGTTTTCAACATCAGCTGGAAGATTCGTTTACCCACACAAGGAGTGAGCACAGCCTTCAGCCAGAAGTTGCCTTTGCTCTCTGCTTTCCACCTCACCTTCTGCAGTCAGAAGAACAAGACACAAACCCCATTCTCTAACGTTGGACATGCTTCTAAGTCAGCGAGCTAACTAAAAACTCATACTAACTGGCAACATCACAAAATATTGTAGAAAACATCAAATACCATTATCAGATCCAAGAAAAAGATATTTCTAAGGTGCCAAGTGAAGCAGAGGCTAGTTTGTTCACTGGAGCTGTGTTCCCTGGTTTTTTTTGGGGGGAGGGAGGGTTGCTTGGTTCTGAGTTGTTACTGGTGGATGTTTGGTCAGCCTCCCTTGTTAAAGCCTTCATTCATTCACTAGCATTCGGCAGCTCCCTTTGCCCACTTGATCTCTCTGCCCATCTTCCTGTCTTCTCGCTCACCTTGCTTTATTTGGCCACCCCTGACATCAGCGCCCCCTCCTGGCCTTTGCACATGTAGTCCCACCATTCCGTCCTTTCTAGTCTGTGGGCCATCCTTTTTGCCTTTCTTGAATGTGGTCATTCCTTTTCCTCCCCTTTCTTCCTTTAACTTATGACCTCCTTCAGGGACAGGGCCACATCTGTCATGTTCTCCACCAGAAGACTTGGGGCCTCCCACATGGTAGATGTTTAGGGAAGACCTGCTGTGTGAATTTGATGGAAATAGAGAAGGAATGAAAGGCATAAAGAGGCAGGAAGCCAGAGCATTTTAGCACAGTATGCAAGGAGATGTTCAGATACCACGTGCACCACGCTGAGTACCTAAAATAACATGCTCCTTACGCTTTCACACCTTGCCCTCCCTCTCACTGCTACTAAGAATACAAGAAGATTCTCATATGTGATTCTGTAAGTTCTGTGGGCCGTTTAAAAGATTTACTTTCATAATGTGTGTCTGTGTGTGTCTCTGGGAGGAGGGGTATGTGCACATTAGTGCAGGTGATTGCAGAAGCCAAAAAAAAAGTCTAATTCCCAAAATTACAAGCAGTTATGAGCTGCCTAATGTTGGTGCTGAGAACAGAACTCAGGTTCTCTGCAAAAACAGCATGTGCTCTTAACCACTGACTGAGCTGTCCCTCCATCCCATTCTTCCTATTCCTCTGAAATGGTTAACCAGGCATTGCTTTCTCTTCCATAATGCAAGGTAACCAAGGATCAATGGTCCTTTATGACCTGTTCGAAGTCTCAAGCAGCCCACCAAAGGTGGCTCCCAGACCTAGAGTACATGGTGTATCCATTGCCACAGCCCAACCAGGTTCTCCTCTCCCACCCTGTTGTCCATTCTGAGCCCCAATAAAAACATATTATAGCCACTCTCCAATGCTTTCCACCTGTTCCTTCCAAAAAGAGGTGTTAACGCTGGAAGCTGTCTGATGTTCCAAACTTGCAAATAAAGATGAGACTGTTCTGGTCTCCAAAGCAGTTTAACCTTAATTGCAGCCAGAGCAAATCAGCAAGTGAGAGGTGACTCAGTTGAGATGCAGGGGATGGGGCATGCAGGGAAGGGGAGGGGGTAGAGGGTGCTAATAAGATGATTTTCTTCCTTTTTCTCTACAAAGTGCACTGTTAAAAGCCAGCTTGTACCCACTGACATAAAATGATCATGTTTTGAAGAGCAAAGGGGTTTTCATTCTGTACTCTCAAAGTGGCCATAAAAGGAAAATGGAGACATTTGCAGATCTGCCAAAGCACACTTAAGCCTTCACTGCCGCACCTGTAGAAAATGGTTCTCAGCAGGGCAGGAGAGGAGGTGTGGCAATGGCTCAGTTGGTAAAGTCCTTTCTTCACCAGCTTGATGCTATATAGTTCAGGTCACCTGCACCCAAGTAAAAAGATGGCCACATCGGCAGGTACCTCTAATCCCAGGACTGGAGAGGCAGAGAGAGGAAGATCCCTGGGGCTTGCTAGCCAGCCTAGCCAAATCTACAAGTTCCAGAGTAAGCGAGAGGCACAGTCTAATAATAGTAATAATAATAATAATAAAGTGGAAAGTGACAAATACCACTAATGTCAAACTCTGGCTTCCACATGCACACATGTGTGCACATGTGCACAAACACTGAACACATGAACAAGCAAGAGGTGAAAGTAGGTATAGCATTCACAGCAAAGTTTTATTGAGCCCCTATTTTTTGCCACACACAGTTTGAGTGTGAGGAACAGAGCATGGGGCAAAGTGAATTCCAGCCATCATGGGATTTAACATTACAGAGAACTTCTGATGCACTGCACTGTAAATCCCTGGGCTTACTGTTGACTGCACACCCATGCGAATGTCCACCAGAGGAGCTATGCCCCATCTGCTCAATGGCAGAGAACCAGCCCCAGTCACCTTCAGAACTGCAGCGCCCTTCCCGCCGCTCTCCACTTCCACTCAGCTTCTGCTCCTCCCCTCTTTTCTTGCCACAACAGATTAAAACGTTTCAGACTCTGCCATGCCGCTGCTCCGACCAAACATAAGTCACCCCAACCCTATCTTCTCTCTCCCTGGGCCTCCCTTGCTGTGATGCTCTGCCTCTAGCACATCCTTCTCTTGTTATAAGCAACCTGTTCTGTCCTTCCTCCGAGACTTGTGTCTTTAAGTTTTAAATGTTATCATTATTTGGGGGACAGGTCACAACATACATGTGGAGTTCAGAAGACTACATCATGGAGTCAGGTCTCTCTGTCCATCCTTAGGCAGGTTACAAAAGTAGAACTCAACTCCTTGTTCATGGCAAGCATTCTGACCACCTCCCCAGATTTTCTTCAAACCCCATGTGCTCAGGCACATCTTTGCTGACCACCTACATACACAGCCCCATCCACGTATTCTCATCTTCCTTGTAGAGCAGTATGACTTCACACACCACATGATTTTTACCAAACTAAAACACAATTGCTGTCTGCCAAGAGGCAGGCTCCACAGAAGTAGAGACATGTCCCAAAGGACTAGCAAAGGTCCTCAAATATGGCAGGCGCTCTGCAAAGTTGGACTGAGTTATAGCTAGAGAGACAGAGAATGAACAAGCAAATACACATTCATGAGTGTTTATGCAAACACATACAAATTAATGTATTTGGAAAATAAAAAGCATCATACTACAAACTATATATGCTTATTCACTTATAGCTAAAAACAGAGATAACCAACAGACATATACACACAATATATGTATGTATGTGTGTATGTGCATATATGTGTTTGTATGTCTGTGTATGCTAAGTTTGTTTGTTTGTCTTCCACCTATAGTACTCATTCAATTATCTAATCTTTGCTTGAGCTAGTCATACACAATAGAAAACTCTCTCATGATCCCCAGCTGTGAGCTAAGGTACAGTGTTCCAAGCGTGGTTAAGCTCTGATATTAGGGTGAGCCTAGTAAACACATTTTATGTTTATAATATTTTCAAACTTCAGTGGGTTGACTGACACGAAAACCTATTATAAGCCAAAAAGCACTTGTTCATTGTGTGTATTCATGCAGACAAGTATGTGTACATGCATATTCATGAGTATATGTGTATATGTGATGATGATAATGATTATAATGATGATGTGTGTGCATGTATACACATATGCTGTGAGCCTAGGTACAGTATGGACACACACAGATAAGTGTGTTTACATGCATATGAGCATGTGTTATATGTGCATGCAGGTGTATGTATGTATAAATGCACATGTGTGAGCCTGTTTGTATGTATAAGCATGCATAGGCGCCCATCTTCAACAGCCTCCAAACAGATTTTCAGGAGGTCTTAAGGCACAACAGGGCCCACAGAACACCTACCTGCTCAGTGTCTGAAATTCTGCCATGGCAATGTCTGGCTGAGCTCTCTGGAGCCACATAACCACACCAAAGGTGAAGTTCTTCTAGTTCATAGATAGGGAAACTGAGGCACAAGGAGAGTTTTTGTTTGCTTGTTTGAACAGCCCAGGTTGCAATGCTGTGGTGTCAGAGTTACACCCAAACTCCATCTGATTCAACAGGCTCCGGTCTTTTGCTATTCAGTATCTGGCCTCTGCAGGGACAGCACAGGACTCACTTGGACACCTGTAGGAAATCCAGGACCTAGACTCCATCCCAGCCCCACTGACTCAGAGGAGCATCCAGACAGGATCCTCAACTAGTCCACTAGCCTGAACCAGTGGGTCTCAAGCAGGCTGAGTGTGAGACGCACCAGAAGAATGTAGAAGCTGTAGGGATGCTCATGTTGTACCTTCCACCTCTTAACTCAGTGTGCTCTAGTGCACCTTTCAAATGCCAGTCTGCCCTAACCCAATCTGGTTATTCTGATGCAAAGATGCTCAAAACCAGTGTTATAAAAGATTTTATGACAAAATAAATCATATTCATGTTCTTGCCATGAAATCCAGTTGTAAGGAGCCTGGAAATCTGCATATTTATTAAACAGCAGGGGCCATGGTTAAGACCTTGTGGATTTGGGGGGTCTGCTTTAAAGATGAGAATCAGCTGTGCTTTGGTGCCTGTGCTCTGCCTAGAAACCAAGTTATTAAAATACATATTTAATGAATAAGACACAGAAACCTGCATGAAGGAAGGCACAGGGTAGCAAGCACTCACCAAGAGACTCTGCATGCGATCATCATCCAATAATAGAACAGAGCCAGCCTTCCCCAAGGGCAGTGTGCTTCTGCTCCCTGAGCCTCTCCAATGGCAGTATGCTTCTGCTCCCTGAGCCTTCCCCAAGGGCAGTGTGCTTCTGCTCCCTGAGCCTCTCCAATGGCAGTGTGCTTCTGCTCCCTGAGCCTCTCCAATGGCAGTGTGCTTCTGCTCCCTGAGCCTCTCCAATGGCAGTGTGCTTCTGCTCCCTGAGCCTCTCCAATGGCAGTGTGCTTCTGCTCCCTGAGCCTCTCCAATGGCAGTGTGCCTCTGCTCCCTGAGCCTCTCCAATGGCAGTGTGCTTCTGCTCCCTGAGCCTCTCCAATGGCAGTGTGCTTCTGCTCCCTGAGCCTTCCCCAATGGCAGTGTGCTTCTGCTCCCTGAGCCTTCCCCAATGGCAGTGTGCTTCTGCTCCCTGAGCCTCTCCAATGGCAGTGTGCCTCTGCTCCCTGAGCCTTCCCCAATGGCAGTGTGCCTCTGCTCCCTGAGCCTTCCCCAATGGCAGTGTGCTTCTGCTCCCTGAGCCTTCCCCAGTGGCAGTGTGCTTCTGCTCCCTGAGCCTCTCCAATGGCAGTGTGCTTCTGCTCCCTGAGCCTCTCCAATGGCAGTGTGCTTCTGCTCCCTGAGCCTCTCCAATGGCAGTGTGCTTCTGCTCCCTGAGCCTCTCCAATGGCAGTGTGCTTCTGCTCCCTGAGCCTTCCCCAGTGGCAGTGTGCTTCTGCTCCCTGAGCCTCTCCAATGGCAGTGTGCTTCTGCTCCCTGAGCCTTCCCCAATGGCAGTGTGCTTCTGCTCCCTGAGCCTCTCCAATGGCAGTGTGCTTCTGCTCCCTGAGCCTCTCCAATGGCAGTGTGCTTCTGCTCCCTGAGCCTTCCCCAGTGGCAGTGTGCTTCTGCTCCCTGAGCCTCTCCAATGGCTTCTGCTCCCTGATATGTTCCCTCCACCCAGTCTCGCACAGCGCGCAGCTGTCTGCTACCTTGCAGCGTTGATTCCTTTGTCTGCAGACCTAAAACATCTATGAATTTTGTTTTTCTCACTTTATATAAACAGTACTTTACTATATGTCCTCCTTCGGTATCTCTTCTTTATTCAACACCACATAGAGGAAAACGTTATTTCTGTATGTTATTCTACTTTTTCTTTTCTTTTTTTCTTTTTTGGATTTTAATTGGATATTTTATTTGTTTACATTTCAAATGTTATTACCTTTCCCAGTTTCCCCTCTGCAAATCCCCTATCCACTCCCCACTTACCCTGCTTCTGTGAGGGTGCTCCCCCACCCACTTACTCCTGTCTCACCCCATAGCATTCCTCTACACTGGGGCATTAAACCTTCACAGGAACAAGGGCCTCCCCTCCCATTGATGCCAGATAAGGCCCCTTCACTCCTTCAGTCCTTCCCCTAACTCCTCCATTGGGGTCCCTGTGCTCAGTCCAATTGTTGGCCGCCAGCCTCTTCATCTGTATTGCTCAGGATCTGGCAGAGCCTCTCAGGAGACAGCTGTATCAGGCTCCTGTCAGCAAGCACTTCTTGGCAAAATAATGTCTTGGTTTGGTGTCTGCATGTGGGATGGATTCCCAGGTGGAGCAGTCTCTGGATGGCCTTTCCTTCAGTCTCTGCTCCACTCTTTGTCCCTGTATTTCCTTTAGACAGGAGCAATTCTGGGTTAAAATTATGGAGATGGGTTGGTGGCCCTATCCCTCAAATGGGGGGCCATGCCTAACCTCTGGATGTGGCCTCGACAGGTTTGCCCTCCCTTTTCTGGAGTATTTCATCTATTATCATCCCTGTGAAGTCCTGGGAGACTCTTGCTTTCCTGGCATTTGGGACTTTCTGGTTGCTACCCCAAGTTCCCCATCCCCTATTGCTACACATGTCTGTTCAATTTCCTGACCCTCTCTGTGTACATCTCCTCCATTTCCTCCCATACTTGATTCTGCCCCTCTTTTTACCCTCCCCCTCCTCTCTTCCTCCCAAGTTCCTCCCACCCTCTACTTCCTTTTATTATATTGTTCCCCCTTCTAAGTAAGACCAATCATCCACTCCGTGACTTCCTTCCTCTTGAGCTTCCTGTGGTTTGTGAGTTGTATCATGAGTATTCCATGCTCTTTGCCTCAAATCCACTTACCAGTGAGTACATACTATGTGTGTTCTTTTGTGACTGAGTTACCTCACTCAGGATGGTATTTTCTAGATCTATCCATTTGCCTGCAAGTTTTGAGAAGTCATTGATTTTAATAACTGAGTAGTACTCCATTGTGTAAATGTACCACAATTTATCCATTCCTCTATTGAGGGGCATCTGGGTTGTTTCCAGCTTCTGGCTATTATAAATATGGCTGCTATGAACATAGTGGAGCATGTGTCCTTATTACATGTTGAAGCATCTTCTGGGTTTATGCCCAGGAATGGTATAGCTGGGTCATCAGGTAGTACTAAGTCCAATTTTCTAAGGAACTGCCAGATTGATTTCCAGAGTGGTTGTACAAGCTTGCAATCCCACCAGCAACATCTGTTCACCTGATTCCATAGGATCTGGTGGCACAAGGGCCCCATCAGAGCCCAAACAAATACATCATATTCTGGACCCAGGCATACCATTCTTTTAACAACCATTAATTCATAGCTTTCCCAAGCAGGAAAGCACAGATCTGAAGGGACAGGACACATCACCAATAGGTTTTAGTGTGTAATTTTAGATGAGAATGTTAGCTAGATAAGATATGTGAATAAGGTTTCTAGTGCCAGAACCTCATAACTCACAAGGAGGTTTCACACCAGAATGTCAGCAGCTAGAAGACACACAAATATGCAACTCCTATGCACTTGCCTGGCTCTCTAAGTCATTTACTAAGCTGTTTGCATGTTTGTCTTATTTAATCCCACAATTCAACAAGCAAGCATCTCAGTCTCCATTTTACAAATACAGAAAGTAAGGCTGTGAGTGTTATCTTCCCAAATCACAATGCCAATAGATTACAAAAAAAAAAATCACAATTTAAAGCCAATTCTTATTGATTCTAAAAGAGTTGGCAGTTGGTACTGATTCTGTCATCCCTCAACAAACAAGATGTACAGTATAGGAGCTTATTGGATACCCCTCAGCTCTTTTTTGAAAGGTCAAAGCCATCTTTACTATGGACATGTTTGGCTAGCCTCAATCTAGTTCACCAAAAACTCTGCCTCCATAAAGTAGAAACTACAGCATTGTTGTGTGATTCTGACCCAGCAAGGGAACTCTTACATGCTGTCTATGTTCTGATGAGGTTACCATGAAGTTGAATGTGGGGTCTGTAAAGTTTAAGTTGCCTTAGGACAGAAGCCTTTGGCCTTGAATACTCGAACTGCTCTATAGCATTCCTTTTGATATAAAACATTCCACCCTAGAGGGAAGTTTCTTAAGACACAGGATGTTTTAAAGGAAGGAGAAACATTCCACCCTGCAGAACAGCACATTAAAATTCAAGAAGTAAATAACTTAAAAGCTTCAAGAAGTCTCTGAAATTGGTGAGATTCACTAGGCCCTTCCCTCCCCAAGGTTGTATAAGCAGAAAGGACTGCAGGATTTACCCAGAGCAGCTGAGTAGCCAGACAACCTGGCAGGCAGTTTACAGGCTGTCATGAGCTTTCATTCTTGCTGGGGTGGACCTTTGAAAATGCAAAAAGCTGTCGTTGAGTCATCCCTACTTCTATGAGTCCCTGACACACTGGAAGTAACACCAACAAGATCTATTGCTTCACCAAGTGGGACTCTGGTGGTGTCCTTACTTCAGATTCTCATCAGTTTCCTGTTTGGGTGAGTATTTGCTAGTGTCTCACACAAGAACATCCTGTGCTACACTAAGCCTGTAGTTAGCCTCTGGCTTGCAGGCCAGTTAGTCATGCTTGCTAATCAGTGCTGGCACTTCTTTTTTCATTCATCCAAGTTTTCATTGCACTGGTGTCAGGACTTACTCATCCAATGTCCATTGACCACATTTATGAAGTGACAACTTTATAGTAATTACTGAGGAGAAGATGGTAGCAGCACAACAAGAATCAGAATCAAGCCATTCATAGAAATAGGTATAACTAATAAAGCTTCAAGAGAGAATGAGCAGCAGCAGCAGCAGCATTATCAAGGCTAGCACCATCACGTAATGGTGTTCAGTGCTTAATGTATTCTTGTTTAATAGACCAAGAGGCTTGCTCCTTAGAGACATTCTATGAGACTGATTATTGCACGGGTCTTATTAGACAGATAAGGTTATGGCGGGTCAAAGTGGTAAAAATAGCTTAAGCACAACTACATTATCAGCCAACCATGAAACTGGAACTGGACACAAGGATTATAAGTAAAATAAAGCTTTGCATAAACACAATACCCATTCCAAGCTGGAAAGGAAGTTCAGCAGTGGAAACTTACTGAATGCATCTATAAAATTATACTTTGATCAAATAGTCTTCAAGTGTTAAAGCGGATAGTGCAGATCTGTGCGCTGACACAAAAAGATATTTATGATATACTAAACTTAACTCCAGGTAAGACAGTTGTATTATATTGTTTGTGGTAGCATTTAAACAGTTTTATATCCATGCACATGCAGAGAGAGAGAGAGAGAAAAAAAAAGGACACAGAAGACCCTGGGAGGGGGATGCTTCTGTTCACCTCAAATGGTACCTGTCCACAGTAGATGCTTGACTACTACTCACCAATGATGGGAATGACTCCTCAGTGAAGACATGAATGAGCAACTCAGGAGATGAATGGATGGGCAGATAATCCTGAATGGATGATAAATGCATGGATATGCCATGATCTGAGCCAGGATCATGCACAGCTGGTGGGACTGGGACAACACTTTTTCCTCTTTAGGTTTATCTTCATGGTTATTTTCTTTTTTCTGTCAGTGAACATAGATTAGTTGTGTAATTAGAGAGGAAAAGATATCCAATCTTCTCTAGGATTAATTACATCCTGGAAAGATCAGGAGCCAACAGTCTGGATTGCATAGCTAAATTCAGACTGTAGGTTGCTTCATTAACTTAGAGATACCAGTGTTTCATCTCACTCTACACATGTTCAGTGGCAAACACCTTGGTTCTGTCATTTCTGAAGAGGCATTTGAAGTCTGTGCCAAACTCCCTGTGAGGCAACATTTTCCAAATTTTAGATAAAAATTATTCTGTGTTTGGGCCATATCCAGGTTCTTCCAGAACCATTATTTTTATGTGTTTTTTTTTCTTTCAGGCAGCTTTGATTTTTAGCTATAAGTCATTTATGTTGATAATTTGCCATCAATTCCACACACAGGAAAAGTTTAATAATCAAGGAGTATTAAATTATTTCTAGATAATGTTTCTTATAAAATGCTAAAATCCTGTGTTCATGTCTTTCTTGTGTCAGTTTCTGGCATGAGACAAGTACAAGCCTGGGTAGGTCAATATTCCATTCCATCCATCATGGAGGTAAAACTGTTTCATGAGTCCCATTTCCCTTTGAAATTGGACTATTGGCAGCTAACTGGATTGTCAGGAGAAGAGTTGTTTTCTTCAGTGATGTAGACACCATGCTCAGATCTCTCTCTCTCTCTCTCTCTCTCTCTCTCTCTCTCTCTCTCTCTCTCTCTCTCCCTCTCTCTCTCTCTCTCTCTCTCTCACACACACACACACACACACACACACACACACACACGGGGTGGGGGGGCGGTGGTGGATAAGAAAAGGACTAACTGAAAGGAGGAGATTGAGCAGGAGAGAGAGAGAAGATACAAGAGAAAAAAATGTAGTCTATGAATCTATTCAAAATATATTGTACAAACACCAAACTGAGATTGCATATTTGATGTCACTGGGATTAAAGAAAATTGAAATAGAAATAAATTTTCCCTTAATGACATGGATTTTTGTGTGTATATAACGCTTATAGTGAATGTCACACATATGACACCACACCTTGCACAGTGCATTATAGTGGGTTGGCCTGATGCTGCTTGTATTCTAATGCTGGGGTCTCCAAGACTGGTTGCCCCAGAGATGAGAGAGTCTGCACATAGACACTAAGTGACCCTGCTCCCACATTATTTCTGATTGATAAATAAAGGTACTGACAGCCAATAGCTGGACAGAAGAGACATAGATGGGGTTTAGGTTTCCCAGGCTTGGGGTCAGACAGGAATCAAGAAGAAAAGAGGAAGGTTGAGGAAGAAGGAGAAGCCACCACAGGTTAAGTGAACCATAAAACATGGCCTTGACGGCTGGACGATTGGAATTAAGAGCAGCCCAGATGAAACATAGTCAGTAATAAGTAATGATTTAGAGTTATCAATAGGAAAAATAGATTCTAATAGCAATGAAAGCAAATATCTAGCCAGTTCTTAGGCTGTTTAAAGCTTATTGTAAATACAAAGGTTGTATATATCTTTTATCCATGAACTAAATGGTCTAAGGTAGGGGAAAAACCCTGGATTGGGATTAAAAAAATGTTTGCAACAGGGGATCATGTCTTAAGCTGACCACTGTGAGTATGAGGAGGAACAGTGCATGATGTTGGGGACATGAGAAGAATGCATGCCAGAATGTAGCATGTCAGAATAGTCCCTGAGAGTGCAATACGGTGGGAAGCACAATTTTATATATAAAGAACGAGATTAAATCATCATATCAATATTCCAGAGCTACAAGGGGCAAATTCTTAATCTAAATCTAAACCAGGCTTTGCCTGAATTCAGAGACCATCAGAAGAAGAATATGGGCTCTCATGAACTGTTCAAGAGAGCATAAAATGGATCCGTGGCTTTGGAAAATAACTTACCTATTGGCTAAAAACAAGTATGTGCATATCCTGTGGCTCAGTGATTGTATACCTTAGTCAAAAGAAATGTTGCCATATATCCTCACAAATGCTTCGACACAAATACTTATAGCAACTTAATTCATAATACACTGTAGTGGGTTTGGCCTAATGCTGCTTATAGTATGCTAGTTTGGGTCCCCAAAATCGTTTGCACTCGAACTTGCACATCTACATATAAAACCCTGAGGGACCCTGGTCCCAATTGGTTTTGATTGGTAAATAAAATTGCCAACAGCCAATGGCTGGGCAGTGCAGACATAGGTGGGACTTTTAGGATTCCCAGACTAGAGACAGAGAGGATGGATAAGGAAGAAGGAGATCATCCATGCTGGGAGAAAGGATGAAAGAGGACATGCCTAAGAAGGTAGGGACAGAGAGCATAGCTGCCATGTAGGATCCAGGGGAACATGGCATAAGAGGGCTGCAGGTCTAGGTCCAGGGCAGCCAAGATGGAATATAGAATTTAGTAAGTAATAACTTGTGAATATCAGAGGGAAGTGGATTAGCCACATGGAGGTTAGGAAGTGAACCAGCCATTGAGCTGATTAAGGCCTATCAAAATATAAAGGCTGTGTGTGTGTGTGTGTCTGTGTGTGTGTGTCTGTGTGTGTGTGTGTGTAACACAGAACATTAGAGCAACTATTGAGGAATGCAGCAGCTGCCAGGATCAATTTGAATAATTAATTGGGTACTACTACAATAGACAATAGACAACAAATGTCAACAGCTTACATGGCCAGAGGGCTAATGAAAAAGCACGTAAGAAACAAGGGGTCCCTATCAGCCACAGGAAGATGTCAATTATGGACACAGCAGTACAAGTGATAGACTTGGAAAGAACTAACATACAGCATAAACAAAAAAGATATGTACTGTAGCATTTAGTTACACAAAGCAAAGGAAAGAACAGCCTGAGGATATAGCTCAGTGGCTCAACACTTGCCTAATGTGTTCAATTCCTAGTACTGAAAAATATTCCCCAAAACAACGAAAAATGACAAAAGTCTCCTCAGGGATCAGACTCACAAAAGGACTTTCTTGGATGGAAGGAGGTTGCTGTGTGATGAACTGATGACGTGAAAGACACATGTATGCTGCACATGTGCAAATTAGCCACACTGCACATCAAGATTTGATCACTTCACTCTATGGAAATGATAACTAAAGAAAGCAAAAGCACTATTGGAAGAACCTGTGTGGTTCAGCACAGATGCAAGCTCACCAACAGTTAGCTCTCTGAGAAGTGTGCAGGCCTCTTTAGCCTTCTCCTGTCTGTGCTTGGGGACATTTTCTGCTTTCTGTACTTGTCTTATATGAGAAATAGTCCAAAGAGCAAAACAGTGACCTAAGAATGTGAGTAAATGTTATATTAATAGCCATAAAAATGTAAGGAACGCAAAGCACTCAGCACAAAAGGAAGCAAGGACATGGTGTGAAAGGGGTCAAGGGTCATCAGCATCTCTAATGGCCTACACGTGACATCACAGTAAGTGCTAGGAGCTAAGTCTTCAGTTAGAACAGCTATTATCTAGGACGAAAGACAAGTGCTCAGAAGATGTATAAGAAAGGGAACCTTGCACAGTGCTAGTGAGTGTGTAAACAGATGCTGACATGGAAACTCAAAAATAAAAACAGAATACCATATGATTCAGCAACCCACAGAGACAAGCCAGGTCTCAATGTTCACTGCAGCACTGCTTATGGCAGCCCATGAATGGGAACAACCTGCACTACACATTCATCAGCTGAAGGACACAAGAAGACAGTGTGGTACCTGTACACGCAAAGAACTCTCCAGTCATTACAAGCATGAAATGCAGTCAAAGAGAACATTTAAAAGTGAAATAATAAATGCTTGCATGCAGACACTTTTAACTTGATTTCAACTTTACATGAACTCACATTTTGCATGGTACCTTTCATGCATATATAAATTTGTATGTTTTCATGTATCACATAAAAATAAAACGCTTGGGATAAAGGACCAAACTCGTTAATCTGCTCACTCTCATTTGTATTTCCCATTGAGCCATACAAACATAGTGGCTCGCAATAAATACATGCTAGATGAATTTTTAGATTTCAAAAGCTGTTTACACTGATGTATCAAGTTCATCTTACTGTTAAAGTTGAATTATGAACCAATACAGCTGTATTCTCATTCAATACAGCTGTATTCTCACTCATTTCTAAGCCCCCTGAGACCACAGCACCCATCTATTCAGCTGCTATGAATAACAGTTGGAGGGGAGAAGTTCTAAGGAACCCAATATTCACGTAAATGCTCATGTAACTTAGATCTAACAAGTCCTGCAACATGGAGCTCTCAAAGTTCCATCTGTAATCTTCATATCATTGGAGATACGATGTATCTTTTATATGAAGTAAAAGTCTGGTTTTATCACTGGTGATGGGTCCTGTGGCAATTAAAAGGCAAGGTAAACTAATACAAGTCACCTAGCAACTGGCAGTCAGCCCACCAGAAAGCCTTAGCTGCAGATGCTAATGATCTTTGACCCTTAGCAAGAAAAAACAGCCCAGCCAAAGCTGAGCATTGAGCTTATAACAAGTGGTCTCCGAGATTACTAAACCTGTGTAAAATAAGCCACACTGATCAGTAATGGATTTAGGGAACATGATATGTGAGAAGGGGCAGGTTCTGATGAGCAGATAGATGGGAAGGTGAATAAGTTGGTGAAGAATAAGCCAGCCTTAAATAGGACCACAGGGTGCTCACGTGTTCAGAAGAGCTGTGAGGTTCACCATGATAGCTTTGGGGAGTATAACTGTCCATTTCCATTGCTATGACAAAACAAATAAGAAAAACAACTTAAAGGAGGTGGGCCTTAATTTGGCTCCCAGGGTCAGAGGTTTCAGCCCGTGGTTGCTTAGGTCTGTTGATGACCCTGGGTTGTGATGAAGCAGCAGTTCATGGTAAGGGGCACACAGCCAAGCAAAGTCAACCACCTCATGGAAGACAGGAAGCCAAGGAGGAGAGATATGGGCCCAGAACAAAATATAGTCCCCTAGGGCATATCCTCAAGGACCCACTCCATTCCCCCCTCTCAAATTCCCACCACCTCCCAATAGCCCACCAAATGATGAGCCCAGCAATGCATTGAGCCAATGATGAGCCTTCATAAAACAGCCATTCCCATAAGCCCATTGCTGAACACTACTGCATGGAAAAACCAAGCCTCTGGAGGAATGTTTCAGAACAAAACAATAATGGAGTCAAGTAACTGAAGATAGTGCCCATACCCAATAGTGGTCACGATGGCTTGATATGGTTCCCATACTGCAAAGATCACTCAAGCCAATGCAACACCCTGACCCACACCAATGCTGGTGATCAGAGTTGGAAAACAAAAGAGAAACTGCCATGTCTTTCTTTAGATTGTACCTCTTTAGACCCTATGCTCAACCCATGTGATCCATTTTCCTTTTCAAATGGAGCCAGTATGAAATGAGTAACATGTTTCAAATACTGTATCGGGCAATTTACATTAACCCATATTAGCACCACAGTGTTCTTGTGAGTAGATATTATTCCATATAGAAAGCAGGGAAACTGAGGCTCAAATAAGTTTTACCTAGGTTACTGAATATTTTGTGGTAGCAATCAGACATGAAACCAGTCTATCTGAATTCAAAGGCCATAGACCAAAATATCCAAGAGAAATGCAAATAAACTTTTTCTTCCCACTCCAAGTCTCTTGGGCTACTGCAGGAGCCAACAGAGATTTCCATGGTAGGAAAAGCACAAAGTCTTATAGTGAGTCTCCCTTCACAGCATAAATAAAACGCTAGACATAATTCCTGGGATGAGTTGAGATTGTAGTGAGTGCTGTTGTTGGAGCACATAGCTAAAAGAATCATCTCATCTCATTAAATGCAGTATGCATCATCTCAGAATGCACTGACATCCAAAGGAAGCAATGCTCACAACACTATTATGAAGCATCATTCAACCCTGGGAGCATTTATAACAGATCACTGTAGTTCTTCCTGGGAACTTCACAAGCAATAAACTGTTCAGAGTTCCTGGTTTGTATTCAGAGCACTGTTCTATATTAAAGTCAGAAGAACAAACTCACAAAGTGAGCCTCCATCATCTCCCTTCACATGGAAATAAGTAAAAATCTATGCTTGCTTGCCCCCTCACCTCTTCCTGGGGAAATTAACAGTGCCTGCAACTCATTTCACTAACTTATCACAGGTTTCTGGTAGTGAGAACATGTGGAGCACCTCAGGCTAACTCAGTGCTGGGTTTCCCTTGTTCCAAGAGCTCTGGACACCAGAGCTAGGGTGTTTCTTCTGTTCCTAACATTACCTCTCTAGCTACAACCTTATGCTACTGTTTTACAAGTAAGAACTATGCTGCTCTACCTAGAATCTACAGTCGAAGATATAAAGAAAGCATACATCACAAGTTTCCATTATCAGCTTCTGAAGCAATGAAGGGGAAAGTGAACTATAGAACTAAGAAGCCATCGCCTCTAGTGTTTGCTATAGTACATTCCACCTTAGGGCCATTGACTAGGCCTTAGAATCACCTGGTCCTCACTTGTTCCTTATTCGTGTACCTTAAATTCCACCAGGAAGAATGCTACTTGTGGGAGAAATATTTTAAAAAGTATATTTGGAAATGTCATAAAGAAACCTAATACTTAACACTTCATCTACTAATTCATAATACTTAAATGGAATTAAGTTGAAGAGAATTAAGAGAACATTGACTGACCTTTAATTTCGTGGAAAGTGTTCCTCTAATTCTCAAAACAATGGAGCAGTGAATGTTATTAATCTCTGTGTTGTATCTGAGGGAGAGGGCTTATACAACTATAAACTGCTGAACCTGAATTTGAACTGGTAATTTGATCTCTTTGTGAAAGGCAGTTTCCATTGAGATGTGTACTTCTGAAGTATCACCAGGAATTTAACTATAAATGAGTTAAAAATCCAATTGTGTTTAAAGAGAAACAATGAAGTCCAACATGGTGGCACAGGAAGATGGAAATTAGAAGCAAAGGCTGCGCATCTTCACACCTTTGTGGTGGCATAGATAAGAAAGAAAGCATGTGAAACTTGGTCATGATTCCAGCTGAAACTGGTACCAGGCGTGGGGTCTAATTCTGAGCTGTCAGCTAACAAGGCGGATACGATATTAGCAGTTCTGCCTCATCTGTGTTTCAGGTTCTTGTCCACACAAATCTATCTTTTCCACGTAGTTCAGGATGTCATTGGCTCCTCTGTGGGCCCTCATCTCATTTCCTTTAAACCATCTTTTCAACTTCAGACAGGATTATTTTCAAAGAAAGATAGTTTCATCCTGTGTTTTCTTTATATATTCCTTAACTGCATAGGTCTCTACAGGATAAAAATCCAAGATTCTTGTCCTTGTATAAAAATGGCATCATTGTTTCACTTTGCACCAGTTTTTCCTCTTACCCATGAGCTTTATCCTGCAAGTGTATGCACTGGGGCTACTAAGATGCTTGCTGTTCTCTGCATTAGAGAGAACTTTTCCAAATGTTTTGCTGTCTGAAATGTTTTTCACATCCATTTTTTTGAAACTATTTTGTTGACATGTTATTGATCTATGAGAAATCTGTGCCTATTTAATGAATGCATCTTAGTGGTCTTGGAAATCTGTATATACCCATCACTATAATCTATGTAAAAGACATGCCCACACGCTCCAAAAGATTCTTCCTATACTATTTGTTAATCTGTGTGAGTTAGGAAAAGACTTTGTTAAGTCTTAACAAAGACTTATGTTAAGATCATATGTCTATGATCTTCCCTCTTATCAAATTTTAAGTACGTTATGAAACACTAACCTGTAGGCACTTTTCTGCACAGCAGATACTTTAAGACTAATCTCTTTGGGGAAACAAAGAAACTTGTCTGCCCTTCAGTTACGAACTCCTTTCCACTGCCTTCACCAGGAAGGTTCCCTGATGAACACCATGCTGCTCATCGCTTCTATACAGTCAATACTTCACACATCTCAGACAAAGGAAATCAGGTCAATGTTGATCTTATGTCAGGATCAATTTATTTACCATGATGCCTTATTTTATGTATTCCATGTAGTTCACGTCCTCATCGGCTCCTGTGTCGCTCATCTCATTTCCTTTAAACCCAACTGTAAGCAGAATAATCTTTAAAAGAAGCCAGTTTCATCTTCTCTATCCTTCATCCGTGTGTTTATAAATTCCTTAACTGCCTGACTCTCTATAGAATAAAAATCCAAGTTTCTTGTCTTAGTATAAATAGCATCTTATTGTTTCATTCATCTTGTTGCAAAAAAGCAGAATTTCATTCTTTTTAAAGACTAAGACCACTGCATGGACATATCAAATTGACTTTATCCATTCATCTGTCAAGGGACATTTAGATTACATATCTTGGCTGTTGTAGATGCTGTTGCATTTTATGTGTGAATGGAATTAACTCTTTGAGTTCCCTATTTAAATTCCTTTGTATGTATTTAGAGGTGGGACTCGGATCACATGTATGGTAGCTCTGCATTTAATTTTTAAAGAAACATTCGTATCTATTTTATATATTGGCTACTCCCAATTTCCAACGAGTGTCCAAGGAGTTCTTTCTTTTCATAACCTTGTCAACACTTGATATCTTCTGGGTTTTTTAATACAATAGTCCCAAGGGGAATATGACAGTTTCCATTATAATTGATTTGTATTTCCCTGATAACATTGAGTACATCTTCATACTTTTGATAACTACTGGCATGGCTTCTTTGAAGAAGTACCCATCTGTACCCATTGCTTGAGAGGTTACTGTTGTTGATTGGTTGGCTGGTTATTTTTCTATTTTGAATTTTTTATATATTTTTGGTATTAACATTTTATCAAATATATATTTGGGAATATTGTCCTACCCCATAGGCTATCTTCTCACTATACTAATCATTTTCTTTACTACAAAGAAGCTTTTCAACTTCATAAGGGCTCATCCATCTACTGTTGCCTCCCTTGCCTGTGTTTTTATCATCACATACATATGACAGTAGCCAAAGAGTCCCCTGTGTACCGCTAGACGTTTCATGACTCCAGGTCTTGCAATGATGTTTTGTTTCCTTTTAGTTGACTTTTGCTTGTTATGTGACATAAGGGTCCAACTCAATACTTCTTGGTATGAATATTCCATTTCATGGCTATTGAAGGGTCTATTCTTTCCCTGTTCTGCATTCTTAGCACTCTTGTTGAAGATTAGTTGACCTTAGATCGCATGTATTTATTTCTGGGCTCTCTATTCTGGCCATTGGACTATATGCACTTGGTTTTATGCCAGTATCATTACAGTCTTGATTACTGTAGTTCTGTAATCAATTTTGAAATCAAGATGCCTCATGCCTCGAGCTTTGTTCTACTTGTTCAAAATAACTTTGGTTATTAGAGATCTCTTGTGCTTCCTTACAAATTTTAGAATTGTTATTATTTCTGAAAAAAAAAAGCCATGGGAATTTTGTCAGTGATTGCGTTAACTCTGAAGATCATTTAGGTGGCACGGACCTTTTAGATAACAATTATTCTAACCCTCAAACAAGGAGTGTCTCTTCACTTGGTTTTGCTTTGTTTTCTTTCATCTGTGTTTCATGGGTTTCTGTTTTGTTTTGTTTTGTTTTGTTGAGGAGGCGGGGTAGTCATGAGTCCTTGATTAAAAACGTTTCTAAGTGTTTTATTGTTTTGGATGCTATGTCTACGGGACCATTTTCCTGATACCTCTTTGGATAGTTTGTTAATATATACAGGGTCTATTGACATTGCTATGGTGATTTTGTGTCCTACAATACCTCTAAACTCTTTTTCTTTGAACACCTTCCCATCCTGAAGAACTGCCATTTTATCAGCAACAGCATGAAGATCAACTTGTTCAGGGAACCTGGCCTATCAAAGCTAGTGACCTAATTAAAATTTACAAAATTATGTCTGTTTGCTTTTCATAGCTATGATAAAACACTAAACAAAAGCAACTTGGGAAGGAAAGGGCTTATTTCATCTTTACTTCCAAATGGCAATCTATCCTTGAGGGAGGTAAAGGCAGGAACATGAAGGCAGGAACTGAAGCAGAGAGCACAGTAGAGCATCCCTTACTGGGTTGTTCCCCCTGGTTTGTTCAGAGACCTTTCTTATACAGTGCAACACCACCTGCCTAGGGATGGTACGACCCACAGTGGGTTGGGTCCTCTTACATCAATTAGCAATTAGGAAAATGCCCCACAGACATGCTCATAGGCCCATATGGGGGAAGCAATTCCTCAAATGAGGTTCTCCCTTCTCAAGTGACTCAAGTTTGTGTCAAGTTGACAAAACTGACCAGCATAGTACAAAGCATAGATCCCATCATATGCAGCCAATAAGTTGTAACACTACTTTCTTTGTTAGAGTTACAATTTATTTACGGTTTTTAAAGTTTTTAAATTATTCATTGTGTGTGTCTATGTGCATGCATGCTGAGGTCAGTGTAAAGCCCAACCAAGTTTGTTTTTGAAGAAACTCCATTTTGTGTGAGACTAGAGCCTAAAGTCCAATTCCAGGAAGAAAATCACAGTCCTCCTGAGGAAACATCCTATGGCAACCAACCCCTGCCCTCATAGAAACAGCCAGTTGGGCTATAATAGCAGGGTCGAGGTACATATAGATAACTTAAGATATCCTGCAGAAGTTGCATATGTAGCAGAAGATGGCCTAGTCAGCCATCAATGGGAGAAGAGGCCCTTGGTCTTGCAAAGATCATATGCCCCATTACAGGGGAATGCCAGGGCCAGGAAGCGGGAGTGCGTGGGCTGGGGAGCAGTGGGGGAGGGTATAGGGGTCTTTGGGGATAGCATTTGAAATGTGAATGAAGAAAATATCTAATAAAAAATTTAAAAAAAGATATCCTGCAGAGAACAGATAACTTAGCCATCCTGTTTGTCAGGTGGTTTGTCCCCATGTTCAGTTCCTGCAGATTGAGCCAGAAATGCAGTTTTAAAAATATTAACTTGTTGACCCATGTGGAAATTCCCCAACCTTGCTGTAACTAGAATAAGAACCCTGTACCTCTAGACTCACAACTCTCACTCCTACCCACTGAAATGTGGATGGTGAGAGTCCTTGCTTGTGAGCTTGAAATAAAGACCCTATGTGTTTGCATTGGAATTGTCTCCTCAGTGGTCTTTGGATCCCTGCAACTTGGGCACAAAGGTCAGAAGATAACTTGAAGGAGTTTCTTCTCTCCTTCGACCACACAGATTCCTAGAACCAAACTCAAGTCTTCAGGATTGACAGCAAACATTTTCATCCACTGAGCTATTTTACTAGCCTCACTAAGTAGGATTTTTGTTTATTTTGTTGGTTTTGGTTTGGTTTGTTTGTTGCTGTTGTTTTGGTTTGGTTTAGTTTTTGAGACAGGGTTACTCTGGGTATCCCTGGCTGTCTGGGAACTCATTCTGTAGACCAGGCCTTGAATTCACAAAGACCTGTCTTTTCAGATGCTGGTACTAAAGGTACACACCACCACCACCCAACTGAGGAGTGTTTTTAAAGATTAATTTCCTTTTATTTTATGTGTGTTTCATCTGAATGAACTTATGTGTACCACATGTATTCAGTGCCCAAGAAAGCCAAAAGAGAGCATCAGATACCCCTAGAACTGTAGTTACCATTGTGAGCTGCCATGTGGGTGCTGGGAACTGAACCCCAGTCCTCTGGGGGAGCATCCAGTGCTCTAACCACTGAACAACCTCTCCAGCCCTGCGAGCAGTTTTAAAATGTGATCTGGTTATCATTCTTATCTGTATGTCCATCTTAGTTCAGGTATCAAATAAGAGTAACTATGGATCCGAACAGTCCTGCTTCAGGTCTCCTAAGGTCAGCTACAAATTCCCTTGAAGGAGTTAGGTTACAAGACAGTGGCTGAGCTGTGATTACTAGAGAATAAAGTTAACCTACCCTGACTGCTCTTAGAAGCTGAATTCTGCAGAGCAGTGACTCAGGTCATCTGGACCATGCCTCTTGCACATTGCTAAGGAAGGCATGTTCACCCTTCTTTCTATAGCACATGCTAAGAACTAGAGATCTAAAACTTGGTGCATGACTCAACCAAGTTTTACATAGGGCTGCATATTTCATTCAACCCACATCACCAGTGAAGTCTACAACCACCATGCTCAGCAGAATCTTAGGAAACCACGCAGTGGGACCATGTGCTCATCTGATGTCTTGATGACTGTTTCGTTCTATTAAAATGTGTATGCCCATAATACCTGGATTTTTAAATTTGTGGAAATGTGACAGTGAGAAGTAGTTGTGTGCCTGTACACATGTGCCTGGGAAGGCCTGAGATCAACTTTGGGTACAATTTCTCAGGAACTATCTACCTTGTTTTGGGGGATAGGTGTCTTTCTCATTGGGATTTCAGGCTCACCAATCTGGCTAGGCTGGCTTGTTAGAAAGCCCCAGGGATCTTCCTGTCTCCACCTTGAACACATGCTTATGAGGCAAACATTCTAATAGCCAAGCTACAGTCCCACCCGGTGAAGACTGTTGATTTATATTGTCCCGATGTAGGTTTTCGGTGGCCCCTGGGCAGGGTGAAACGCCCCCATGAGGACAGTACACTCTGAAGACTCTTCCTGGATGCTTTCTACAAAGAGAAAGAATGCCTGATTTCTGCCCAAGCAGAAGTCACTGCCTTGCTCTACAGCATCCCATCAGATCTGAGACCAGTTTCGGGGAGATGATTCTTGGTAAGGCTCGTTGGTGTATCAGACACACACAGGCAACTGGTGCATGAAGGTGATGGCAAACACATAACCAAGGTTTCATAATGCTTTTAGAACAGGAAGCTATGTAAGGTCCACTCTATATCATTTCTTTACAACACCTCATAAATAAACAATGATCCTTTATTTCTCGTGTCAGCTGATTTATAAGGAGATCTTTAGATGGAGTGTTTCCATCCATTACTAATGCCTTGTGTACTTCACTGTAACGAGTGAACACAGCTCCATTATGCTCATTTAGCATATTAATAAAGCATCAACTAATTTAAGACAACAAACGATTGCTGGATAGGAAGGATGGTAAATTACGGTTGAGAGACTAACACTCAACTACAGAGAGCCAGAAACCCCCACTTGTCACAAGAGAGCCAGCTGAATATGAAGAGGCATTAATCACTAGAGGCAGATTCTCAAGGCCACTGCTGCACAGCCTGGGCACCATCCTGCTCCAATTCCTCACACTGGCAGTGGGAGTCAGCCTTGCTTTCCCACTGCAGAATACAGATCCATCACCACAGCCATGGGACAGAACCTTCCTGTAAAAAGCCAGCAAGTGTGTTATTTCAGACCTGAAACATTGCCCTGATGTGCAGCCTTATGGGACAGGAGCTCTTCACAAGAATAGAATTAACCCTTGTCATTTAATATTTCATGCCATCCAGTGGCTCCCTAACAAGAACAAATGACTGTGGCTGAAATGAGCCTTATTTATCCTGAGTGGGATTTAATGATAATGATGGCAGGGCTGAGCATTTCATGAAACATATTTTACCTGCAGCCACAATGCAATGGCATTGTATTCATCCTACAGTAGGAAGAATTAATGACCCTGCTTTCCTGGTTTGGAAACATGAGAAAATCAGCTGCTATCCATGCTTAAAATGGAACATAATTTAAAAAGAAAAAACATGATTTTCCCTGCTGGGGAGCAGGTCGCAAAAACAGGGGCTGCTTTTGTTAAGGTGGGATGGCTACTTTTCTGTGTATTCATCTTCTGCAGGCTCAATTCTCTTCTGCTGGGATCCACCGGGTGAACATCTGTTTTATGAGCTCTACTCTGGCAGCCCCTTCTCCTCATCATTCAGATGATGAACTGCCTCTGCATTGTGAATGATGGATGAACCCCGGAGCTCCTCCTGTGAGCCTTCCTGGATGAAGAGCTCAGCTTTTCTGCTGTGATTATCAGATTCCTCCTACGCATGCAAGCCTTCCAAATGAAGCAAGAGCACAATGAACATGTCCACCTATATGGGAGATGCACAAGAAGAGTGGGATGCATTGAGAGTGTGAACTGCCCCATAAACAAGTAGATCATCACCAAAAGCCTGTTCTTTTCCTTTACAGAATGTGCACTTAGTTCCTGGAGCATCCATTCATCCAAGAGCTACGTACTTCAATGTTCCTTACAACAAGGTGGGGAGGCCACATGCCTTATTCCCATCAACTGAGCATGAGTAGAAATGCAGTCTGTGAGAAGCAGGTATGCCTTATCTCTCTTCTTTCACTACTCTGGATAACAAATCATAAAGGGTTCTGAGTCCTAAGAAGGAAACAGAGCTACAAGATGGAGGGAGCCTGGGTCCTTGAGTGACTCCTAAAAGGGTGTTCATTGATCGAATTCTTGTGCAAAAAATATGTCTCATAAGAGAAGCCCCTTAGATCTTGGGAACATCAGTCACAAAAGCTAATATTAGTTTGATTAGTACACACATCAAAAATACTTGGAACAAAGATCAAAACAGGAGGACAAAATAATGACCTCAGTTTGACTTGAGTGACGTAGGACAGGTCTGTATTTGTATACCCATCAAATGACAATCTTCCTTACCTTGCTGCTCTAATCACACTGCTTTGCCAGTCTTTGGTTGATTGGTTGTTATTGAGACAGGGTTTCACATAGCCCAGGCCAGTCTCAAACTCACTTTATAGCTGAGGGTGACCCTGAATTTCTGATTCTCTTGCTGTTATGGACAATGTACTGAAACTACAGGAATGAGTCACTGCATCTGGCTTATACAGTACTGAGACTCAAACTCTGACCCTTACATGTGCTAGGAAGTACTTTAACAAACAAGCCACATTCTTAACTTTCTGCCATTCCTAACATGTCTACACATAGCTAATGGTATGTATTCATTCTGGCCATCTTTATGAGTGCTTTCAAAATTTGAGCTGATTGCATGTTACCCTCCTGTGCATTCTGATCTTCATATTCTCTAAATCTCAGCTCAGTAGGGGTTCTTCAAGGAAGCTAGCCTGTTTCAGAACATCACAGAAATAACATTAGCCAATATTTTTGTTACTATATAGAGAGGCAATTTTGTTTTCATTTCTGTATAGTACTCCTGTGGGTAGGCATGCCACAGTCACCCATCTTTTCACATATTAATAGACATTTGAGATGTAACAGTTTGTGGCTGTGATGAATAAAACTTGTATGAGAAATGCATGCATACATCTGTTGGGGCTTATATTCATTTTTATCAGGCAAAATATAAAATATAATTGCTGAGTCATAAGCCAGCTACACCATTAACTTTTAAAGAAATTGCCAAGCTATCATTTTAAAGTCTATGTACTTTACTTCAGTCATGTCAGTTTAAGAGAGTTTCAGTAGCTCTCATGTTCTCAGTAGTGCAGATCGCTGATCATTCTAGAAGACACAGTGGCATCTCACTGCACTGTTACTGTCATCTCATGATGCATGAGTTTCTCCATGTAGAATTTGAAACATTCGACGTGATACCCTTTAGTATAGGAGAAGAGAAAGAAGGAAGGAAGAAAACTGAAAGGAAGGCAAGGCACATGAGTAGAAGGGGGAATAAAAGAAGCAAAGAAAAGACAGGAAGGAGAGAGAAAGGGAAGGGAAGAGAAAGGGAATAGGTAAGGGAAGGAAAGGAGAGGAAAGAAGAGGAGAGGGCAGTGATTTTTGGTACAGCAACTCCACAAGAGTCCACCACAGTTTCCCATCAGATTAAAACTGGACTGGATCCAGTTATCCATATGCGACATTAAATGAGGACCCTACCAAGGGGATTTGTTGTGGATGTTGGTTCATTTGTTTGGCTAGACAAACCTAGAAGTACTGAAGTAACACACAAGAACAAGCCCGATGGAGAAAGACCATCCTTCACAGGAAGGAACACAGTCAGATTAAAGGCGTTATTAGCCTGCTCAGGCATAGTGACTCCCAAAGTGGACACTGACATCAGCATCTGTGTCAGTCCTGAGTGGCTCACCAGGAAAGTGCAGTGAAATATCCATTATCCTCAACTAGATACAAGAGCTAACAGCAGCTAGCTAGCGGCCCTGGCTGGACTACCTACCATCCATTTAGGGAGGGATCCAATTGGAGGTGTTTTTAATTCTGACATGATGCTCTAATGTGCCACCTTTTCTAGGAGGAAGCAAACTGAGTGTAGGGCTCCATTACCATGTTTGCCTCACAATTAGGAAAGGGTTCTCACTAATTGGGTAACTAGAGGCTTAAGTGGCCAGTTAGTGTGAGCAAACTGAAAGCATGATCTTTGCAAATCAACCTGCATACAAAATGTATATCCTTTAAGTCTGTCACTTGGCTGTCAGCCACAAGGACAGCCAATAACTGCCACCTCTTTCTGAGTGAATCCTTTTAATCAAAGTTGGTTTGTAATATCTGTGTCACCAATGACATTAATAACATATAGCTTCTATGATGCCTGACATTAAACATGAATCATGCCATCTACTTGACACAAACATTAACTGAGCAGAAAATTTTTGCAAATGTTTCAAGAGGTTACATCGGTCTTTGTGAAGAGAGGTATTTATTCCTAAAACAAGAATGCTTGGTAAGAAGAGGACGCCCAAAGCTTTCTCAGAATCTACCTGTGCTTCTCAGCAGTTCCCAAATGCTGTGCTGGTGGTACACGTTTGATGGTCAATGTCTCACTGATTCTTGGAATGGCCTTGTGAAGCAGCTAGAGTTGTTAGTCTTGCAGTTAATTTTAGAATGAGAAAATTGAAGAACCAAGGCCACAGAATCTGCCCAGTATCAGAATCAGACTTTGAACGCAGTTCCTTCTCTCCGATCTCATCCATATTCTTGTCTGTGAAGGAGGCCTAGGAACCATTCCCTTAACATCCTTTAAATGAATTCATGGTCTCTCTCTCCTGGCTTCTCTCACCACTCAACAGACGTTGATTTCCACTGTCCCACATCAGCCAGTGAGCCCTCTCCATAAAACAAACCTGAACTGATATTCTTCTTGCTAAAGTGTTGTCACCATCAGTGGATATTCAAGCCCCTTTGGATAGGAACTGAACCTCCTATGGCCTCTCTCTCTCAGAGCACAAAGAAGCCACTAGAACTCAGTTTTGCAGATACCTTGCTGTCATTGGCTCACATATGGGAATGCTGTTGTCAGAGCTGCAGGTGACTCAGCCATGCTGACTCTTTTCTCATTACCCTTAGAGACTCAGCAAGGCCAGCTCAGATACGTAAGACTATTTGACAGCACAGACGAAGCTCTGCTTCCTGAATATTCCTCAAATTAGATTCCTAACGTCAGGCTCTAGTTTTTCTTCCCCATGGGTTTTTCCTTCTTATAACTACAGGATCCCACCTGTGGGATCCTGTCATCTGTGGAATCCCATCTGTGGGATCCCATCTGTGGGATCCTGTCATCTCTGGTGTCCCATCTGTGGGATCCTATCATCTGTGGTGTCCTGTCATCTGTGGTGTCCTGTCATCTGTGGGATCCCATCTGTGGAATCCTGTCATCTGTGGGATCCCATCTGTAGGGTCCTATCTATGGGGTCCTATTTGTGGGATCCTATCTATAGGATCCTGTCTGTGGGATCATGTCTGTGGGTCTGTTCTCTCCTCCTTTTATATTTATTCTCATAATGATCTCTAGACTTAGTCTCAGGAAGCGCATATGTCCAGAAATGAGTCTTAGCTCAGCTCAAGCTAGATGGTAGAAGAATTTATGGTGCTTAGATAAAAGCCAGCATCCTCGGAAACTTCAGAAATGGGTTCCCATGAAGCAAAAGAAGTCATTTCCCTAGCCCTCTCAGCCCCAATGGTTGCCCTGCACTCCTAGGAAAAGAATCCTAAATATTTGTCAAGCAGAGTTCTTTCTCCCTGCAAGCCAGTCTCCTTATCCTTACTTGCATGCAATTCCAGCTCTCAGTGCATCAACTGCTCTTCTAATTCACATTGACCACTAAGCAGAGAGCACAGAGATTGCTCATGGAGAGCAAACTGCGTGAGAACCACTTACTAAGTTGTGTTCCAGAGCTTAGAAAAGCAAACTCATGTCTGGCATTGCTTCATTTTTGACTTAGATTGACATTCATGTATGTCTTCAGTAAGAACTGATCTCATTTTTCTTAAATTTTTGTATTATTTAAATGCATTTTATACATCAAACATATTAATAATATTGAATATTTTGAGAATCAAATAATAAAAATTTTGTTCATTTAAAAAAAATTTTTAAAAGATTTATTCATTATTATATGTAAGTACACTGTAGCTGTCTTCAGAAACACCAGAAGAGGGTGTCCGATCCCATTTCAGATGGTTGTGAGCCACCATGTGGTTGCTGGGATCTGAACTCAGGACCTTTGGAAGAGCAGTCAGTGCTCTTAACCATCTCACCAGCCCCTCATATTCATATCCTTTCATATCCTAAAAATATCATTAATGAACATTTAATACTATTTATAACTCAGGATCCTATATCTAATGTTGAATACTAAATTGTTTCAAAACATACAAAATATTCTTTGGGAATTAAGCATATTAAAAGAGCATAAAATATTAAAAATGAATCATTAAAAAATATATTCGAAAGCCCTTATATGATACCACCTGACATAGTGAAAGAGTATTTCAAATGCATTACATATCTGTATACATTTTCTAACTATAAGTTTATTTTTAAAAGAGTATCAGTGTTTCTAGGAGAGAGATTATTTTATCAATAAGTATATTTTTAAAATTTCAAAATAGAAAAACTCTTTGAAGTTAAACATTAAGAAAATTCTAATTTCAAGGACACTTCATACTAGTCAAAGGAAAAATTCTACCAAATGAACTCTCAGTTCTGAACATCTATGCTCCAAATGCAAGGGCACCCACGTGCATAAAAGAAACTCTACTAAAGCTCAAAGCACACATCACACCCCACACAATAATAGTGAGAGACTTCAACACCCCACTCTCAACAATGGACAGATCATGGAAACACAAACTAAACAGAGACACAGTGAAACTAACAGAAGTTATGAACCAAATGGATCTAACAGATATTTATAGAATATTTCATCCTAAAGCAAAAGAATATACCTTCTTCTCAGCACCTCATGGTAGCTTCTCCAAAACTGACCATATAATTGATCACAAAACAGACCTCAACGGATACAAGAAAATTGAAATAATCCCATGAACCCTATTAGATCACCACAGACTAAGGCTGGTCTTAAATACCAAAAAAAAAAAAAAAAAAAAAAAAAACAATGGAAAGCACACATATACATGGAAGCTGAACTACACTCTACTAAATGATAACTTTGTCAAGGAAGAAATAAAGAAAGAAATTAAAGTATTTTATGATTTAATGAAAATGAAGACACATCATACCCTATGGGACACAATGAAAGCAGTGGTAGGAGGAAAACTCATATCTCTAAGTGTCTCCAAAAAGAAACTGAAGAGAGCTTATACCTAGCAGCTTGACAGCACACCTGAAAGCTCTAAAACAAAAAGAAGCAAATACACCCATGAGGAGTAGATGGCAGGAAAGAATCAAACCAAAGAAACAAAATGAACTATACAAAGAATCAACAAAACCAAGAGCTGGTTCTTTGAGAAAATCGACAAGATAGATAAACCCTTAGCCAGACTAACCAGAGGGCACAGAGACAAAATCCAAATTAATAAAATCAGAAATGAAAAGGGGGATAAAACAGTGAAGTATATCTTAAAATAACTATTCTGTTTGTTGAATATCAACAGGTGAAAATATTAAAATCGTGTTTTTTAAAAAACGGTCAAGTTAAGAAAGTGTGTTCGTGTACTCTCTCACAAGGGTCTTGCTCCCTTAGATAGTGGTATTAAGAACATATGACACTCTAATAAGCTTCCCTATCATCCTTTCCTTGCAACCACAATCTAGATTATTTTGTAAGGTGCCTGACAAACTTCTTCCCAGAGAACTAAGCATGTGACCTGCTCCTGACTAATGAGACATAAGTAGAAACCCATCTAATAGTGCTTCTCGGGAGACTTTGACTGTCTAACAAAATGGAGCCTACTCATCAATAACTGATCTCCTTTTCTTCCTTCTCAGAAAGGAGACACAATGCTTGTCTATACAGCAGCCATTTTATATCATTTTGACAAAAATATACGCTAAGTATGGTTGTGGTAGAGCAAAGACACAAGCCCAGGGCCCCAGGATCATCTCTGCTTTACCACACTTCCCCTGGGCTCCTGCTATCTCTCTAGGATTCACTGGAGGAGAAGAATCAACCTCTTCTATATTTGAGCACTGTGTATTATATTCCCTGTTTCATGAGCCATATCAGAATCATGTCTGATGTTTACAATTCTCATCTGTCCTAATGTGTCATCAGGCTTAATGTGAGAAGAGATGGCATCTTCCTCAGCAAATATGGCAGCTTTTTCTCACATTGTAAACCAGGGACGCCAGCTATCTGCCAACCTGCTGAGGTACACGTTTGACAGAGAGACTGACAGCCCGCATATGCTGGCACTGGGTAAAGGATGAAGACTGGAGTAAAGAAAATCTCCTACTCCAGCATTACTTCAACACCCTCACCCACCAAATTCCCAAACAACCAAAACCTCCCCAAACATCAAAACCACAACAAATCCTCAAACCAAAACAAACCACACCAAATCCCCCAAATAACCAAAACCACACCCAAATCCTCTAGGACCCTGTGATCTCAATCCTTTTCTAGGTAAATGCTAGTACATACGTTTTTTGATTTTGTTTTGTTTTAGTCACTTATGAAGCAGAAATTTATTCTCTTACAATCCTAGAGGAGAGGAAAGAGGAGCCCAAGATCATGTTGCCAGCATTATTGGTTCCTGGTGAAAACACTCCTTCCCCTCTCTTGTGAAGAGCCACCCCTCTCACAGTGTACAAAAAAAAAAATGTCTCTCTCTCTCTCTCTCTCTCTCTCTCTCTCTCTCTCTCTCTCTCTCTCTCTCCCTCTCTCTCTCCCTCCCTCTCTTCCTCCCTCCCTTCCTCCCTCCCTCCTCCTTTCTCTGTCTCTTTCCATCTCTGTCTCTCTGTCTTCCTCCTCCTTCTCTCTCTCCTTTTCAAAACACTACTTAAAACCTCCTATTTTTAACAGACAACATTTCAAATTGATATTGGCAAATGGCAATTACCTAACATGACTTTCAGTCTTGTGTCACAGCCTTTCTGGCCCTGAATATTGCCCTCCCCTGGAGAACAACCTTAGCTGATCTCCAGGAGCAAAATCAGGAGAGATTCACGTTTCCATGCAAATGTTTGTGTAATCTCTTGTGCTCTTTCAATGATGGCAAATGAATTGCCTTAGAGTCTAAAATATCAGCTTCTAAAAAAAGTTAAAGTGTCTGCCTTCTGGATAAGAATTCATATTCTTAGCCTCTCATGAAGTTCTTTTTGCCAGCTGACCCCCATTGTACACACCTCCTTATACACACACATACACACACCCATATACATACACACATATACACACATGTACCATACACACACACAGGAAAAACCAAGGCCAATATAGAAACGTCAATACCCAAGATACAATTCACAGACCACATGAAGCTCAAAGAGAAGGAAGACCTAATCAGTACCCCCAGAGCTCGTGTCTCTAGCTGCATATGTAGCAGAAGATGGCCTAGTTGGCCATCATTGGGAAGGGAGAACGCTTGGTCTAGCAAACTTTATATGCCCCAGTGCAGGGGAAAGCCAGGGCCAAGAAGTGGGAGTGAGTGGGTAGGAGAGCAGGGTGGGGGGAGGGTATAGGGGACTTTTGGGATAGCATTTGAAATGTAAATGAAGAAAATATCCAAGAAAAAAAAGGAGAAGGAAGACCAATGTGTGGATGCTTTGATCCTTCTTAGATGGGGGGAAAATATTCACGGGAGGAAAACTGGAGACAAAGTGTGGAGCAAAGAGTGAAGCAAAGGCCACCCAGAGACTGCCCCACCTGGGGATCCATCCCATATACAGTCACCAAACCCAGACACTATTGTGGATGCCAAGAAGTGCTTGCAGACAGTATCCTGATATAGCTGTCTCCTGAGAGGCTCTGCCAGAGCCTAACAAATACAGAGGCAGATGCTTGCAGTAAACCTTTGGACTGAGCATGGGGTCCCCAATGAAGGAGAAAGGACTGAATGAGTTGAATGAGGTTTGCAACACCATAGGAAGAACAGCAATATCAACTAATCAGACCCCCAGAGCTCCCAGGGACTAAACAACCAACCAAAGAGTACACATGGAGTGGCCCATAGCTCCAGCTGCATATGTAGCAGAGGATGGCCTTGTCAGGCATCAATGGGAGGAGAGGTCCTTGGTCCTGTGAAGGCTCAATGGCCCAGTGTAGGGGAATGTCAGACCAGGGAGGCAGGAGTGGGTGGGTGGGTGTGGGGATTCCCTCATAGAAGCAGGGAGAAGGGGAATGGGATAGGGGGTTTCTGTCGGGAGTAGGGGGACCAGGAAAGGTGATAACATTTGAAATGTAAATAAAGGAAATATCCAGTAAAACACAAACAAACAAACAAAAACATGCCACATCTGCCCTGAATTCATACTCCACACTAAAATCATTATGGCACTTTATTTTCACATGCCAACAAACCATTTTTAAATTACAAGTAAAGAAAAATACCATTTATTTCCAAGAGAATAAAAATGAATGCCAGCTTTGAGAGCAAGAAAGGAAAACAGCTTTGAGGGTCCTGAATAATAGAATGTGGATGCCACATTGATGCTTTTGTCTTTTTGTAAGTCTCTCCTAAGACAAAGGTGTGAGCTGGCACTCTTCATTCCTCCTCCTTCCTCTCTCTCCCCTTCCTTTCTCCCTCCCCCCTTCCTCTGTCTCTGTCTCTGTCTCTGTCTCTGTCTCTGTCTCTGTCTGTGTGTGTGTGTGTGTGTGTGTGTGTGTGTGTGTGTGTGTGGACTGTGTGACTGAGCTATAGAAATTACTCTATGGGCTGCCTCTCAGATGACTATGTATGAAACATCAGTCAAGGGAATCAGTTCAATCAACTTCCCTGTCTGGGTATAGAGGCTTCTAGAAAATCCTCAGGAAGGAACAATGAAGTCTTGATGAGTGACTTAGCACTGCACCTCTATATCAAGTTTTCTTATCCTCAATGGTGTTGACATTTGAAGCAGGATATTGTCTGTCGTGGAGGCCTGTCTTGTGCGTGGTGGGATGTTCAGCCTCAGCAGTGTTCCTAGCTTCTACCCACTAGACACCAGTAGCACCCCCACCCACCTCTTGTCATTCAGTTGTGATAACTGAGAATGCCTCCAGACATTGCCAAATATCTCCCCACCACCACCACCACAGATAAATTTGCCCCAGTGAGAACCACTGCCCTACAAGAGGCAGACTTAAGCCTGGACAGATTTCACTTCAGAGTTAAATCAGAGTGTTCAGTCCCACACATTCCTGAATCATATCTTGCTAACACCCACCCCTGCTCATAGGGACAACTGGTCGCCTTGTGGAGAGAAATCTGCTCAACCCTCGCCAAGCATAGAAAGATGATCTAGATGCAACGTTATCACTAGAGACAGTGGTACACACACATAGTTTATGGTTCTGATTAAAACTTGGTCCTTAGGGCATAAGCCAACCAGGCTCCTAGCACAGGGCAACCCCTCCATCCTCCTCTTAATCACCTCCTGCTCTTCTTATGGCTACCCACCCTCTCCTTCCATAGAAGCCACAAACTCAGCCCTTCATTGTACCATCTTTAGCTCAATGATCCCAAGTTTCCTTCTGACCTAAGTGCCCACACTGAATGCTATCGTTTGATCCCTGCCAGCTGCTTGGCCTCTTCCCATAGATGCTGCCTTGCTGCTAACACTTAGTAAGCCAAGAAAGAGCGCTCTCTTTCTACCCCCAGGGTTTCACAGTCAGTCTCTCTTCATTTATAAAAATGCTACCAACATGCCTAGTGTCACATGAGGTAGTAACTCAGGAGTCATTCTTGGAAGGTCCTCCCTCAGTGTCATTCTCTGTTGTAGTGAAGCCCACCACTCATGCTTCTGCAAGGATTCTCATTAACTACATAGGGTCTCACAAAAACAAAAAGACATCAAATAGAAAGAAGCCTTTGGAGAAGAAAAGGCAGTAATGGGGTGAGAAAAATAATTGTGAACATAACTAAAATCAATTGTACATATAAGTGAAATTACCAATGAAATTTTTAAATCTATAAAAAATAATTAAAGAAACTCTTTCCTCTTTTGTCTCTTTGCAATATGCAATATAATCCAGGCATGGATCCTCCACCCACTGCAGCTCTGAGACCCGGTGTGAGCCTATGATTGGGGGCCAGAAATGTCATTGGCCTGTCATGCAGATGAATGATGCCCCTGGAACAGTACAGAAAGCAAGTGCAGGACCATACCCAGGAGTTCTCCTTCTGTGTTCCAACCTGCATCACCTCTCACCAGGATCCCAGAGCAAGCACCCAACACTTCCTGTTATTTCATCTCTGTTCCCAAGAGACCTCCATTCTTCACCTAACAACCACCAAGGGTGAGGTTTTTGAAAGTCTGCACCTTAAGTAATGTTGTCATACAACTGAAATCCCCTCAATAGTTTCCCAGCTCTCTTCACATAAAATCCACATGCAATATTCCATGTTCCAGGACTTGCTTGATCTGGTTTCTTTAACTCTTTCCAATTATCTATTGGCTTCCCCTTCCTCCCATCTCTCTGTTTCTCTATCTCTGTTTCTGTCTCTCTCTGTGTATTTCTCTATGTCTCTCTGAGTCTGTCGTGTGTGTGTGTGTGTGTGTGTGTGTGTGTGTGTGTGTGTGTGTGTGTGTGTGTGCAGGTGCACAAGTCTGTGAGGGCTAGAGGTCAACCTTGGGTATTATTTCTCAGGTGATGTCCACTTCTTTGGAAGGCTCTCACTGGCCTGGGTTTCACTATTAGACTGTGCTTGCTGATTGGCAAGTTCCAGGGAACAAGCATCTGTACCACTCTGGCGCTGAGAGGACAGGTGTGTGCCACCACACCCAGCTTTTTTACTTTCCAAGCAGTTCTGCTTTTTCACCGGCACTTTCTCAGCTGAACAAGCTCTTCCGAGCCCCACTAGCTTTTTTGCTCCATACTAAAAGATGTTCTTTCCTGTCTCCAAAGATTATTTCTTTGCAGCCCCAGGATACCCACGGTACTTTGCAAACTCACACTTCCAATAACTTTATTTGGTCAAGTCCTTCTGACTTCTCAACCTCCATTTAACTTAGACTGCTGCTGTGGTGATAAGCCAAACACACCCTGTTTTCTTCAGGACACACCTCACAACCTTGACTGTATTCGGTCAAGTGTTTTCTTCATTTCTGCATTCCTAGAACTTAGCACAGTACTGAGGCTGTAGTACTGACTCAATCAGCACTCTGAGGTAAGTAGACAGGTGAACACCACCATGAGGAGATGGCCATTGCTAATGCTTTTTGGTGTGCTGTTCCATCTTAACATTTTTATTTGTTAAAGCTAGGGATTAAGATATAAACACATATAAATAGGTAAAGTACAAGAGAATTAAGAAGTATTTATGATTCAGGAATGAGAGTGAACATCACCTCCTTGGAAACCATCAGCTATCATCTCAAATGGAAGGAAGGCTGCTCTCCATCATGGTAGCAGCCCCTTGCTTCAGCTAAGTCTTGTTCTTAATGTGTGCTTATTTCTCTCTCTTGAGGCACCAATGTACTCTCCATGAAGCCCGGGATCAAGTTCATCTTGTTTGATATTAAAGGCCCTGTGCCTAATAGTCCCCTGGTGAAAGCAAGTGTTCAATAAATGTTTGTGGAATGATGAATGACTGAATATCTGAAGTTTCTCTGCCCAGAAAAAAAAAAAAATCCAGATCTTTATTCAAACTGCCTCCTGGACTTAAGAGGAAACCCTTGAACTGCACTTAGCATTGTAAGGCCCTCATCAGCTGCACAGAGACACTGACAGGTTTAAGATGTCCTCTGTCCAAAGCTGTTACATGCACTTGGCTCAGCTGCAGAAGGCAGTGACATTTACTCTGATGAGGGATGAAGGCTTTGCCTTTCTGGTCTGAAAACAGAGCCCTGTAACCCATCTGTTGACAGCAGACGTTCTGGGTTCTTCTATCGCCTAATCAGAATGACAGCAAACTTCAGCCTGAATCTCTTTGTGCAATGATGTGGTGCTAGGACCAGATTTAAAATGAAGAAGCTGCAGAGGGTTTAGACTAAGGGACAAAGACCAAGAAGGTCTCTAGTCAGAATAAGGGAAATGAGAGCAGCCATGGTATCCATACACACTGGGGTCAGTAGTTTTCTTTTCCATATTCGTCCTTGACAGAACTAGCCCATCTCTTCGGCCTAACTAGGGGCAAAAATGTAGCATGGAATACAAGTCCAGGGGATAATGATGCAATCCAGCTGTCACGGTGGTGATGCCAGACTATCCCCAACATGCAAGTGTGTTATTTGGTCTGCCTAACATTTGTTTTAAAGAGTTAAATGGGGGGCTGGTGAGATGGCTTAGTGGTTAAGAGCACCGACTGCTCTTCCAAAGGACCTGAATCCAAATCCCAGCAACCACATGGTGGCTCACAACCATCCATAATGAGATCTGATGCCCTCTTCTGGGGTGTCTGAAGACAGATACAGTGTACTTACATATAATAAATAAAAAAATAAATAAATAAATAAATAAATCTTTTTAAAAAGTTAAATGGTTTAATAGAATGTCTGAATGAAATTTTTCCATATTAAAACTAATTTCTGGGTTTACTTTAAAAAAAAATAGAACTGGTATTTTAGTGTGTCAATAACAGTTGAACCTGGACAGTTACTTGAGGCTTTGGGCAGAGCAGGCTGTGTGAGCTCATTTCCTGTGAGAACTCAGGAGATCTCAGATCCAAGCTTTGTTCCCCAATCTACTTTTACTTAGAAATGCTGTCCTTGATGGCCCCCAGGGCCTAGTAATGAATAGTCTCCATTTCGCCATCCTGTTCCTAGTGAGTCTTCACTGAGTTCCTGACTGCTGTCATGAGTAGTAGGAGACATGCCACTCAGAGTTTTTGAGATTTGTCTGGGCTCAGTTTTTGTGTTGTTGTTGAGGGAGGGCAGTGTTGTGGGTTGAATATGGGCTTTGAGCATGCTCACCTAGAGTCTCCTACTCAGCCATAGACTTAGTCCTCTGTTTACTTTTGTGTGACAAGTCTCCCTAAGTATCCCAGCCTGGCTTTGTCCTCAGTCAGTAGCTGAGACTGACCTTGAACTTGCCATCCTCTTGCCTCAACCTCTCCCCAGCAGCTAGAATTTCAGGCCTTAGTCTCCAAGACTCACTATGTTGAGGGGAAGAGGACACAGAATTCTTAAGGTAATATAACTATGGCATGTCTTCTTAAGGCGTTTATTTCATTCAAACATTTGAGGACTATGTTTTAAAAATTTTTGAGCTTGTATCCATTACCAAGCACTACTAATGAAAGATTGTTTTTCTAAGCTAATTAATCTTATGAATGTTGTTTATGTGTGAAATACATTCCTTTTGTCTGCATAAATGTCTATGTACTATGTGTATGTAGTGCCTGCAGAAATTGAAGGAAGGCATTGGGTCCCCGGGTACTGGAGTTATAGACAATTGTGAGCTGCACTGTCAGTGCTGGCAGTTGAACCTGGGTCCTTTGGAAGATCAGCCAAAGCTCTTAATCACTGAGCTACCTCTCCAGCTCCCATCTACATTTGTAAACAAAGCTTGGTATACACATCCGTTTTCATCTCTCTAATTCTACAGAAAATCCACAGCTCTTACATAATTCAATCCTTGCCACAAGCTTTCTTAGCTTCTTATTTTAACTCAAATCCCTTTCCGACAATAATGAGATTCTGATAACACAAACAGAGCAAAGCTTACAACTTGTCACTTAGGTTTCAGTGTCACTGTTCCTGTGTCTTTTCACAGGACAGGAACTTACAAACTATTTTGTCAATTTGTAACATGCCTTAGGGTTTAAAACCCAGAGGCTTGAAGAACAAGCTTGAAACCAGTAAAAACAAGTACCACGGTGGGAGAAATTCAAAAGAACCTGGGATCTCCCCAGACATTGAGACAAAGAGGACTCTTCTGGCCCCAACTCCTGACCTGGTTAGATCACATTAGGTGATCGTCACAATTCAGTGTGCTTGGAGTTAGGACCTGGAGAGATGACTTGGCAGTTACAAGTGCCTGCTGCTCTTTCCAAGAACCTGAGTTGGATTCCCAGCACCCACATGATAGCGCACAACCATCTGTAACTTCAGCTCTAGGGGTTTCAACACCCTCTTCTGCAACTGCACTCATATGCACTTATCTATACACAGACATACACATATACACACAACTTTAAAAATAAGAAACCTGTATATCACTCAACAGGAAAGAAATTAAACCTCATACTGGAAACCTAGCCAGCTTTCTCGGGCTAATGACGTTACTGACCATAGAAAAGAATCCACCAGTGTGCTAGAGCAGCATAGCTCTTCATTGCGTTCTAAATCTCATCCTTATAACAGCAGATAAATGTAGGCATCACCCCTCAAAGAGGCTTCTCTTGACCATAAATTTAAAAAGAGCAAGGAGAGGTGTCTGTGTGGGGGCTTAGAGGGAGAAAAAGAGAGGAGCAAATTAAATAAATGTTTTATAATCTCAAAAAAAAAAGAAAGAATTATTTTTAAAGAGCTTCTCTTTACAGCAAATGGAGACATCACCAAAAACTACAACTGAACACAATGCGGGAACCAACTGGATCTCACTGTTCCTTTATATTGTTCTCCACTGTACCCACATTTCTTAGTGGAGGTTTGCTCTTTTTCTATCTATTGTAATGCTAGGTGTGGGCTTCCAAGAGCTGTTCCTGAGAGAGTCCTCACATACACCTTGGCCTCAAGTTATTTCTGATTGGTAAATAAAGATGCCAACAACTAATAGTTAGACAGAAAGATATAGGTGGGGTTTAGGATTTGGAGACCAGAGGTAGGAAAGGACACACAAGGGAGAAGGGGAGGAGGAAGAAGGAGAAGCTGCCTTGTGTTACAAGTGTGACCCTGAGGCCTGGCCAATTGGAGCTAAGAGCAGACCAGATGAAACATAGTAAGTAATAACCCAAGGTTACTAATTAAAAAAAAAAAGTAGATTCTAACAACATAGAGAATAGGCAGTCACCCAGCTTTTGCATTGCTGCAAATATAAGGTTGTGTGTGTGTGTTTTATCCAGGAACTCAATGATCTAAGGCAGGGTAGAAACTCTGGGTCAGGATTAAAATATTTCTACAACATATTTGCACTCAATGTGGTACCAAAACTCACTTTAAAGATCCCTGAAGAGAAAACACACACCATTCCTTTAAGATTAGGAGGCGAGGAATTCATAGAGTAAGCTAAGACACAGCTGCACCCCCCTCCAAACCAAACCTAACAACACGATAAGTGGCAGGCTCAGCCTCCAGCCTGAGGTCTTCTCAAGTGTGCCTCTGCTCCACTGTAGAGGAAGCTTAATCACACAGATGCTAAAGGCTTCTGCTACACAATAAAACAGGCTGCTCAGAGGGCAAAAAGCAAGGCTGCATGCCTCGCACACTCAAAGAAAGGATAGAGAATAAACGGAAATGTGAGCGTCTGTACTATCATAAACAACGGGGTGCTTGCACGTGCTCGTCACGGAAGGACTGAGGTGCTGAGCCCAGCACGTGACACACGTGGGCCTGAAACTAGCCTGGTATAGTAAACAGAAGGGAATTTCAATAGAGTTAAATACAAGGAAGAATGTTAATTCAATTTATATAAAGAGAAGGGGGATGAAAGTATATTTATCCAGAGATGTTAATCTGCATAGAAGGGAGAAATAAATGAAAATTCCTTTAAATGTCTTTTGAAGGAAGAAATAAATGGAAATGTAAGCTGTCGATACTATAGTAAACAGCTGGGTTCTTTCAAAGGGGGCTCCACAAGAAGACTGGGACTGCTTATCTTAACACATGACACATACATTGGCCTAAAAACAAACGTACACAGTAAATAAAAGAAAATTTCCATAAAGTAAAATATAGAAAAAATATTACTTCAGTTAATATAAAGAGAAAGGGGATATAAGCATATCAACAAGTGCATTCATGTTCCTGTATATTGACCTCGACTGTAAGTAAAGGACCTTTCTGCAATATTTATTTTATTTTTCAGTACATGTGAGAATTCTTGGGAAAATATATAAAGTTAGCTTGAACCTTCATTTGTTTTCACTGTACACTTTGAAGCCACCGGTAACAACAGCATATCTACCCATAACACTGCGCTGAGCACTGTGCCTCTTTCTTTTTTTTTTTTTTCATCATTGTTAGGTGATTTTAATACTAGCTTTTAAATATAACTGGTAGATGCCTTGAAGGATTACTGTAGCACGCAGCTCCCTACACAGAGAGGTACTGATTAGAGTTTTCACACTCAGAGTTCATAAGGTTTCTGGAGAATTGAAAAGACTGAAGGGACAACCCAGAAAAGGTGACTTAGCTCCATGCTCAGTATCAAGAACGGTCTTCCTTGGAGGTTGTTTGTTTAGCTAATTCTTTCTATTGTCAGACACAAGTACAAAGTCAGAGGACATCTTTAGTACCTTCACAGGGCACTGTAATAGAACTGGCTCAAGAGTTAGAGGAAGACGGCTCATCTTAGAGAAAATGAACTGTCTGTGGCTATTGGCTCAGTTATCCATGATAAAAGCTTCAGTCTTGCTCCTTGTAAAGATCAGAACCTCTGGCTTTCCTGCAAATCCAGTGGTGCATGTTTCCTTGAGGCATCTCTGTAGATCATAGCTCACCAAGGGACATGTCAAGTAAGCAGTATAACTTTTTCACTAGAAGATGACTCTGACAGAATTTCTCCCAGGCCAGGCTGCCTTCCCCACCTCTCCAATAGCTTCATGACCTTGGTTTGGTGGTTATCTTGACATGCCTTACCCATCAGGGTATAAACCATTCTACCTCCAGCAACAGTCTATGCTAGCCTGTGTTCCCCAAAACACTTAGCAAGACAGGGAAGAGCGGAAAGCTGGGCTAAAACCCTTCATCAATCTCTGATATCTTCTAACAACAAATTGAACAAGATATAAATGAGCTTATAGATTCATAAAACTGACTCTAAAGTCCTTTGACACATTACAAAGCATAGTTCAAGCAAAACCTCATCCCTGACCATGCATAGATTCTGAACATCAGCTCTCACAGTAAGTTTCATCCCATTCTCCATTGACCAACCTCACTGGTATCCTAGTTCTTCCAAGAGACAGCTCTTTATAAATGAGAGGTTTGATGTATTCTCTTTATTTTGTTTGGAATCTCTAACCCAGTCCTTCTCATCCAATGACTTTCTAAAATATCCATAATCACCCAGACATATCCCCAACCATCCTATCAAAACTGGTCCCAGAAAAGCCTGGTGCTTCAGGGGCTTCAAGTCAGTGGTCCTAGTTCCATAGGAGGCTGAGGAAGGAGGATAACTGGAGTCCAGAAGTTCAACCAACTCATGTTGGCATGGCCAACATGTCAAGACTTCACCTTGAAACAAACCAATTGTGGTAGCCTATACCATAATCGGGGACACAGAGTAAAAGGCAGAGGCAGGTGGATTTCTGAGTTTGAGGCCAGCCTGGTCTACAAAGTGAGTTCCAGGACAGCCAGGGCTATACAGAGAAACCCTGTCTTGAAAAAACAAAACAAAACAAAACTGTTGCGGCCTGCCCGCAGTCCACAACACGAACGGTTCAACTGAGAATGGCAGTTCGCTGAAAAGAGAGGAATCTAGACGGGGCGGAAGAAAGAATGGAGCTAAGACAAATCCTGATCAAAGCTCAATTTTACTATTTCCAGACACTCAGTTATAAAGGAAGGGGGAGGGAACCCAATATCCCGCCAAGTAACTCAGGGTCCAGTAGCAGGACGAACACGTGTGTGCCTCCAGGCAGCAAAGGCAGGTTCCAGCAGTGGGCGTGGCAGGACGAATGAGCACGTAGCTCCACCCTTGAGCAAGCAGGTTCCAGGCTGGGGGAAGGGAGGCCACACAAAACAAACAAACAAAATAAAAAAACCTCATTCAAAAACTGCAACGGTAACCTAAACTTTGATCCTGATTGTATTTTGTATTTTTCCACAATACTAATCACAGTTTATAGTGATTTATGAAGGTAGTATGCATCTTTCCTGACAGACAATGAACATAACATGTGTTTTTCCAGATAGATGATGAGTCCCATGAGAACAGAGATGTTGGCATAAATATTTTGCAGTCTATTTAAAAAAAATGTTCAACCTCCCCTTTTGCCCACCACCCACTAGAGAAACGTTATTAAATATGGGGGAAGTGAACCAGTTCAGCAAGAGTTCTTTGGGGGTGAGCTCAAACTTCTTTGTCAGCAGTTCAGTCCCATAGCAAACACCAAAGACGAACCATGCTGCAGTCCAGTCCTCTAGGCAGGCAGACACCACACACAAACCAGCAGCTATAGTTTAATCCTGAGGAAACCATAAGGCTCACCAACTGACCTGAGATCACTGAAGTACCCAGAAGCCGTAGGAACCTCACAAGAAGTTCTTTGAGGAGTTTCTCTCTGGTGTCACCACTAGTGCATACCAGTAATCACAATGTAAGGTCAACCAATACATGCTTGTCGTTAGTAAAGAATAGTGAGGTGGAGCAAACCAAACCCATGCGCTCTTCCTCTCTCTGTGGGGTCACATTTATACTCCTTCATCACACATCCTTTCATGTTTTTGCTATAGCCAAACATCCTTTCACCTGTGTATGCTTCAGGAAAACATTCTTTCACATTTGTTTTAGCAAGACATCCTTTCACCTATGTGCCCCAGCAAAACATCGTTTGACATAACTGACTTTCAAAAGAAACTAGAAATTTCCACTTCACAGTCATACCTATCTCACCTGGCGGTCAGCAAACATTTTTCTGTCAAACATTTGACAATAACATTTTTAGGCATGACAGCTATTCAACCTTTGTGCTCTGTTATGAAAAAAAAATCACATACAATTCATAAATTAGTGTAGCTGCATTCCAGTCAAACTTTATTCATAAGATGATAATAGTGAGCCATATTCAGTACCATGACTGTTCTGAGTTGGTGTCTTGCTATGTTGACCAGGCTGAGCTTGAACTCCTAGACTCAAATGACCCACACCTTCTTAACCCTCCCAAGGAGCTGGGACCACCAGTGGGTAACACCACTTTTAACAGGATGCTTGGTATAGCTCTTTATTATGCCCACAGTGTCAACTGAAGCACCTATCACATAGCACAACACAGGTCTATTGCATAAATGGATATGTGAATGTGTGGTCCACAGTCAGGTTAGACTTGTGTCTGGGACTTTGCAGTTTTGAGTTTTCTCCATATTCTACTTAAAGTTTCTCATCTGAGTCCAGTCAATTTCGTTTCTTTTCTTCATTATTTCCCAACTTGATGTTAATTTGCTGTTCGACAAGTGGCTTTCTCTAAGCTTCACTGAATTTAATCTCAGAGCCATCTTTTGGCTGTTTAGTAATGTCCATAATTCATCTCTCAGTGACTTGGGTTAAACACGTACATTTTTACTTTTATCAATTCTAATACACTGTATTCAATGGTTAGCTATGTAATGATTTTCCCTGAGTGATAGCAGTATGCCCAACATACCTCCCTTTTGTTTGTCATAAAAGGTAAGGAATTAGGAAGGGTGACTGCTGAGGTAGGAGTGGGGGTACCTTGCTCTTTAGACTGCTTTCTGTTGTCTGGGGGAAGGGCAGACCAGGCCCTGGGCTGAAGCAGTTAAGCGCAGGGCAGGGTATGTCAGCCATGCCCTGAGGGTTGGAACTGAGGGTTGCTGGTTGACAGCCACGTTGGCTTTGATAATGTTAAATGGGCATCTTAGTCCCTGCTTGTCCGGGTTTGAGACTTAATGAATAATGCTTTTGGTCTTGGATTTATGTTGTAATATCACTTTTCAAATAAATATATAATCTGCTCATGACCTAAGCTGCATGTTTCACTCTCAAAATCACCATTGCAGACATGTTTTGAACATTGTTTACTTCTATGATGGGGGTGGTGAGGGACAAAATGTCAGACCTGCAAGGTCCTTCTTCAAAATGTTTCTCTGCCTAAAGTTCAGAAAATACTACACATTACATTGTCTCCCTTGGAAATCAGTGAGACCCATAAGAACGTTTAAGACTTATAAGTTCCCTAATCACAAAACCAATTTGTAGATTAGCCTAAAGTTTTTCTATTTTATTGAAACATGGATGCTTCTCGTTCCTTTCAACCTGCGAATTTTCCGTGAAAAACACTTTCAGAAACATGTCTAAGATGTCAATTTCCTGTCCTATCTTGCCCTTCCATCCTCCCTTGCAAGGTCCCCTAGCCTGAAAGGACGTCTAAGACATAAACTGCTGTTTCAAGGTAAAACTGTGACTCTGTGATCCTGAGTCTACCCTAACAGAGGCAGTTTAGCCTCTCCAGACAGGAGCTTCCTCCATGGTCACATTCTTCATATTTATGAGAAGCACATGTATGTGGTATGAAAAGCCACAGGTGCTCCATGTCTGCCGGGAGAGGAAGAGTCCGTTTCCTCCAGGGATGGACTCTCACATAGACTGCTCAGCCAAAGGGATCAGCCCTGGACAAACGGGCATGTGAACTGAGGTGCATAGTTTACACGCCAAGGCAGACCTGGCCTCCAGGTTCTTCCAATGTCCATCAGTCTCTACCCTGAACTTTACAGCCTGGGGGTGGGACTACCCTTCCCCCAGAGGACCTTCCCTATAGAATCCGGACAGTTTGGGGTTTCTGCCTCCTTGTTCCTTCTATGTACACACTTTATTTCTCTTCTTCCTCTCCTCTGTCTCCCTCCCCATAGAGACTTCTCTGGCCTCCTTCCTTGGAGCCATTGAACTTGCCTGCCTAAGAGCAGTTTCCCAATAAACCTGAATTTATATATATTTTAATTTGGCTTGAGTTGGCTCATTTCACTGGCAGAGAAATAACTTATCATATGTGTGCAAGTATAATTTATGTATATCATATAGATAATAAATAGGAGATCATGGATTTGGATTTGGGAAGGAAAGGGGGAACATGAGAGGAATTGGAGGGGAAGGGAAGGTTAGAAGTGATATAGATGCTCAAAACAATAATCAAAAAATAAAGTTTACCTGCCTGCCTGGGTCTGGGTGCCCTGCATCCAGCTATTCTGGGTCTTACTCTGTCTCCCTATACCTAGAATGGTCCTATACTATGCAAGATTTCACTTGTCTTTGCTGTTTGGACCCAAGAGCCACCTACAAGTAGCTCCATCCGTGGGAGAGAGATGTTTTAAGTGGTGGATCTCAGAGTCTTTACCCTGTCTTTGGACACTTACCACCAGGCTATTTCCCACTAGGAAGTGAGGCACAGGAACGGTTTGAGGTAAGCATGGAAAAGGGAAAAGGGAATGAGAGAAGAAAGTGAGAGGGAAAAACAAAAGACGAACGCTGCATTTCCTCCCTCAAATGCAGTCTTTAAATACATACTGGGACATATTTATAATAGGAAAGAAGGCAGGAGCCTACCATGGGAATGAGAGGACAGTCATGTGGGGTGGAGCATGAAGAAGAGCAATGAGAGAAACATGGGTAAGCACAATGACAGATGTGCATAGAGATATCATTATATGATTATTTTATGTACAGATTTTTAATGGGGATATCTTTGGTAGAAACACACCACAGACTGGCTACTAGAGTAGAAAAACCTGCCCCTTTGAGATTGCAAGTTTAAAAACCCAACATGACCTCTGAGTGTCTTTACATTTGTAGCTGTTTCTAGAGGTTTTCTACCTCAGATCTATGCCATAGCAGCCTCACTGGCTCAGAAGGCTCTCTGTGTGCCTCGGGGATGGCAGTGGTCATGGACCCACAATGCAGATCCCTGTAATGTTATGTGACTCAGCGCTAGAGAATTTGTCCATCATCCTCTGAGCTCTATTGTCCCTCTCTCCTCCCTGTCAAAGCCATTTGACAGCCATGGCAACGAAGACGTCATCTTTCTCTTCACATTTGTTTCCTTCATGCTTCCTGTTGCCCACTGAACCTTCCCTGGCTGGCTGTCAGATACACTCAGCCCAGCAGCTTCGCTCTGAAACTGGCTTTGTTTCTTATATTTGTTTTATCTGTACTTCTCACGAATTGAATCTCTCTCACTTGTACATATGGGTTTATCGGATTTCCTATGTGGCTGCCTCCACCACCCAGCCATCTCTGTTCATGTCCTCTGCCTCCTTCACCCTAGTCTTCCTTACAGAATTTACCCTTCATGGCTGTCCTGCTCCTAACTGGAGTCCTTGGTTTTCTATCTTTTTAGCAGAGTGCTGTTTTCCTTTCTGATGTATCTGGGAGCCTCTGTCTCCTCTCAAAATTAATATCTTTTCCTTTCTCCCCATATTCCCAAAGATCTCATTCTCTGTGCTTATGGGGATGGGTTTGTTAAATGTCTTCCTACTCCCCAAGGCTATCTATCATTCTCCCTGATTCACGAGATGCTGGAATGCAGGGGCCAACCATGCCCAATCAGTACTGGAAGTGGTTGTCTGAACGACAAGACCATGTTTACACATTTTGTCCCGGACTTTTTGAGGCTGCTAGAATGGATGCTGTTCTCATGTGAGGGGTGGGGCGGAGGTGTGTGTTCCCTGGCTATAGTGGGGCCATCTGTTCTATGTCTTTCCCAAGCAGGAAGAGCACTAAAGACCTTCATTTCCAAAAGCTCTCAAATCCCCAATCCCAAGGTCCTTTAAGAGCTTACTAAGGGCACCATGGCTATTACAGCCATGAAGTAGAAAGACCTGGAGCCATGAGGAAGTAACCTGTCTGAAGAGACAGCACTTTGCTTCCTGGGCCTAGGAGCAGGGCTCTTCCCCTGATACTACCAGCGTGGTCTAGGATAGACAGCCATGCCTCCTCCTCCCTGAGAAAAAAAGCTAATCTGGCACCTTAGGGCTTGTCACTTGGTACTTTCTGTTTCTTTAGGCTGTTCTTATAAGAACAGCAGCAGCATCTCCAATTCTGGTGTGATGTGTTACCTCTTCTCATTACTTCTCCTCCTCCTCCTCCTCATCATCATCATCATCATCCTTCTTTTGCAAAAGCAAGATGTTTATTTTCCAGCGTTCCAGGTCGTTCCAGGTCGACCTTCGCTTAGTCCCTCAAGGCGAGATACTAAGAAAGTGACCCCAAATGGCTATTACAAGCAGTTTTTATACTTTTTAGGGGCACAGGTTACATCAGCAAGGTTACAGTTCAAACTTATTGGCTAAGCATATTATCCTTTAAATCTATGCTAGCAAGCATGACACGCATCTGAACTCTACCTGGGACTTTCCAGAGGGTCAGGTGACTGTCAGTCAGTACATTCTAAGAATTTTTACTCAAGAATGGTCCTGTGGGTGGAGAGTGGAACTTGGCATAGCCCTGACTCCAGGCAGGAGGGGGAAGCTGTAAGGAGGGTGGGACTGGAAAACCCCTCTGGGTCCCTCATTCTCCCCTTTTTCTTGCACAAACTCCAATCCTGAAGTTATTCTTCAGGTCCTGTCCTCAGGGTCTCATATTGTTGGCCCAGAACCATCAGCTACACTGCTCCTATTCTCTCTTTTATGAAGGCTATAAGCTTGTTCAATATGCAGGGTCCAAAGGTCAACAATAGAAGGAGAACAATTAGGAGTCCTAACAAGGTGGATATGAGGGTGGTTAACAAAGGGGAGGAGTTAAACCAGGACTCAAACCAGCCCTGACTCTGTTCTCTTTCTCTCTTCAGCTTGGCTAACCCTTCTCTCACCTTGGCCATGGAATCTTTAACTACCCCCAGAATGGTCTCCAGTATGTGCTTTCTGATGTTTCACATCCCCAGGTAGCACAGAAAAAGTGGTTGGCCCCTTAACACTGATGGGCCTGCTGCTGGCTTCTCCCATCTTGGGAGCACACATATATGGAGGTTTCTCCCAGAACACTCCTCAACTTTGGGTCTCTGCACCCTAAGCCTCACCCCACAAGGTCACTTCTGGGACATGGTTTACATTCACAACTCCCTTGTCCCCCACATTTGGGCAATCCCTCCCCCTGTGTCACCAGGACAGGGACATCCCAGTAGTCAAGGCCCACCACTAAATCACAGAGATCAAAGACAAGGTCTGGCCACCAGATACAATGCAGGTGTTCTTCTGTAGTGGATCAAGCCACATCCCCAGTGACTAAGTCACCCTGCCAAGTCACCTTGGTAGGGTTGTGGGGGAAGTTGAGGCTCAGCACTGAAGAATCACCATTGTCATCTCATGGTTTCTCTGGCCTTGCAGAAGGGGGTTGTTTGGGTGTCTGGCTGCTATCTAGTTGGTGTCAGGCACCAGTGCTGGTCTGATGTGAATACAGGCAGTTACTCCATTCACTTTAACCAGGAAAGTTTGATTCCAAGTTTTCAGCACAATGCCTCTTAACATATACCCAAACTCCAACTTGGTACTTGCAGAAACTAGGTTATAGCAAGACTCAGGTCAATACTGTGTCTTGCTTTTGGTTTCCAAAAGGAGCAGAGTCCTCTTGACTCCCTCTAGGGGACCTGAAGTGTCCTCCAGACTCACCATGATCATGGCATTAAGATCAAGACGTTAATGCCCACCGCACTTGACAGAACCAGACCAGAGGCTTTCCAGCTGACACTGCGCTCACAAGCCAAAATGAAAGCAAAAGACAGTGAGACAAACACAAGTTGGTGCCTGTTGTGGAGCTCCCTCTTTTTGGTGGTTGCTCAGGGGGTGGGGTGGGGGTTCTCCTTGAATCCCAGACAAAATCCCCAATGTAAGACCCTGGCCCTCAGTCAGTGGTACTTACTTTGAGGTGCCCACAAGTAAAACACTGAGTCACAGATTGATGCAAAAGCAAGAGGTTTATTTTCCAGCGTGTCAAAGTCGACCTTCAATTAGTCCCTCAAGGTGAGTTACTAAGAAGGCGACCTCATTACTACTTCTTAATCTTTATGGGATCTCACATGACTAGGTACATAGTGGTTAATAAGAAAAACCACTACTAGTTCAGACAATATATTTTCTCCCTCCCCCTCCCCCTCCCTCTCCCTCTCCCCCTCCCTCTTCTTCTCCCTCCCTCTCCCTCTCTCCCTCTCTCCCTCCCTCTCCCTCTCTCCCTCCCTCTCCCTCTCTTCCTCCCTCTCCCTCTCTCCCTCCCTCTCCCTCTCTTCCTCCCTCTCCCTCCCTGTCCCTCCCTCTCTCCCTCTCTCTCTCCCTCCCTCCTCTTCTCCTCCTCTCCCCCTCTCCCTCTCTCCCTCTCTCCCTTTCCCTTTCTCCCTCTCCCTCTCCTACTCCCGTACCTTCCTTCCTCCTTCCCTCTCCCTTCCCTTTTCCCCTTTCTGTCCTAATTTCTGGCTGCCATGACATGACCTGCTCCGCTCTGCTCTGCCATGGCCTCCCCCACCATAACAAACTAAAATCTCTGTAATTGTCAGTACTAAATGCTCCTCTCCTGTTTTCTCTGGTGCTTGGTCTGAGTCCGAGTAACGTGAAGATATGCTTTTAGTATTTGGACCCCACAGATGAGGAAACTGAGTGGCACACAACAACTGTGGTGAAGCCCCCAGGGCTGTAAGCAGGATCAGAACATGAGGATGGCAAATAAAGAGCCGTTGTGCTTAGCCCTTCACCTGCTCTCCAACCCTTGCTGGCCCTGGATGGCACCAGGCAAACACCAACAAGCTGTGGCCTCTCTCTCTCTCTCTCTCTCTCTCTCTCTCTCTCTCTCTCTCCTCTCTCTCTCTCTTTTATCTTTTCGAATTACTTGGTTCAAATAGTCTGCCACCATCAGGGCATGTTAAAAACAATTACAAGCTTATTCTTACAACCATAATTCTTATTAACTCATTATGAAGCCCATGTTGCCTAAATTAAGCATAAAAGACTCCTCAGACTGGTTCCAACTGAAATAGCAAGGTACATGGCTGGGAAGATAAAGGGTCCTGTTTCTTAGATTGCAGTGTCTCTCAGTGTGAGGGGTTAATGCCATTCGGTGACAGATGGTGATGAAGTTCTGAGATGAAGAAATGAAACCATGTCATAAGTGACTTAGGCTTTCATGCAGGTTCTTCTGGGTATTGCTTGTTATAAATCAGCTTTTTGGGATATTCAGATTTATAGGTCCTACAAATAAAGGTCAGGGTTTTCTATAACAATCATGATTTTTTTTTTAGGACAAGTGAGAGGGAATCAACTAGAACTGTATTAGGCCCGAGGCAGAGGAGGGGATGACTGCTCATGCCATGTTTGCTATCTTAGCCAGTGTTCTATTGCTGTCAAGAGACACCATGATCACAGTAACTCTTATAAAAGAAAATATTTCATTGGGACTTGCTTACAGTTTCAGAGGTTTAGTCCATTATCATCCTGGCAGGAAGTATGGCAGCATGCAGACATGGTGCTGGAGTAGGGACTGAGTGTTCTACACCAGGATCTACAGGCAGCAAGAAGAGAGCCTCTGAGCCTGGCTTAGGCTATTGAAACTCTGGAGGCATAGCTCCGGTGACACAAAGCCACTCCCTCCAAACCCTCCTCAAGTAGCTCTGATTAACAAACATTCACACACATGGGGCCACTCTTATTCAAACCACATTTGCAAAGATCTGGAACAAATGGAACAAGTGTGACAGCCATGGTTCAGAGGAGACAAATAATCTGGAAGTGTGTGTGTGTGTGTGTGTGTGTGTGTGTGTGTGTGTGTGTCCACACATATATGAAGGTCAGAGGACAACCTTGGGTATTAATCCTTGCCTTCCAACTTGTTTAAAACAGGATCTCTCTCTCTCTCTCTCTCTCTCTCTCTCTCTCTCTCTCTCTCTTTCTCTCTCTCTCTCTCATCTCTCATCTCTCATCTCTTCCTCTTCTGCATATTCCAGGCTGGTTCCTGAGCCTCCTGGGGTTATCTGTCCTCACTGCCCACCCTCCTATAGAGAGACTTACACTGTAGTACCCAGATTTTGTGTGGCTTCTGGGCACCTAAATTCAGGTAAGCAGGCTTGGGCAGGCAGCAAGTACTTTACTGGTATACTGAGCCATCTCCTCACCCCAGCCTGGCAATTTTCTTTATGTGTTAAGAATAGCACTAATCTTTACATTTCTATGTATTTAGCTATCAGAAATTAAAGCCTATGTTCATATAAAAACTTATACTCAATATTCATGGCATGGTTATTCCTGAGTCAAAAACTGAAAACAGAAATAATCTCTAACATCAGAGACAATAGAGCACCTCCTCAGTGGGAGAAAACCGTAAATATTGATGCAGGACTAGGATGAACATATCGCAAGTTCATTACGCTGAGAAGAAGAAGCCAGATAAAAGGGACAAGAAAATGTATAATTCCATTTATATATAGAAAAAAAAAAACCCTAAACAATGACAGAGTAAATCAATGGTCCCTTGGGGACTGGGTCCAGAGAAAATTTTGGGGATTTATACCTTTAGTGTCTTCATCGTGATTTCATAAATACACATCCATTACTCAATGGACATGCAAAATTAACATTGCTTGTTATATGCTAATCATACCTCAAATATGCTTCATAACCAAGAGCTGTTAAAATCAGGGACAAGTTGAACCAGGGATTTAAAGCTATCCTAACACTGCCTCTCGATTCTGCTATAGGACAGCCCTGCACAGTGGGCTCATTCTGAATGACTGCACACAGGGGACATAGTGGCTAGTAGCCCTGGGAACATAGTTGCTAGTAGCCCTGGGAACATAGTTGCTAGTAGCCCTGGGGACATAGTGGCTAGTAGCCCTGGGGACATAGTGGCTAGTAGCCCTGGGGACATAGTGGCTAGTAGCCCTGGGGACATAGTGGCTAGTAGCCCTGGGGACATAGTGGCTAGTAGCCCTGGGGACATAGTGGCTAGTAGCCCTGGGGACATAGTGGCTAGTAGCCCTGGGGACATAGTGGCTAGTAGCCCTGGGGACATAGTGGCTAGTAGCCCTGGGGACATAGTGGCTAGTAGCCCTGGGGACATAGTGGCTAGTAGCCCTGAGAACCTCTCTACAGTTCAATAACCTGAGAATAGTCCTTTCCTCTTCCAGCCCCAGCTTGGGGAAGCCCACAGAGAGACTCTATGGTCAGCTCCTGCCATGCGCCTTCCCTGAGGCCAATCAATAAAGCTGCTGCAGGTGTTGCTAAACTTGTGCTGTTGGTGTTTCCAGAGTAACAAAGACCCAAATATATTCACAGAAGAGAACTCTTGCAAGCCAAGGGTTTGCAATTCCAACTTTTGACTCTTCTGCCCTTTTTAAGAGGGCTGTAAAATAGCACATGTAACTGTGTGCAGATGTTATAGTTTAACCAGAGCACACAGTCAAAGAGGTTTTATTGTGGCAAAAAACATGGGAAACCTAGGGGGAAAATGTAAGACCTCTGGGAACCCCAAACCACCCACCTTAGGTTGTCATTTACTCTGACTACTTTAGAATGTTTTTTTTTTCTTTTTTGGACATTGATTATATTCATTTTTAATTGCTGTATACTATAACTAAAAATAGTACTTGTTTATATTCCGACAATTCCTATAGGCTAGACATAGCTCATTTGGGTCTGCAGCCCAGGTCCCCGAGCTGGGTCATGTGCTCAGTCAGGGAGGCTGTTTTATGTTGTCACTTTAGAATGACCTAAACATTCCCTTCCCATGATCGGAGTCAAATCTGATAAAGTGACAGCCCACATGCCCCATTCCCTTCCACCTACCCGCAAGATCCCCACTTCAGAAATCAAAGTCCAGCTTCCCACTGAACCTGTACGTGGAATCAAACTGAACCTGTACGTGGAATCAAAGCCGTCTTAAGCTTTCAGGCATCTGTTGCTAATAAGTCCAGTTTCCACCTTTTAAAAATTAACCTCCCATTTCCCTTTTGAATGGAGATGCCTTCAGCATCATTCTTACTTGGATAATTTGCTCCAGTTCTCCTCCTTATTTCCCTTACCTGCATTTGTTTTCATTCATCTGCCTCCTCTTGTCATGCAAATGTAAAGCCCATTCCAGACGCTGAGGTTCCATAGCAACATAAATTCCAGGCTATTGAAAGCTAAGAATATTCAAAGTGCCTACCTGACAGTGCTGTGGTGGTGATCAGTAACTGGTACACAGCTGTGCAGCTATGTGCACAAGGGATCTAGACTGAGACGTATATTCTTAGGCTGTTTCATAACTGTGTCATTGTCACTTGCACAAGCCTAAGTGGCATGGCATGCATGCAGACTACCCCCGACTAAGCATTGTTATGGGGTGCATGGCTGTGTATGTCATGTATTATGCACAATATCAGACTTGTAGCTAATTCTCTATAAATTTATGAGTAACTCCCGGTTCCTCCTCCCACTTCACTCAGAACTTAATCCTCTCCAGTTGACGGCCAGCCTGAGTTCCAGAGCAAGTCCTGTCTCCACAGACAGACAAATAGAGCTACTCTCTCCTGTGCACTGGTCTCTGCAGCATGAAATGGTGATTTATCAGACATTTGAACAAATGGATTTACAACAAATAACCATTACGTGTGCTGTGTTTTGTTACTTTCTTGGCAATATTTTTATTTTAAATATATATTTGACATCTTCATTTATAAAGAATCAGGAAGATTGATATTGTGGATAAAAACGTGGGAAACCTAGGGAGATGAAAAACCTATGGGAACTCCAAACCACCCACCTTAGATTGTCATTCACTCTGCCTACTTTAGAATGTTTTTTTTACATTGATTATATGCATTTTTAATTGCTGTGTAATATTACTCAAAAAGCACCTGTTTGCATCCCTCCAGTTCCTATAGGTTAGACATAGCTCCTTTTGGTCTGCAGCCCAGGTCTGGGTACATGAGGGTATTTTGTCATCTGAAGTTTGACTAGAGCTATTTCTGGACAGAATGCTTTTGCTCAGCCTGCGTGATAGGAGCCCTTGGTTTCTTACTGACTGTAAACAACTGTAAGCTGGAGGCTGCCCTCAGGACCTGAAATACCCTGGCCCTCTCCGCAGACATTCACAACATGGCTGCTTGCTTCTTCGGGGCTGGCAGGAGAGTCTTTCTACTATGTCAAGACTGGGACTTAGAAACAAAATGTTGTCAAGAGTTGTCCTTTTGAAAACGTCTGTCATCATCTGTTAATTGAGAGAAAGTTTCAAGTCACAGCTGGACTCCAAGGCAAGGGTGAGCCAATGGTGGTGTGAAGGATGGAAATAAACAGGGAGCCCACGAGGCTTAGAACTGACCCAGAAAACCACCTCTCTGGTCCTGAAATCTGCCGAGCTGCTCCCTGGGATGCACAGAACTCTACGTCCTCACCTAGCATGAGCTTGGGGTGGCATGGAACCCAAAATCTCTCTACGTGGAAGAGCAAAATGATCAGAAGCAGGGCCTTTTGTGTCTCGATAAGAAGCACCAGGTACTGTAAAGAGCTCTGGGATAGATGGAATCCTGGCATTTCCACCTGGACCAAATACAAACGCTGCCGACTTTATCAAGGTTCTCAGTTACTATCAGTCAGCTTCCATTTTACCTCATCCTGACCCACATGAATCCCTTCACTGCTGGCTCAGGGAGGACAGACCTGAGCGTGTTCCTATCCCCTTTGTTGCTCAACTTCTATGAACACTCAACAGTGTAGAGCCCTGTTGCTGTAACAGTGATTTCTGTGCACAAAGACTAGTGAACCCTTACACACATTCCAGAACTTTCTCTCTTGCCCTTCCTAGCTCTTTTCTTTCTCCTGTTTTCTCTGTTTCATTGCAGCGCTCCCATATGGTAACGAGTACAATGAATTGTATTAACTCCTTTATGCTAGGCAACTTATTTTACAAGCACTACAGTTAAATATTAATAGAGTTCATAGGTTATATATCAGTGTAAGGAAGATGTCTGTGGTCTTCACTATGACCCGATCTGAGGATCAGCAGGGCCTTGGACCTTGAGAAGCACTTAAAAGTGGAGAACCAATTTACTGGCATAGTCTAGCTGCTGAGACCGAGTTTCTTACAGTTTTTGGCTCCTAGTTCCTTGTTCCAATTTCAGTATCAGTATCTTTACATCTCAAAGTATCACATTACATCAGTATCTGATTTCTGTTGCAGTGATAAAAGTCAACTTAAAGGATGTAAGATTCATTTTTGGCTTCCCGGTCCATCATTAGGTGGAGAATCATGGCAGAAAGTACATCATGGAACAAAGCTACTCACTCACCTCACAGTGAACATAAAGAGATGTAGGTGGCCTGAGGATAAAATACATCCCAATGATCTCCTTTTTCTCTGGGGCATGGAATTGTGCTACCAGAGGAATGGGCATGGGACTGGTGAGCTGGAGCATGCTCAAACCCTTCAAACTCTCTCCCTGTCTCCATGCCTGCTTTGGGGCATGTAACCATGACACTCAACTAGGCTATCACAGGCAGTTTTTATACCCAGCACCTGGAACTCCTCTCCACATTAATGACACATCTCATTAGCCTTCAGCCAATGACCTTCCTTCCCTGAATATTCTCACCCACTTCCCCCAAAAACTATACAATTCTTGGTTCACCCCAAATAAAGTTTATGCATTCAAACCCACCCCCAATAAAGAAATATGGATGAGCCAAGCTCATCTCAGATAACTGCTTCTTTAGAGATCATCTGGGAAGGCTTTCTCCCCCAACCCACATTTACTTCCAGCAGAGCAGGATCCTGCTCATTCCAGACTCCACTTTTCTCTCCCACCTGGCATACAGCAGCATTCTGATGCCCCCAAGGGAAACTCAGACTGTGGACCAAATCATTCTGCCTTGTCATTCCCAAGCTGGTGTATTGGCAGTGTCTAGACACCTCCAGAAGAAAGGCAGAACTCGGTACCACATTCCTCCAAATAAGCCCCACCTCCCAAAATTTCTACTTCCTCCCAAAAGCCTATTGTGCTAACTCCATTAATAGATAAATCCTCCTTGATGCAGTCACCTCCCAAAAGCTCTACTACTAAACAGTTACACTAAGGACCAAGTCCTTAATATATGAGACTAGGAGAAATAATTTGGTTCCAAGATTACCTCCATATATCCCCATCTCTTAACTAAATCACATCTTTAAAACCCCTTTTTGCTGTGTACAGTGACATTCATAGGTTCTAAGGACTATGAACTGCATGTTTCTGGGGATCATTATTTAGTTGACTTCAGATAGATTTGTATGTTTGTTTTCGGTTTTGTTTTTCAAGATGGGTTTCTCTGTGTAGCCCTGGCTGGCCTGGACCTCTCCCTGTAGACCAGGCTGACCTTGAACTCAAGAGATTCACCTCCCTCTGCCTCCCAAGTACTGGAATTAAAGGCATGTGCTACCACTACCTTAAATGGATTTATGAACCTTTGTCTGAACTTCTGGAGAATGAAAAGTAGCTGAGACCAGAATGCATCGATTTGCTATATAGTTACTGCAATGTGGACATAACCTGCTACAAACTTCACTGGCTTTGATTTAAAAGGCCTCTGACCCCAAATCCACAAAACTGGCAGACCTGAACTTAGGGAGATCCACAGAATGCCAACCCAGAAAACCAGAGAGTTCTAAAGTCTAAGGAGCCTTTGGTGATCACTAGCCAGCCCTGCCCTGCTACCTTGGCCATCAGGAAACCAGGTGAGGAGAGCTGATTTTCTGGGGTCATAGACATGCTTGGAGGAGGTGAAGAGAAAAAACAATTCCCAACTCTCTTCTCAGCTCAGCACTGCCTTCCTTCTGCAGTGTGCAGTGATGGGATGTCAGACCCTTTGTCTCCAGTAGATCTAGAGCTCCTTGGGGGCATGAAAGAGGTATCAGCAAACTGTTGTGCTAAGATTTAGTAAACATATTAGATTTCAGTCAATATGGTATTTGTCTCCAGTACTCAACTCTCCTGTCAGAGATGACACATAAATAAATGGGAATGGCTGTATTCCAATAAAGCTTTATTGACAAGCACAGGCAGTAGGCCAATTTAAAATAAAAACAGAATTAATAAATGATTACTATAGGGCCAAAGATGAGCCTCATGCAAACTTGTTCAACCCTCACAGTTTAGATGGCATTCTTTATGATGATCATATTGTGGCTGAAAAGGCTGAGCTTCAGTTGTTGGTAACCAGTAGAAAAATAAAAGATGTATGTTTTTAAATATGGTCTTAGGTAGTAGAAGCTGACCTCAACTTAACTATGTTACCATGACAACTTCAAACCGTTGACCATCCAAGGTGCAGAGATTACAGGCCAGTTCCATGTGTGCCATGGACCCAACTGAGGACTTTCTGTGTGCCAAACACTTTCTACTAGGCTAGATCTCTAAATGTCCCTAAAGGATACATTTCAAGCTACAAAGCTGGAATGAGGATCCTTCAGTTTGGCTGCTCCATTTTTCACCTCCAGTCTATAAAGGTCCCCAACCCTGACTACAAGTAGAACCTCTGACCAAGTACAGCACATAATCTGAAAAAGTCCACTTAGTACGTATTGTTGGCATTCCACCTACAGTTCTCCAGTTTTAAACTATGGTCTGAATCTGTTCTAGTGCTGGAGAGCTTGCCCTGGTGGTATGGATAAGGGAGAGCCAGGGGGCTGACAAGCTCAGTAGCACCCAGGTCCAGATCCAGGGCTTTGAGTTGGCCCATCCCCAAATCTACATCATCTGTGAACTGTTGAGATGCATGAAAGGGACAGTCCTGCTGATCCAAAGTGCTGCAGGATCTCCATGACACAGGGCACAGGCAGCAAGGAGGCTTCCCCGTGAGGACCCAATATTGATGGTGTCACAGAAGCCAGAGACCTGGAGCCAGACCAATGACTCATTGCAAGGAACACTTGTAAGTGAAGATGTGTGGACAGAGGGATATACTGTGGGACACACTGTGACAAACTACTATGCTTCCATGAAGAGATGTTTTGTTTCGTTTTTTTTTTGTTTGTTTGTTTATTCTCTCTCTCTCTCTCTCTCTCTCTCTCTCTCTCTCTCTCTGTGTGTGTGTGTGTGTGTGTGTGTGTGTGTGTGTGTGTGTGATATTATTTGGGGGGGGGAGGCTGTGAGGATGGAGGATAGATATGAGGGGGCAGGGAGATGAGTGGCACTGGGGTGCATGATGTTAATATTACAGACAGTCAATAAAAAGGTTTTCAAAAGAGAGTAACCCTGCTGTGAGCTAGCATAGGAGGAAGAGGAGGGAACTGAGGAGGGGGAGGGACTGAGGGAGGGAAAATGAGAGTAAGACATTAGTGATATACAACACGTTTTGCTTTAAAAGAAAATCAATGCACGGAATCCTCAACATTTACAAAATCTATAAACTAGAAAAGCTGTGTACGTGGTTATTATAAAAAGAACTTTCGTTTGAATATGAGGGTTCTCTAGAGTGCTCCTAAGTGCCTTTGCTTGAAGGGGACTCTGAGAAGCAGGAGCCTGAAGCCCTCCCTGGACAGTAACATGTTTGGTGCTACTGCTTGTTAGCAATTAACAGAGAGAAAAATGTAAAACCTCTCCAGTTACCATGTAGATGAGGAAGTGGGTCTCATCATCCTCCGTGCTGCTGGCTGTCCCCAACAGCTCCAGGAAAGATTGGGACAACAGGGAGCCTGCATCAGCACATGCCCTGAGGACCTCAGCAGGCTACAGTCAGGCTTTCAGGCAAACATCCTGGGAATGGTCCCTCACTGTTCTCTGTGAATGAATAGAGTGGAGGGGGAGGAAGGAAATTGCTTCTATGGCTGTCACTGACTCAGACAGATCAGCTTTGTCTCCAGCAAAAGATGAATTAAAGCCGTCCACCATCAAATCCTTGTTACCATGAGCAGAGCCTTTTAAGACTTTGGATTTTTCATTTAAATAGAACATGGGGGAAAGCAGCCCATCTGAAGACAACAGTAATGGGACAAATGCTCATGTCCTTAGATTTAGCAAGGAAAATGCACAGTGTGCTCCGTTAGTTTTGAATAACCAAAATAACAAATTTTGAGGCCAGTGGGTTCCAAATGTTACACGAGATATATTTATATTGGAATCATTCCTTATTTATATAAAACCTAAGTCCAACCAGGCATCTCTTCCCCCAGTCCTTATCTCCTCACAGCTGGCCCTTGGGCCCTAGGATAAAGATGCAGTTTGAGTTTCTTTCTATTTAGATACATAGCATAGTGCCATGGTGGAAGGCCCAACTGGGGGCACTACAAACAGAAGCTCCATCTCCATCCTGTGTGCTGTGGACAGTGGGCCAGCATTTGAGGTGTTTGTTTCCTTTTTAGAAGCAAGAATAAGGTGTGGCCCTCAATACAGTGGGAAATTCTCCGTGGAGATTTGTGTGCATTTCTAGAATCTCCTAGCATTGACTGTTATAAACTTTATGTTTTGTATAATTACACTATTGTATATGCCAGCATCATCAAACACAAGGTCTTTGAACCAACTCTGTGTTAACACGTTTTGCCCTTTGGGGTGGATACAAAAAATTCTAATAAACTAGGAAGTTGTTGAACAACAGGAATATATTTATCCCTTGTATGGGGAATAGGACATCTGAGACCAGAAAACAACACTCTAGCAAAACTCTAGCTGGTGAGTGGGCACCTCATGGCGGTTATTTACTATGTTCTCACAGGAAAGAAGGAAGGAAGCAAGCCAGTCAACTTCCCTGAGTGCTTTTGTTATTGTTGTTGGTTTGGCTTGGTTTTCTTTTTTGTTTTGTTTTGGTTTTGGTTTTTTGGTGGAGAATGAATCCCCTTCTAAGTTAGTTCTCATGACTGACTTAGTCACCCCTCCCAAAAGCCATACCTCCAATTAGCATTTCATTCAACATTAAGATTTAACATAAATTTTGGACAAATGCAAACATTCTATTTGTAGCGCAACTCCCTTGGGGCTAAGAAAAACTATGAATTTCTCAGGCCGACATACCTAGATGTTTCTGAGAAATAGCCTGGCCTAGGTTAGCATTTAAAGTGATCTCTCGCCATCACTAAAATGAAATGAGTCTTTAAACAATCTAGCATCACTCAGCTGCAATCAGATAACAATGCCCCCCCCCTCCAAGGTCCTCCTACCACACAATTGTTCTGAAGGCATGTAGCACATGAATATATGCTAGCCCTTCAATATGTTGTTGCCAGGGGCAGGGAAACAAAAGAGAACCAGTTTGCCCTTCTACAAAGCTGCCTGCAGGCACCATACAACGTGGCATCATTTCACCAAAGAACTGAACAGAGGACTCAAATTCAGCCTCTAGTCTCTGCCCAGGGAAGAAGTGCTGAGCCTGTCTATCACTTTGACAGGTTCCAGGCTTCTTGCCAAGGGCCTCTTCAGTTCACACAGAGACAAGCCAAAGCCATGAGCTTTGGTTAGAAGTTCCAACTTTGCCTGGAAGAAAATCTAAGGCAGAAAACAGTCAAGTGACTCTGCCACAGTTTTGCTCCGCAGTATGAACTGTGTACTGTCTCCTCTTGCTAAAAACAAGCCAGCTTCTAGAAGCCTTTACTTACTTTATCAAGAAGGAGAGGAATTTCCTACATGTCTGTTCTGCATCTGAAGCAGCCCCGCACCTGAACCATCAATTATTTCCGTATCTGCCCCATTGATATTTGTTCAGTGCCTACCCTGTAACAAGAGCTATAGGTTTAACAATGAGCAAAATGGGAGAGCCCATATTTTAGTGGGGGAATCCAGACCCTAAACAGTGAAGGTATTAAATTCTATGCTGTAAAATGCAAGAGCTACAGGAGGAAACATGTCTGAGAGGAAGAGGATGGGTAGGCAACAGGAAATGCTGCCACTTCAAAGAGTTTTCCTCAAGAGGAGAGGCCTTCGTGCCTCTCCAGAGCATAGAACCTGAATAGAGGTGCACCCATAGCCACCTTCAAAGGCACTCCCTCAGCTAAGGCTGAATCTCATACAGCTGTAGAACATCAAGTGTCCAGAGCAACCACACCTGTGTGTGCTGTCTGGTCCTAGGGTCAAGTCCACAGCCAGGAATCCTCACCTCCCTTCTCTGTTTCCTACATGCTTTCTGACCTGTAGATCTACTTCTGACTTAACTTCACTGGCATCCTTTCTGTTGTTTTGTATACAATGAGGAGCTCAGAGAAGTACACTTTAGCTAGGACAAGAATTAGCTCGAATATATGCATTATACTGCTCTCACATGTCCAGAAAAATTCCCAGTCTCCATAAGTCCCCTCTCCCCCAGAACACTTCCCCAAGGAGATTACATAGAAAATGAAACAGATATGAGCTGTCATTTGTTCTGAGCAAGAGACAGCTGCAACAAGGGAATGCATGTCTCAGCTCACTAGTCTGGACACAAATAAACAGAAACCAGGAAGCCAGATTACAAGAGACAGGCCAGGATGTTTGGAGCTGTTCATGCCTCAGTATCCAGTTATCATATGCAGACCAATGAGGGAATAATTCCATGAGTCTTCTCATTCCAAAAAAACACAATTATGCATGTTTCTCCCTCCACAAATTACACATAGAAGGCAGCTCTTCAGAAAGAGGTCTATGCGGTGCAGGGGTGGAGGTCAACTTCCTCCCTTCGTAGGAATTCACACCAGGCAAATACTTGTTACACTTTTCTGGTGCCTCCAGCCATCATTCTGATACAAATTTCTCCCTTGTCTCCATGGGTGTATCAGGACTTAGCAGAGAAGCATCTTATAGTTACAAGCACTGAAGCAACATTCGCAACCCTAACATCCTTGGAAAATGATGGCAAGTGTCCATTCAGAATGACCCAGAAGGCAGAGGCAGGGCTGCAATCCAGACTTGTGGAGGATGCCAGGGGCCTGGTACTTTGGGTTCTCAGGTTAATTACTGCTGTAGCCTCAGGGGGAACATTAGTGGGTTGACACTTCCAGCTTAGCCTTTGCACTGACCACCTGTTCTTGTGTCCAGAACAGAAACATCCGCAGGAAGATGGCTACAGATATTTGAAGTGAGCAACCTTGCATCAGGCAGAGGAGGCTACACGAAAGACACAGACAGGGCTTGGAGAGCATCTACTGCAGTCTGCAACTCTGCATTGAGGTGAACTTTTTATTAAATCCTCTTGCACACAATGTGCTTGTGTGTGTTTGTGTTACCACAAGGATGTTATGTGTTACCACAACATAGGATGGTTGTTCGAGTTTTGCTCCATTTTTGTGATTAAACACTCTGACCCAAAGCAACTGAATTGGGAAAGGGTTTTACTTGGCTCCCACTTCCCAGTCACAGTGCAGCACTGAAGGAAGTCAGGGCAGGAACTCGGGCAGAAACTTGAAGCAGAAAGCCTGGAGTAATGCGACTCACTGGTTGGCTCACAGACAGATCAATGTTCATCTAGTTTTTTATATAGCCAGGACCACATGCCCAGGGATCGGTGCTGTCCAGTGGAGCAGGCCCCTCCCTACATCAGTTGACAATCAAGACAATGACCCACAGACAAATCTGATCTGAGCAATCCCTCAGCTGAGAGTTGCATCTCCGGGGAGCCCTTTCTGTGTCAGGTTGACAGCTAAAGCTAACTAGAACAATGGCCAAAGGAACTATGGTTTAAAAAGAGAGAAGCATTGTGTAGACTGCTGGAAGTTTCTAGTTCAGTCTTTCACCTAACAGAGAATGTGCTGCCTGTGTCACAGGGAACTGACTGATACTGTTGTGTCAGCCTTGCTGAAACTAGCCTATCTGAGACTGAAACCCAAATTTCCTGTGTGGTTCAGAGTCTTGCATGGTCTCACTCTTCTTATTTGAGTGTCCTTGCATGCTCTCCACCCTCTACATATGCTCAGACTTCAGTGACCCCTCTGAAGGTGGCATACTGCCCCTAACATGTGGTCTTGGCAGGGGTGGAGTTCTCTGCCTGCCATGCTTACTTCACCCTCAGCACCACCATCACATGTCCCAGTTCTTGCTTTGTTTTGTCAGACCCATCCCCGAGGTCTTAGAGTAGACACTGTGCCTGTAGGGAGGCCCGATGATTGGATGGGGCAACCATGAGGTTACAATTGCAGTACTCTTTGCATGCATCAGTGTTAGGAGTCTCGAGCATACAAAGTAGGAACTCTACTGGGAGCCTGCAAAACATAGGCAAGTTCTTTAACTCATCAGTCTTGTGAAAAATAAACAAACAAACAAACAAACAAAAAACCCAAAGGCTATTTATTTGAGGATGGGTATATAGCAGGAAGGAAAGGGAATAAGGAACAAGAAAAGACAGGAAACAAACATCAACACAAAAGCAACACTAACCAATAAGGTAGACAGATGTACAGTCCACCTAGTGGAATACTATTCAGCCATGAAAAATGATGGTGTATATGTGCTATTTTTCACATGATGTATTACTGACTTTAAGCAGAACTGTAGAATAGCACCACATACTCAGTACTGCTCCATCTGTATCTTCAATGAAAACTCAAATGTGTTTCCACAAGCACTTTTGTGTCACCTGACTTTTCTACATCAAATTTGGCAAAGGGCCTTGACCTTGAGGGCAAGCTGAGTCACGCACACCCAGTTGTTCTGATAAATGTTCCTCTCAGTTCCTTCATTTTCCCCTAATGGAGAGGAAAACATGTCATAACTAGAACGGATAATGGGAGCATGGAGCGATCCACAGCAAGGGAGAACTCAGAGCCTAATTGTGCTCTCCAGGCCTCTCCTCTTTGATTGTAACTCGGACTGGATGATTACTCCTTCAGCCTCCTCGCTCCTCCCTACACAGGGTCCCATCTCACTACAAATATCAATGGAATCAAGCAAGGACAGAACACACACACACACACACAAGTCAAATTTCAAACTGAAAAGCATCTACCTTGTCATTCACTGGGAGTCCTCCCAACTCACAGGTCATGAGGCACCCTGTCAGATCTGTCATTAAGACAGACAGAAAAAGAAAGAAAGGAAGGAAGGAAGGAAGGAAGGAATGAAGGGAGGAAGGAAGGAAGGGAGGGAGGAAGGGAGGGAGGGAGGAAGGGAGGAAGGGAGGGAGGGAGGGAGGGAGGGAGGGAGGGAGGAAGGGAGGAAGGGAGGAAGGGAGGAAGGGAGGAAGGGAGGAAGGGAGGAAGGAAGGAAGGAAGGAAGGAAGGAAGGAAGGAAGGAAGGAAGGAAGGAAGGAAGAAAGAAAGAAAGAAAGAAAGAAAGAAAGAAAGAAAGAAAGAAAGAAAGAAAGAAAGAAAGAAAGAAAGAAAGGGAGATCTTACATCTTAGCCTGAATCAAGTGGAGATGAGCATATGTTTGAGTGTGCTGAAAGACCTCCCTCTATAGAAGAGTCCAAACATATCAATAAAAGCAGCTTCAGACACACACCATAGAGAAAAGCTGCTAATTCCTGATATTACCATGGCTATCTATTCATCTGAGACTTTTGTTCAGAGAAGGCAATTGCTTGGTGCCGTTACACAACACAATCAAGAGAATGTGCAAAGAATAGGAAGGGACATTCTCAGCTGAGACTCAGACAAAGGAGCTGCAGGAAAATGGGGCAAAGGGTTTTTCCTGGGACCCACTGCTTCAAATCACACAGAGAGAAGAGAGTCTGGCCTAGCTCCTGTCAGACATCATCCGTTCTCAGCACACTCCTGCAGATACATTACAATTTGAAAGAGTCAGGCAGAAACCTTTTAAGAAGGACACTTTACAGCAAGACTCTGCTGCCTTCTCTAAAGACAGTTTTGTTCTTAGTTGGGTCCTTGGAGAAAATGCATAAAATCAGAGTTTAACCCTTAAAAGAAGGATCTTTGCAGTCCAAAGGCCTGGGTGTTTGAGATCCCTGCTGTCCTGACAAAACTCAGTGACACTTAGCAACTAGCTGGCACTCCAAACCAGCTCTTCCCATGTGTGGAGCGAGAGACCACAAGCTCACAGGCATGGGTGGGTGTGACTCTGACTGGCTCTGAGCTGGAAAAGGAAACGCTGTAGCATCACCAGTAGCAGAATTAGTAATGCAAGAACTTCTGCAAGGAAGCAGAGGGCTGAGAGCTGAGCAGGAGCAGAGGCACTCCCAGACATCTAGATAGATGCTGATCAAGATATTTAAGAAAAAAAAATTCTAAATAAAGGATCTAATTTATATTTGCACAACTCAGCAGCGATTGTTTCATGATGACAAAGAAAAGAACCCCAGTAAGTTCATTGGGACAAGGGACTAGGGTACATTGCGGGGACTATAGACATCACCATTGTAATGTTTTCATCACTCCCAAATGGAAATCCCTGCAGCCCCTGTATGCAACTTCTTCCTAGTCCTCGTCTTCCCTAACCCATGCTTTCTATTCTCGTGGCTTTTCCTGTTCAGATCCTGAATGAGGAATCAAACTGTGTATATCTGTCTCTGGCTTAATTAATTGAACATAAAGTTTTTAAGGATTTTCCAGGTTGTTGCATGTTATAGTACTTTAGCCCTTTTTGTGACTATATAATATTCCATTGTGTGGATATACCATATACATTTATCCAACCACTTGAAGGATACTTGAGCTGTTTCTTTCCCATTTGGACCGTGTAAATGGTGCTGCTATGAGCACTCAAGGTATTATCTGAGCATCTATTTTTAGTTCAATTTTTGGTTATGTACCTGAGAATAGAAATGATGGGTTATCTGACCATTACGTCCAGCCTTTTGAGGATTCATCTAACATAATTTTAACAACCATGAGAGCAATAGAGTTTATCTTTCCAGAAAGATCCATGAGATAGCTATGGAGCTCCATTGTTCCATCCATGGCCATGTACTCATCCCTGAAACAGTCCCTGTGGGGAGGAAGGTGGGGCACCCTGGTTGTGAAGATGTGTCTATGTTTACAGTGAGAAAAGCACCTTCTTCGAATGGCATACACAGGCATAGACGTCAGTCAGAAATCAAAATTCGGGCCTGAAGAGGCGACTCTGTTGGCACACGTTTGATGTGCACCATGAGGGCCTGAGTTGATCAGGGTCCTAGCACCTGGGTACGACAGGGTGTTACTACAATTCCAGACCAGGGAGACAAAGACTGGTGGAGCCCTGGAGCCCACTGGTGGGCTAGTCCAGCTGAATAGGTGGTCTCCATGTCCAATGAGAGACATTGCTTCAAAAAGTAAGGTGGAGAGCCTTTGAGAAAGACTCCCAATGTTGACCCCTTCCCTTCACATACACACTCCCACATGTACACATGTGCACAGACACAAGAACACATGAACATATACAACATATAAACACATAATCAACATTCTTTCTATAGGAGAATAATGAAGAGAACATGAAAGAAGATAATAAGAAGTGTCTACTGCACAGACAGAGCAATGAAATCACTGCTCTTGACAGTGACATAGAGTGTGTGGCTGCTGAAGAGTCAACGTTTGACAGTACTTTACAGGGAGCACACAGGAGAAAACTGGGGCCCAGGGGACTTCAGTCTCTCACTCAAAGTCGCACAGTGAGAAAAATGGTTGAGAACAGATTTGAGCCTTCATGTCTCCAAAGCTAAAGTCCCTGTCTTTTCCTCCGTCTCAAGCTGGTATTTGACAGAGTAGCAAGCATGAAGTAATCTCGATGAGCTCTTTAGTGATCTTCTTAGTACTGACCGTTCTGAGTACCAGGACCTGCACATGCATCTGTCCAGGTCCACTGATGCAAGCCCCTTGGCGGTATGCTTGAACGTCTGCAACCCTCTGCCTCCCACTCTATGGTACATGAAGCCAAAACAAAGACATGCTTCATCCTCATAGAAATCAAAGACTGTATCCCTCATCAAGCAACAGATCTTGTAGACTTGGTCAGATCTCCAGCATCTCACCAGGGCCTCCTGCACTGGGCACTAGGAAGTTAGTACTTTTAAAGAGCACAAGAAAATACGTCCCTACTTTTGGCTCCTTCAAGAGAGACCTTTGGCCATTGGTCACACTATTTCTCTTGACTAGAAGAATATCTGATGTGATTCAGGGCCACGGGACTCTGGTTCAGAAACGCCTGGGACCTGACCCCTCCGTGCTCAGCTCAGTTGCTAAAATGGTGCCATGTCTCCCTCCTCTGTCTGAGCTGGGAACAGGACACAACCCTGACAGTGCCAATCTCTTAATAGGATCGATGGGTTTTTTTCATGCACAATGCATCTCAGGGGATTGTTGTCATTTGTCTTCTGCAAATGACAGTCTTGCTCTGTGGGCTTCCTGGTTGCTGGGGGAGAAATGTACTGCACAGCTTGTCTCCAGTGATATTTCATAATTATACCAGAACCCCAATGTTAATAGAGCTGTCTTGCCAAATACACCCCAGATACCCAATGCCAAAAACAATGCCTCATAGCTCCCCATTCTCATGATGTGCTCATATTATTCTTAAGTATTCTTGTTCATGCACACACCAAAGTAGCCATTGTGGTTGTGGTAAAACCTCAGTCAGTAAAATGTTTGCCTGCCAAGCATAGGAACTTGAGCTCAATGCCCAGAAACAACTTAAAAAGGCATGGTGGTGCATGCTTGTGATCTTAGCACTGGAGAAGTAGAGAGAGGAGGAGCCCTGGACTCTCAGTCCAGCTAGAGTAGGCTAGTTAGTGAGCTGCTGGCTAATAAAAGACCCTGTCCCAAAGGATGGCATCTGAGGTTCTCTGAAGGACAGATGCACACAAGTGCGTGTACACACACACACACACACACACACACACACATGCGTGCACACATGCGCATACACAATAGCTCAGAACCTTATCTGAATTCTCTTCCAGTTGCCTTTGCAGACACCTTCATGCCACTCTGGGATGGTGCTGTAGTTTGCTTTCTATTGCTGTGATAAAACACCAAGACCAAAGGAACTTGGAGGAAAGAAGGTTTGCTTCTGTTTACATTCCACATCATACCCCATCTCTGAAGAAAATGGGGCAGGAACCTGGAGGCAGACATTGAAGCAGAGGTCATGGAGGAATGAATGTTGCTTATTGGGTTCCTCCCATGGCTTCATCAGGCTGCCTTCTTATACCAACCTCCACTCACACATCAATCCACACAGGAATAACAAATATCTTTAGTAGCTGCTTAATGTCCACAAGGCACAGTGCTACAGCATGGACAGTGTAGCACCCTCCCTGCTATTCATAAGTTCTCAACAATTTAGGTTTTTATTATAATGGTTATGTCTTGGCTCCTTAACTATTCATGAAGGATTTAAAGCAATGGACTGGATCTCACCCTTAATTATAACTGCAACTGACTGGAGACAAGAGGACAGGCAACGCCTCTACAGTAATTCACACTCTGTGGGACTGAGCAACTCACTTAACCCTACTGAGACTTTCTCCTAATTTGCAAAACAGCAGTTAGTTATCTATATACATCTATATATAATGCATTAAAATGGGTGATAAACAGTCATTGTGAACACGGCTACTAATTAGAGAGCAGAAGGTCCATGTATCACTGAAAGTTTCTAAGAGTCAAGAGTACATTTTCAAGTGTGTGTGTGTGTGTGTGTGTAAGAGAGAGAGAGAGAGAGAGAGAGAGAGAGAGAGAGAGACTGCAAGTGTAAGAATACCACATCATGTGTATAGAAGGCAGGAAGGCAGAGGACAGGCTGAGCATCCATCCATCTTGGTCTCTCCAAGCTCTCTCTTTTGCTGCTGGGAACCCAGGCTCAATGGCCCAGTGGCTTCCATGGCTGTTCCTGTTTCCACTTCCCATTTTTCCACAAAAACATGAGATTACAAATGCCCATTACTGTATCTGGCTTTCTGTGAGTTCTGGAGATTTGAACTCAAGTCCTGTTGCTTTCCAAGCATTTTATCCACTAAGCCATCTCCCCACCTGAGTGCATGTTAAGGATAGAGTGTGCTTGGTTCTTCATCATGGGAAGGATATTTCTGCAGAAGGATTTGATCAATTCCTTTAGGCCACTATATCCTAACTTTTTATTTCTGCACACACTGATCACACTGTGCAACAAGGGTTACATAGGTCAAAACAGGACTCAAGACTATACATTATTCTAATGGGAGGGAGTCATCTTCTAACTGTGAGTCCACAGGTGTACTCATTATATTCATTGCCCAGCATGCTGAGTTTGAGTCATCTCTGTTCACTCACACAGTTTTGGAGATATTTGGAGACTCTTGGCATCATTCCCTAAACACCAACACCCCTTGAAGTATGCTCTCTGACAAATAATCTTTTAGAAGTTCAAGGGAGACTTGTCCTTTGCTGAGGGAGACTTTGAAGCTCAATTACAAGCAGATGTGATATGGCAAGAAAAAGGAGGGAAACAGATTATCAGTTCTTGACCAATGTGATGGCAAGCACAAAGCTTCTAGGAAGGGTTTGTGCCAGGATGCATTCATTCCTAAAGGAATGAACCTCTCTCAAGCTTTAAATGTGTAAAACCTCAGGTGGAGATCATGCTGGTCACTCTTCTTCCTGGAAAATAAAATCAACCTCTAGGAATCATGTATCTGCTGTGCATTCGAAGACCTGATCTAAACAAGCATGAAGCACAGAAACCCACCAGGGGCTGTCCTTCCAAAGTCTTTCACATTTACTACCTCATGAATAGCAGAAAGCAACAAAACACTCTGGAAGAGTGATTCTGGGAAAATTCACTTCCATGTGGGAAGATGCATGAAATTTAAAAAAGAAAAAATGAAAGGAGTCTAGCAACACTCTAAACAATAGACAAAAGTGGGTTCTATCCTATCAGCATAGCACCTGGTGAGATCAGCACACACAGTTCTCCATAGCCCAGACTCCTCCCAAGCAAGACAGAAGATTGTGAACAGAACTACAAAGATATCAGACCACACAATCCATAAAGTGCTATGGCAGAGCCAGTAAACACTGTGTCTGCAAGGTCTGTATGTGGGGATGCGGCGTGCATGGCCTTGTTTACAACCTTAGAAAAAGGGGATCTCTCTCTTGTTGCAGAAATTTTTAATCCCTACATGGGGTTTCTACCCTGATTTTACCTTTTAGTTCCTGGTCTAAAGACACACACAGCCTTTATATTTACAGTAAGCCTTAAACAAGCACAAGAGCTAGTCAGATACCTACCTGATATATTATTAGAATCTACTTTCCTATTGATAACCCCAAATTATCACTTACTATGTTTCATCTGGGCTGCTCTTAAGCCAGCCCTCACAGCCACAATTTTGTGGTTCACCTAACCCATGGTGCCTTCTTCTTCCTCTTCCTCTTCATTTTCCTCCTCTTCCTCCTCCTCCTCTTTCATGGTTCTGCTCAACCCCAAAGTTCTGGAAACCTAAACCCCACCTACATTCTTTCTGCTCAGCTATTGACTGTTGGCATCTTTATTTACCAATCAGAAAGAACTTGGTGCAGAGTCACAGAACTATGTGCAGACTCTAAGTCTTGGGAGTCTGAACTTATGATTATAATAGACAACAAGAGCAAACCTCAACACTCCCTCCTGCTTCCAGTCCTCCCACCCTTCCTCCCTACATCTCTCCCTCCCTCCCTCTGCTCCATCACTTTCTCATCTGTTTTTACTTCTGAGAAAACTGAGATATAAAGAACAAAAAGAGGCAACTGTGGGATGCCCCTGCGACCTTAGCACTTGGAAGACAATGGTTGGAGGACTAAGTTGAAGCCAGCCTAGGCTATATAGTAAGTCCTAGACTAGCATGAGCAGCATAACAAGATCTTATCTCAAAAGGAAGGTATAAGTGAAAGGAATTTTCTTCACTCTTCAAAGCTAAGGAGTTGCAAAGCCATGATTAAAACTTGTCAGTCTGACCAAACAGCCTCAGTTAATTTTTATTACCTACTAATGTAAAAAATCCTGTGTCCTTTGTAATCCCTGAGCCCAGATGTTCAACCTTTACTGAAGGATAGATTTGGCCAGACTATGAGCCAAAGTGAAAGATGTTCTGACCCTCACTGAGTAGCAAAACAAAGGCAATTATTAAAAATGGGTAAGTCTCACCTATAGAACCATGGTCTTAGAGCACAAGTGTAAAATTCAACCCATCCAAGAACAATACTTCCATGTTTCTCAAACTGCAAGTGTAAAACTTATATATTTTCATAATTATTATCCCAGGAGATGAGGTTTATAGACTGGTGACTTTGTCCCCTTCACTGGGCAGCTTTGAAGAAAGGGAACAGACCGAGAATTTACTGTCAAGTACTATGACAAAGGTTTATAGCTCTCATCACTTCATCCACCAGTAACACTGAGATGAAGGAGTTGGTATCTCTGCTTTGCCAAGAGGAAAGTTGGGGAAAGGGGAGTTAAGTAGCTTGCCCAAGGTCACTCTCCACATCCTCCAAAGCAGTGGAGGTCAGCAGCTCTGAGCAAAGCACAAGCTTTGTTTCTGTCCTGGTAAGCAGCATGCTCTTCCTTCATCCCTGCCTCCTCTCCATCCTGAGCTCAGCAGGAATAAAGGTTCTCTTCCACTATGGTTCTCCTGCCCTTGGAAATTACAATGTGTTCAACTCAAGCTTTAATTATGTAAGAAGAAACGTGTGGTGGAAAAAGTCACACCTGAGAATTCTCCATGCAGAAGACAGAGCCCAGTAATATGGCAATACCTTTTGATAGAGTTTGGGATGATAGCAAAATTGCTGCTGTATGAATTGCATCTGCCAGGGAGAGGCTGTGTCAGCACTTTCTGAATAACCCTGGGACTTATTAAGTTAGCTTCAGAAGTTAGTTTGTGGGACGCCTGACTCGCCAGCAAGAAAGACACCACAATAGGATCCTTCTGCACACATTTATTGGGCTGCGCATTGACTGTGTAGGCGAAAGACTCCGAGCCCTGGGTCTCTCACTCTTATATACTATCAGTTCTCATCCACACACGGCAGGCCACGTCACCTCACCAGGTACGTAGCTTCAGCTAATCAGGGCAGCAGGGGCATATCTCCACCAAAATGGCTTCGCCAGTAACCTGGTACACCTGTGCAGCTCTCACGATGTTTATGGCTTATATTCAGATGTATGAGGAAGTCAGGTGCAAGTCATAAGACTTAGCTGCAGTCCCTGGCGCCTTTGGGACTGCCGCCACACCCGCTCCCCGCTAGGATAAGACCTAGCTTGTAAAATACCATTTTACCTTATGCATCCTTTAAGGAAACAAGTCAGTTATTCCCAGAACTCACCAAATTAAAACACTTACCATTTTTAAATTAAAACAACTTTTTATAATGTAATAATGTTGAGGTGACCCCTTCAATATTGGTAATTTTCAAGAGTGTTTTTAGAAGAAAAGCAGATATTAAATGATCAATCAGACAAAGCTCCACTTCTACCCAGGAGATAGAAAGCTTAAGGGAGCTTCCTCCCACCCCAAGGAGCAAAGGGAAGATGTAGTTCAAAGTTAAAAGTTTTCTTAACTGCATCCAAAAGCGAGGGTCGCACAACCCTCTTCCGGTCAGAAAAGCACAGGGGCAGCTGGGGCGCAGGGTCGGCTGACACTCGCCAGCTACCCACAACACCCGCCACAGGATCTTAAGACTTCTGGTGAGTGGAGCACAGCTTCTGCTCCAATCCAAGTGCTCGGGACCTGACACTGCATTAGTTAGGGAAGCAGAAACCGGCCTGAGTAGGGCCACAGGCCTCATCCAGCCGGATCAGCGCCGGGGTAGCGGGAGCGCAGGGTTGCCTGACACCCGCCAGCTACCCACGACCCCCGCCGCAGGATTTTGGGACTGCTGGTGAGTGGAACACAGCTTCTGCTCCAATCTTTAAACAGTGACAACGATAACAACTAACCCCAGAGATTACCAGATGGCGAAAGGTAAACGTAATAATCTTACTAACAGAAACCAAGACCACTCACCATCATCAGAACCCAGCACCCCCACTTCGCCCAGTCCAGGGCACCCCAACACACCGGAAAAGCTAGACACGGATTTAAAAGCATATCTCCTGATGATGATAGAGGACTTCAAGAAGGACTTTAATAACACACTTAAAGAAATGCAGGAGAACACTGCTAAACAGGCAGAAGACAATAAAGAGGAAGCACAAAAATCCCTTAAAGAATTGCAGGAGAACACTGCTAAAGAGTTACAAATCCTTAAAGAAAAACAGGATAACATAATCAAACAGGTAGAAGTCCTTACAGAAAAACAGGAAAACACATCCAAACAGATGATGGAAATGAACAAAACCATACTAGACCTAAAAAGGGAAGTAGACACAATAAAGAAAACCCAAAATGAGGCAACACTGGAGATAGAAACCCTAGGAAAGAAATCTGGAACCATAGATGCAAGCATCAGCAACAGAATACAAGAGATGGAAGAGAGAATCTCAGGTGCAGAAGATTCCATACAGAACATCGACACAACAATCAAGGAAAATGTAAAATGCAAAAAGATCCTAACTCAAAACATCCAAGAAATACAGGACGCAATGAGAAGACCAAACCTACGGATAATAGGAGTGGATGAGAATGAAGATTTTCAACTCAAAGGACCAGCAAACATCTTCAACAAAATTATAGAAGAAAACTTCCCAAATCTAAAGAAAGAGATGCCCATGAACATACAAGAAGCCTACAGAACTCCAAATAGACTGGACCAGAAAAGAAATACCTCCCAACACATTATAATCAGAACAACAAATGCTCTAAATAAAGATAGAATACTAAAAGCAGTAAGAGAAAAAGGCCAAGTAACATATAAAGGCAAGCCTATCAGAATTACACCAGATTTTTCACCAGAGACTATGAAAGCCAGAAGATCCTGGACAGATGTTATACAGACACTAAAAGAACACAAATTCCAGCCCAGGCTACTATACCCAGCCAAACTCTCAATTAACATAGATGGAGAAACCAAAGTATTCCACGACAAAACCAAATTCACACATTATCTCTCCACGAATCCAGCCCTTCAAAGGATAATAACAGAAAAAAACCAATACAAGGACAAGAACCACGCCCTAGAAACAACAAGAAGGTAATCCCTCAACAAACCTAAAAGAAGACAGCCACAAGAACAAAATGCCAACTTTAACAACAATAATAACAGGAAACAACAATTACTTTTCCTTAATATCTCTTAATATCAATGGACTCAACTCCCCGATAAAAAGACATAGACTAACAAACTGGCTACACAAACAAGACCCAACATTTTGCTGCTTACAGGAAACTCATCTCAGAGAAAAGGATAGACACTACCTCAGAATGAAAGGCTGGAAAACAATTTCCCAAGCAAATGGCATGAAGAAACAAGCTGGAGTAGCCATTCTAATATCTGATAAGATTGACTTCCAACCCAAAGTCATTAAAAAAGACAGGGAGGGACACTTCATACTCATCAAAGGTAAAATCCTCCAAGAGGAACTATCAATCCTGAATATCTATGCTCCAAATACAAAGGCAGCCACATTCATTAAAGAAACTTTAGTAAATCTCAAAGCACACATTGCACCTCATACAATAATAGTGGGAGACTTCAACACACCACTTTCACCAATGGACAGATCATGGAAACAGAAACTAAACAGGGACACAGTGAAACTAACAGGAAATTATGAATCAAATGGATCTGGCAGATATCTACAGAACATTCTATCCTAAAACAAAAGGATATACCTTCTTCTCAGCACCTCATGGTACCTTCTCCAAAATTGACCACATAATTGGTCACAAAGCAGGCCTCAACAGATACAAAAATATTGAAATTGTCCCATGCATCCTATCAGATCACCATGGACTAAGGCTGATCTTCAATAACAAAATAAATAATAGAAAGCCAACCTTCACGTGGAAACTGAACAACACTCTTCTCAAGGATACCTTGGTCAAGGAAGGAATAAAGAAAGAAATTAAGGACTTTTTAGAGTTCAATGAAAATGAAGCCACAACATACCCAAACTTATGGGACGCAATGAAAGCATTTCTAAGAGGAAAACTCATAGCTCTGAGTGCCTCCAAAAGGAAACTAGAGAGAGCACACATTAGCAGCTTGACAACACACCTAAAAGCACTAGAACAAAAGGAAGCAAATTCACCCAAGAGGAGTAGACGGCAGGAAATAATCAAACTCAGGGGTGAAATCAACCAAGTGGAAACAAGAAAAACTATTCAAAGAATCAACCAATCAAGGAGCTGGTTCTTTGAGAAAATCAACAAGATAGATAAACCCTTAGCCAGACTCACTAGAGGGCACAGGGAAAGCATCCTAATTAACAAAATCAGAAATGAAAAAGGAGACATAACAACAGATCCTGAAGACATCCAAAACACCATCAGATCCTTCTACCAAAGGCTATACTCAACAAAACTGGAGAACCTGGATGAAATGGAGAAGTTCCTAGACAGATACCAGGTACCAAAGTTGAATCAAGATCAGGTTAATGATCTAAACAGCCCTATATCCCCCAAAGAAATAGAAGCAGTCATTAATAGTCTCCCAACTAAAAAAAGCCCAGGACCAGATGGGTTTAGTGCAGAGTTCTATCAGACCTTCAAAGAAGATCTAATCCCAGTTCTTCACAAACTATTCCACAAAATAGAAACAGAAGGTACTCTACCCAACTCATTCTATGAAGCCACAATTACTCTGATACCTAAACCACAAAAAGACCCAACAAAGATAGAAAACTTCAGACCAATATCCCTTATGAATATTGATGCAAAAATCCTCAATAAAGTTCTTGCTAACCGAATCCAAGAACACATCAAAACAATCATCCATCCTGACCAAGTAGGTTTCATCCCAGGGATGCAGGGATGGTTCAATATACGGAAATCCATCAACGTAATCCAGTATATAAACAAACTCAAAGACAAAAACCACATGGTCATATCCTTAGATGCGGAAAAAGCATTTGACAAGATCCAACACCCATTCATGATAAAAGTCTTGGAAAGATCAGGAATTCAAGGCCCATACCTAAACATGATAAAAGCAATCTACAGCAAACCAGTAGCCAACATCAAAGTAAATGGTGAGAAGCTTGAAGCAATCCCTCTAAAATCAGGGACTAGACAAGGCTGTCCACTTTCTCCATACCTATTCAACATTGTACTTGAAGTCCTAGCCAGAGCAATTCGACAACAAAAGGAGATCAAAGGGATACAAATTGGAAAAGATGAAGTCAAAATATCACTCTTTGCAGATGATATGATAGTATATATAAGTGACCCTAAAAATTCCACCAGAGAACTCCTAAGCCTGATTAAACAGCTTCGGTGAAGTAGCTGGATATAAAATTAACTCAAACAAATCAATGGCCTTTCTCTACACAAAGAATAAACAGGCTGAGAAAGAAATTAGGGAAACAACACCCTTCTCAATAGTCACAAATAATATAAAATATCTTGGCGTGACTCTAACTAAGGAAGTGAAAGATCTGTATAATAAAAACTTCAAGTCTCTGAAGAAAGAAATTATAGAAGATCTCAGAAGATGGAAAGATCTCCCATGCTCATGGATTGGCAGGATCAACATTGTAAAAATGGCTATCTTGCCAAAAGCAATCTACAGATTCAATGCAATCCCCATCAAAATTCCAAATCAATTCTTCAACGAATTAGAAAGTGCAATCTGCAAATTCATCTGGAATAACAAAAAACCTAGGATAGCAAAAACTCTTCTCAAGGATAAAAGAACCTCTGGTGGAATCACCATGCCGGACCTAAAGCTCTACTACAGAGCAATTGTGATAAAAACTGCATGGTACTGGTATAGTGACAGACAAATAGACCAATGGAATAGAATTGAAGACCCAGAAATGAACCCACACACCTACGGTCACTTGATCTTCGACAAGGGAGCTAAAAACATCCAGTGGAAGAAAGACAGCATTTTCAACAAATGGTGCTGGCACAACTGGTTGTTAACATGTAGAAGAATGCGAATCGATCCATTCCTATCTCCTTGTACTAAGGTCAAGTCTAAGTGGATCAAGGAACTTCACATAAAACCAGAGACACTGAAACTTATAGAGGAGAAAGTGGGGAAATGCCTTGAAGATATGGGCACAGGGGAAAAATTCCTGAATAGAACAGTAATGGCTTGTGCTGTAAGATCGAGAATTGACAAGTGGGACCTCATGAAACTACAAAGCTTCTGCAAGGCTAAAGACACCATCAATAAGACAAAAAAACCACCAACAGATTGGGAAAGGATCTTCACCTATCCTAAATCAGATAAGGGACTAATATCCAATATATATAAAGAACTCAAGAAGGTGGACTCCAGAAAGTCAAATAACCCCATTAAAAAATGGGGCTCAGAACTGAACAAAGAATTCTCACCTGAGGAATACCGAATGGCAGAGAAACACCTGAAAAAATGTTCAACATCCTTAATCATCAGGGAAATGCAAATCAAAACAACCCTGAGATTCCACCTCACACCAGTCAGAATGGCTAAGATCAAAAATTCAGGTGACAGCAGATGCTGGCGAGGATGTGGAGAAAGAGGAACACTCCTCCATTGTTGGTGGGATTGCAAGCTTGTACAACCACTCTGGAAATCAGTCTGGCGGTTCCTCAGAAAATTGGACATAGTACTACCGGAGGATCCAGCAATACCTCTCCTGGGCATATATCCAGAAGATGTCCCAACCGGTAAAAAGGACACATGCTCCACTATGTTCATAGCAGCCCTATTTATAATAGCCAGAAGCTGGAAAGAACCCAGATGTCCCTCAACAGAGGAATGGATACAGAAATTATGGTACATTTACACAATGGAGTACTACTCAGCTATTAAAAAGAATGAATTTATGAAATTCCTAGCCAAATGGATGGACCTGGAGGGCATCATCTTGAGTGAAGTAACACAATCACAAAAGAACTCACACAATATGTATTCACTGATAAGTGGATATTAGCCCAAAACTTAGGATACCCAAGATATAAGATACAATTTGCTAAACGCATGAAACTCAAGAAGAATGAAGACCAAAGTGTGGACACTGTGCACCTTCTTAGAATTGGGAACAAAACACCCAGGGAAGGAGTTACAGAGACAAAGTTCGTAGCTGTGATGAAAGGATGGACCATTTAGAGACTGCCGTATCCAGGGATCCATCCCATAATCAGCTTCTAAACGCTGACACCATTGCATACACTAGCAAGATTTTGCTGAAAGGACCCAAATATAGCTGTCTCTTGTGAGACAATGCCGGGGCCTAGCAAACACAGGAGTGGATGTTCACAGTCAGCTATTGGATGTATCACAGGGCTCCCAATGGAGAAGCTAGAGAAAGTACCCAAGGAGCTAAAGGGATCTGCAACCCTATTGTTGGAACAACATGATGTACTAACCAGAACCCCGGAGCTCTTGTCTCTAGCTGCATATGTATCGAAAGATGGCCTAGTCGGCCATCAATGGAAAGAGAGGCCCATTGGACTTGCAAACTTTATATGCCCCAATATAGGGGAATGCCAGGGCCAAAAGAATGGGAATGGGTGGGTAGGGAAGTGGGGGGCGCTATGGGGGACTTTTGGGATAGCATTGGAAATATAATTGAGGAAAATATGTAATAAAAATATTAAAAATCAAAAAAAAAAAAAACAAAAAAAACAAAAGCGAGGGTCATGGGAAAAACTCTCTATATCACCCAAGGTGGTGGCCACAACCACACTCAGCTTTTCAGGCTGTGGCATGTAGGAAGCAAATTTTGATTGTATATCATAATCTAATTCACTTACATCTCAATTTAAATAAAGCACATGATCACAGTGTACTGCATTGGACAGCATAATTACAGAACACTTAATGGCTACTAATGACCATGAACGTAAATGTACTATGGTAGTTTGAATATGCTTGGCCCAGGGAGTAGCACTATTGGGAGGTATGGCCTTGTTGAAGTAGGTGTGACCTTGTTAGAGGAAGTGTGTGACTGTAGAGGCGGGGCCTTGAGGTAATACATATAAGCTCAAGCTCTGCCCAGGGTGAGATACAGTACTCTTCGCCTGGCTGCCTTCAGATCAAGATATAGAACTCTCAGCACTGTGTCTGCCTGGATGCTGCCATGCTTCCCACCATGATGATAATAGACTAGATCTCTGAAACTGTAAGCCAGCTCCAATGAAGTTTTTCTTTATAAAACTTCCCTTGGTTATGGTGTCTCTTCACAGCAATGAAGTCTTAACTAAGACATGTACCAAAAATGCTTGTAAATGGGATCTGAGCATATAGAGGAATAAAATATCATGACCATATCAGGTTTATCTAAGAAGCCTGCAAGGTTGCTTCAAAACAAAAAAATCAGCAGAGTGGCACAAGCCTGCAATCCCACATCCAGAGTGTAGAGTAAGGAGGATCCTCGTTTGCCATACAAAGCCTGTGTCAAGCAAACAAGATTCAGAACAATCAAAGAATCTCATGATATCACTAGAATAAGGAGGGGAAGATCGAGCAGTGGATCCAGAAAAAGAAAAGGAAACCAGATTACTTAGACCCCATCATAGTAAGCTAGGAAGTAAACTTCCGAACTGATAAAGGACATCTGGGAACAAAACTCAACAGGGAATATCATGTTTAAGGCATAAAGTTTGATACTTCACATCGTCCATGAGGGGCACAGCAAGGAGTAGTGCCCACTCTCATCAATCCCTGTCAACATGTGACTAGATAGAAATCATAGCCAAAGCAATAAATCAAGAAAAAGAGATTAAATGTATATGGCTTCTTCCATGTCGTCAATGTCTTTCTTATTCTAGTGCCTTTAAAAATGTCATAAATCTTTTACTCAAAACTCCAAATCAAGTAAACAACCCAGCAGTTAAATACCAGCATCTGATGTCCAACTACCTCCCAAGCCCAGCTGTGCCACTACTGGCTCTGCAACTCTACTAGTTTATCAGAGAGCTGCTGTTACAAAGCACCACACCAGAAACTTCTCATCTCACACTCCTGAAGGCCAGGTCCAAAGTCAAGGTTTGACAGCAGGGTTAGTTCCTTCCAAGAGGCATAGCCCATGTACCTCACCTGGTTTTAAAAGCCATGTTCCAGTTCCTTCACAGCTCAGACCTGCCGTCCTGGATACACCCTGAATGCACCTATCTGCCTAATTTTTCTCTTTGAGTAAGGACAGAAGTATTACTGAAGCAGGACTTAGTCTAAGGCTTCATCTTAGCTAATTATATCTGCAATAACCATATTTTCCAATAAATTTACTTTCTGGGATAATTGATGTGATTGTTCCAGTGAACAGTTGCTTCCTTCTATCTGTGCCTCAGTTTATCTGCAATAACCCTATTTTCCTATAAATTTACTTTCTGGGATAATTGATGTGATTGTTCCAGTGAACAGTTGCTTCCTTTTATCTGTGCCTCAGTTCCTTCATCTGTCAAGTGGAACTATTATTGTGAAAGTTAAAATAGTGAACTCATAAAAGTCACTTAGAACAAGACCTATCACTGTCACCTGAATATAGACAGTCACTTGTTTCTTCTACACAGATAACAAATTAACAGTGGTTCCTATATTTTTCAAACATTGAAAAAATGACTCAACCAGAAAGGAATTTACCTTGCAAACCTGAAAAACTAAATTCAACCCCCAGAACCCACATAAAGGAGGAAGGAGAGAAATAACTACAGAATTTTGAAAGACTTCATGCTCTTAGACTTCGTGCTCATACCTCACACCATGACATGGACACACCACACACACACACACACACACACACATAAACACCTAACATATATCTAAGCACACAATAATAATAGATATCTTAAATAAAAATTATTCCAACACACACAAAGCACACAATTGATATTTCAATATCCATCAGTAAAGTTGGTAAAGTTGTGTTAGAACTCACCCATACCCTCTTGAGGATCTACTGCTAATGGCTTCTTTTGCCCTGAAGTGACTGAGTTGGATATTCATGGTTGCTACAGGGACCACACAGATAATAAAGCTGAAAATATCTACTGTATGGCAAAATGTAGAAAATGTTTATCAGCCACTGACCTGTGATGATCTGACTATGAATGTCTCCCTTAAGCATGTGGCTGGGATGCTTTATCCCTGTTTGTGGTGCTGTTTGGGGAGACTGGAACCTTTGGGAGGTAAAATCTTGTTAGAAGAAGTGGGTCACTGAAAGGCAGGGATTCAGGTTTTATACCCTGCCTCCTTCCTTTTTCTCCAATGTGAGTCCATCAAGAGCCCTAGCATCATGCTCTTATCCCCATGGATCCTCTTGATACCATGCCTGCTTCCCATGATGGACTGCATGCCCAAAACCATGAGCCATAATAAATCTTCCTCCTTAAGTTGATTTTATCACAAATTCTGTCACAGTGATGAGAAAAATTACTAATACAATTACTTGCAACTGTATTAATGTTTAATATATATCAATGATATGTTAACAGCATATGTTAATACTCAGACATTAACTACACTGATACTCAGGTATTAAAACTAACTGCATTGGTATTCATGGTAACCTGTGTTGTTGTTGCTCATGGCTTTGTTTGCTCTTCTTTCACTTACAGAAAAGGATCAGCTGCCTCTACAATGCTGTTTGAACCAAGGAGAATCCTCGGCCCTGTGATGGGAATGGCGGCTGTGCCCATCCACAGCCAGGTCTGTGTGTCGGGAGGGACCCCTCCTTCCCAGCTCTTCCCTGCCTTGGCAGCTCCCTCATTCCACTCTGCACTTAGCAGCTGCTCTCCTGGCTGAATCAAGTCCAGGCCAGTGAGTAGGCCTCTCTCCTGCTTGTCTCAGCAATTTCCTTTTCCCTCACCGCACAAGCTTCCAAAGGGTCCAAAGGTGAGCGGCTCCAAACCTTGAATTATTTATACCTGAGAACTCCACGGGCTTTCTCTGTGAGTATCATGTCAGTAGTCGGCATTCTAACTACCACACTCCTTCCCGCCCACGCTGCTGCTTGCTTCTGAAAAATTGTAGGACACCGGATCATAGGGAAAAAAAAAAACTTGGGGTGATTGATGACGTAAAGAATCATCCAAGACATAGACCTTGGGAATGACTGTGGGGAGTCATCTTGATTACTGTAACCGCCTTAATCACGGGCAGGAGCATCCCGTGGGATCCCTGACTGTAAGCGGAGAAAGCCATGTGAGCAAGCGCTTACTCTCTGCTCCCTGACCTGCCTGGATATAATCAGCGGCTTCAGGCTTTTGCCACCTTGGCTGCCAGGCCAAGAGAAACTACACCTTGAACTGTGAGCCGGCATCAACCCTTTGTCAGGAGTGTTTTATTTTCACAGCAGCAGGGGAAGGCTAAGGCAGACGGTGTGCATATTTTGCCTGCCTTCTTTCGGTGGCATTAAAAAGACTGAGGTTTTATTTTCCTTGGATTGCTCATCTGGAGTACTCAGGAGGAGGGGGCAGAGAAAGATACAGGTGGATGTGACAGCAGGATGTGGGGTGTCTGCCAAGGGGAGGGGACAGAATATATTTCTCCTCATAGAGTCAGCAAAATTGGCAGAAGTGGAGAAAAACTTCATGGTTCAGATGAGGAAAAGAGCTACTTTTTTGTTGCAGTGGTTTGAAGGGTAGAGCCTGTCACTGCCAACGAGACCACAGTTACTTTGGCTCGACACAACCATGGCTTTGTATCAGTTGTCATCTTGTGTTCTCATTAATTTAAACCCCCTTTTAAAATTGCAGGGTTTAGGAATAAAACCAAGTTACAGACAGATTAAAGTCTTTAACTCTTAATTAAAGGTTTTCATTCAACCATATGCATTCAGCCTCAGAATTTTTCATCCAGACTTCCCCATTGCCATGGAGAAAGAATGAGAAGAATCTAAAAATAAGTCTGATGCATCCACAGTCCCTCTGAGGTCAGGCATTGTCCCCAAGGAGGACACAGCTGTTGGTTTTTCTGTTGCTACGCCTCTGTAGACAAAGACATCTTCTGGTTGAAATCCAATGGGAAATAACTACCAAAAAGGACCCTAGGGTTGCTCCAAGTGACCCCACATTCCAGAAAAAAACTCTCTCCTTCCCCTGCATTTTCTTTTCCCTAGTCCTATCCCCTCTCTACTTTCCCTACCACAGCCCCCTCGATAGCATCTCAAGCTTTAGATACTGAAACTGAGAACCTTAGCTCCGAGGACTCTCTCTTCCTTTCATGCCTCACATCTATCCATCCACAACCTTTGTTAGTTTTATACAGGGATGAGAATGTAACTTCTGATGTGTAATATAAAAGTTAGTCCCTGTTCAGAGTTAAGACCAGGCATCACACAGCATCCCTGATCACCCCAACCTCACCAAACACCACACAGTATCTCCTACCACCTCCAGCCCAGCCAGGCATCACACAGCATCCCTGATCACCTCCAGCCCAGGCAAGTAGACACCCTCATGGCATCATAACACCTTGATGTGCCATTTGATCTCTCACTCCGAGCCTTATTCAGTCAACTGAGTACAAATGCTATGCAGGCATTTTCTATGGTGATTAACCTTGGCTGGTTCAGTGGGTATTTTGGGGGGATTAACAGAGGAGGAAAAACCTTCCCCCCTGAGTCAGCAGCCCAGACGGGAACAGTGATCTAGCACCTCTTGGACTAAATAAAGTGTCTTATTGGCTACTTTATAACTCTTTCTGGAAAATACCCTTTTTTCTAACATAACAAACAGTAATGTGGAGTTTGCTGATGTTGTTTGGTGGTGTTGGTGTTGTTTACCACTCCAATGTCCCTAAGGAAAAACCATGGTTTCTCCAATTTTATAAATGAAGGAACCAATTGAGTGACTTGGCCAAGGTCACACCCATTTTTCTTCCTGATAACTGATCATCATTGTCATGTTGAGCTAGACAGACCCTTTATATTTAAGAGCTACTCTCTTTAGTGTCACATGTTCTGTATGCACAGCATGGGAATCATACCCTTGTTGCAGTCAGCTTGTGTTTCCCATCCACCAGGCTGCAAACACTAACACAAATGAACATTTTATTTAACCATCTCTATTGGTCACCTCTTGCTGTATAACCAGTTATCTCCATACTGCATCATTAGCGAGCTAAACCCAAAAATGTTTATTATTATGCCAATATTCTAAGAGTCAAGGATATAGGAACAGTTCAACTAGATAGTTTGAGGTCTTTCATAAAGGTTCAGGCAGCCTCCATCTAGTCATCTCAAGACTGCATGGAGTTGAAAAATCTCCTTGTAAGCTCATTCACATGGCTTGAGGCTTCCACAGTCACCTTCCGCACTGTCTGTTCTCTAGAGACACTCAGGAAATAGCACCCAGCTTCCCCTCTTGGTTACCCAAGAGAAGGGGAGATAGAAGATCACTTGGGACACGAACTGAATGCTTTCATAACCTAATATAACATGTCCTATATTCTGTCCTGTGCTGTTTTTCACACATACCAATCCTGGTACAATGGGCAGAGAAGGAATACCCACACAAGCAAGCAGGAACCATTTGGTGTGGTCTTAGAGACAGGATAGAGGCTGGTCTCTATCCTGTCTCTAATAGAGGCTGGTCTATTCATATCCTCCATTAGTCGTGTGTTGTGGACACACAATCTTTTTTAGTTTCATTCTGTTGCTGGAATAAAATCCTACAACTGCACACTGAAGAAGTACAACAAGATTCATGAAAGATGCTATCTGCAAGCTCAATAGCCAGCTTATCCTCATCCAACCCATGACTATCTGCCAGGGATGATGTCACCTGAAGAGGGCAAGGCTTTCCTTCATCAATTAACAATCAAGACAATTCCTCACAGACATGCCCACAAGTCAATCTGACTTAAGCAATGCCCAATTGAGGCATTTCCTCTCAGACTACGCTAGGCTGTGTCAAGTGTATGGTTCACACTAACCAGGCGATCATGCACCTCCTAATAACCACCCCATAAACAACGAGTCACCTGTAAGACAGAAGATATGTAAGGGCAAAGCAGAGCAGTACACTCTGGATCTCAGTACACCATGCGTCTCAGTACACTCTGTGCTATTTGTACAATGGCAAAATACCTAATGATGCCTCTCTCAAGATACATCATGCCACTGAACAACACAGAACACACACACACACACACACACACACACACACACACACACACTCACAACCTGAATAGCACCTTTAGACAAGGAGAAAATTAGATATAGACACCTTAATCTCAGGGCTGGATTCCCCAAACTAGAGTTGATGCCTTCTATAATTCCTCAAGCCCCAAATTTACTTTGCATGCAACATGAAAGCCTCTAGTTATTTTAAGCAGGAGAAGGGGCATTGTTTAAAGGATGTTGGCCAACATATAAAAGCTCCAACATGGCTACAATGTTGTGGATTCAAAGGCTATGGGGAAGGTCCATTCAAGAGGACATCACAGTTTGCGTTCCCAACACCACCAACCCTGGGCAGCAGTGTGGCCTCTGGATTTCAATCTACTATGCTGTATGGTGGCAACTGCTTCAACTGCCCAGAGCCCATCCCGTATGTGCCTCCTTGGGGGAGTTTCTCATTTAAAGTCTAGGGCAGGAATACTTGGTTTCAGAGCCATTTGATCAGCCATTTGTGGGTCTGTTGTCCTAGGGGCAAGGGCCACTGAGCCAACACTCTCAGCCGTGTAGAGAAAGCACGTTGTGCCTCATTTTTAGATGATTCTTTCAAACATAGGAGGACTTCAGGTGTCAAGCTGTCAAAAGGAACCAGAAAAATCTCTACTACACCTGCAAAGTATGGCCTATTGGAAACACAAGAGTCTGATGAACCTAGAAAACTTAGTACCACTGACCATTGCTTAAGGAACTCAGAAGATGAAAAAAGGCCCACAAGACTCTGCCTCCAGCCCCCTTTACTTTTCTGTGACTAAAATATCTGACAGAAGAAATGGGGAGGGAGGGTTTATTTTGACTTGAAGTTTCAGGAACTGATGCCCATCTTATCAGGGAGACCACAGTGAAGGCAGGAACATCTGTTCTGATGGGAACTGTAGGGGGTGGAGGAGACATGGTTTGTGATCACTAGGAAAGCTAAGCTAGTCTTCAGAGGCCCCAGCCCTAGAGACACACCTTCACCAAGGCCAACACCTCCAGAGACAGTGCCACCTACTGGGGACCTTGTGTTCTAGAACATGAGCCTGTTGGGAGAACTTTACATGCAAAATATGAGACCACCAGGGGGCATCAACTTGAGCCTGTTGGGAGAACCTCACATGGAAACCATGAGACCACCAGAGGGTATCTTCTTCACAGTGAGCATTTTCAGCAATTTTGTGAAGACTCTGAACTCTTTCTCAGTATAATAATTTTGTAGTGGATAAAATAAGATATGTTGTATTACAAAGGAACTTGATTGTATTGAAACATAGTTACAGAAGTGTTAAATAAGAGTGTGACAGTACAGTGTATATGCAATATGCATTACCCTTTATTAACACTCTGAAGACAAAAATGTAGCAACAAATCTAACAACTACTAGAATTTCAACAGTGTGATGAAAAAGAGATATTGTGAGGTGCCACAGCAGCCGTGGGATTAGACGGGGCTGTGCTAGCCACCGGTGACAACTGTGGGGATGAGAGAGGGCTGTGCTAACCACACAGTCATTTGCTGTCTACATTTGCAATCAAGGGAGCTCTGAAGTTCAGAGGGCAATGGATAAAATATTTCCTACACATCTTAGAGAATCCTTTATATTCCTTCCAGAGCTGCAGGGCTTGGCATGTTCATCTCTGGTTAGGAGCCCTGGAGCTAGACAGTGACTACTATGTCCAACACCCTAGCCCTCTGGTTAGAGAATGAAACACAGAGTGCACAGGACAGCCAATGGAACTGAAAATAAATTCACAATTAATGGGGCCTAAAGGGGTGCAAAGTAGTTAGTCCTCTTATAGATGGGGTGGGATATTGGTGTGTGTGTGACTGTGAGTATGTCTACATGCACACATGTGCTTCCCATTATGAGACAGCCCTATACTTTCGTGAAGATGGCATGGGGGCTGGAGAGATGCCTCAGCGTATAAGAATGCTTACTATTTTGGTAGAGAGCCCAGGTTCAGTTTCCAGAACCTATATCAGATGACTCACAACTTTATGTGTCTATGATTGAAGGGTATTCAGTGCAATCTGGCCTTCTCAGTCACCTGCACACAGACACACGCATACACACACAATGCTCATATCACACAGACAGACAGACAGACAGACATGCAAATAAATAAACATGAAAGGCAGCATGTCGAAATGTTGCAGGAGAGTACATGACATCAGTCCTAGTCATTTCAGGACTACCTAGCAGATATCTCAGGACCTCCTCCAAGGCTGACCCAGCAGGTTTTACTGTTTCATTCCACAGGTGTGTCCATCAGACAAAGTATGGAAAGAGTAAAACACCTTGCTCAGGGTCACCAGGCTTCTGAGCAAAGGAGCTGACACCGAGTCGGAGGGTCTGGCTCTAAGGCCTGGGCTCGAGTCTCTCCTGGCAGGCAATTTCTGTAATGAAAATGTTTAAAGCTCCACATGTAAGCAACTGAGAATAGCTGCATGTCAAGAGAAAGCTGGAGTAGTGTTCTTGTGAACCACTGACTCAACTCAGGGAAAATAACTGGCAAAGGGATGGAGAAGGGAGAGAAGACCCCACACACTGAAACCATTTCACAATCAATGAGTGATTGCTTCTGGGTGAATCTCACAAGCAACATTGAATAGAATGGAATGCACAGCTTCCAATGTGCCATCACAGCCCTTAAACTAAAATGGTTTGTCACCTAGGTACACAATACTGTAGAAATGGAACAATGTATGTAGAGCCGAGAGAGGCTAGACTGGGGCTAAGAGCACCTGGACAAAGGTTTGATTCCCAGCATCCACATGGCAGCTCACACCAGACTGTAACTCTAGTTCCAGGAGAGCCGATGTCCTCTTCTGGCTTCCATGGGCACCAGTCACACATGTGGTACACATACATACATACATACATACATACATACATACATACATACAGGCAAATCACTAATACACAGACAGTGAAATGAAAAGGAAAATATCAAACTAAAGTACATATGTATATATGCGTATGCAGATCTATTGCACTGTCACATGCTTGTTTAACACACACACACACACACACGCGTGTGTGTGTGTGTGTGTGTGTGTGTGTGTGTGTGTGTGACCAAAATTAAGAGAGCGCATAATGGATCTGGAAAAAGAGCAAGGATTTTTGTTATGTAGGTTGTTTTATTTATTAGGCAGTGTGGGAGCAAATCCCAGCTCAAATGCTCTTATGAGAATATTAGCAGGGAAAAGTTTGCTGAGAAAAACTGTCCACAGGATCAACACCCACACTGAACTTTGATATTGTTTACATTTTGACAATGTCCCTTTTCTTTAGATTGACAGAGAGAGAGAGAGAGAGAGAGAGAGAGAGAGAGAGAGAGAGAGAGAGAGAGAGAGAGAGAGAATGAAATGCAATAAGGGAAAAGAGATCCACTGACGGGCGGGGTATGAGAAAGCGTCTGTGTGCCAGCAGTGTTCAGCACTGTTCCATTCATGGCTATGATGGTCTTGCTGGTCACCTCAGCAATAGCTGATGTTCTGCCTGGGGATGATCCTTTTCTGAATGTGTTATACATAAAAAGCATAGCTGTATGAAGTCATCTTGTGAATATCCAAAAGGGGCAGAGCACCTAAAACCCAGTACCAAGCCATCCCTGCACCAGGGGTCACTCAGTAGGTTTACACTCCCATTCAGAGGCTACAGGCACCAGACAAAGGTGTAGCATTAGGTTCAAGACACACAGCTCTCTGGGAAGATCTCAGCCTGTAGCATCCTCCATGGGGTGGCTTTTGGAAAACAGCTGATGGCATCATAGAAGCCAAAAAAGCCACTGCCATATGTCTAGGCTCTCAAAGCACAAAGAAAGAAAAATGAAATTCTATGTGGCACTAAAAATCACATCAATTATCTTCTGAAATTTTGAGGAAGTCATTATAAGTACCTTTGGTGGTTTATCTACCAGTCTCTCCCAAAGAGTGGGGGAGATTTCTAAAGATAAAGACATTGTTTCTACACGTAGAATGCAAAGAAATAATTTAAATGTTTGGGAGAGAACCATGATGTAGAAATCAGAAGACCTGGTGCATCAGCTAGTTAGTGCTGCATAACAAACTGTCCCAAGTCTCAGAATCTCACAGTAAAGAGCACTTCTCATATCCTATAAGTCAGTTAGGTGGTTGGGCTGACCTGGGCAGGTCTCAGCTGATCTTCGCTGCCACTTCATAGTCATCATCAGGATAGGTCATCTGAGGCTGACTGTCTTTGAGCCAGGGTCACATAATTATCATCAATCATCCTGCAGGTTAGCCCAGGATTTTCTTAGAATGCTTGGGGAAAAAAATAAAAAACTCCAAGAGAAGGACTGGAGAAGTATACAAAGTGTTAACTCATAACTGTCAGCTCTGCCAGGTTCTCTTGGCTAATGTAATTCACAAAGTGAACCCAGAATCAAGGACAAAGAAAATAGATGCTATGTCTTGGTGGATACTGGGAAGGAAAGACTCAGAGCAGTTTTTACAATTGGCACTCCACACCTGCAATATGGTTAAAACTTTTCTATAATAACTAGCTTCCTGGCCTGGAATTACTTCCACTCTTTGCATTTCCTCTGCTATGTTTATTTGTGAAATCAGAACATTCACCCAAATCAAGGCTTGGTGCTATGACTTGGCTAGGTGTTCCGTCTCTCCCCAGATACCAACATGTATTGGGAGGGGCTGCAGACCTGTAAGAGACAGAGCCCTTTAGAACATCCTTAAGTGACTGGAGATGGGAACCCTTGAAAGGAGTTCTCTCTCTTCTTCCCCCTCATCCTCCTCCTTTCTCTCCCTCTCTGCTCCCCTCTCTATGCTGCCTCAAGAATAAGCACTTGTCACCATCTCTCATGACAGGATGCGCAGCCTGTATTGGGAGCCTGAACAGATGACAAGAGTTGCCTGATGCTGAACTTGAGTCTCCAGAACCATGGCCAAAATGGTTTACATCATTTGTAGCATGTGTCAGTTTTTGTTGCTGTGGAAGTGACAGGAAAGTTGGCACAACACAACCAATCAATCACCTGGTTAGCCAATAAAGTTTCGCTGGACACCTGTTTGCTAACACCTTGCCTGCGGATGCTTTTGTACTAATAGGACAGAGTTGAATAGCTATGACAGAGACCACATGACCAGCAGAGCTTAACTTATTTAGTTCTTGGCTTTTTACATAAGTTTTTGGGCCCCAGAAAAAGAGGAGTCCTT